>NW_027094090.1:4496711-4976711 GCF_029207755.1 Chamaea fasciata | reverse complement strand
GACAGAATGTGAAAGTGTGAGAAGTTCATCTTGCCTGGAACAGAAATTCTAGGGAAAGTCAGTTTGCATGTGGGTGGTAAATCTGGCCACATGGAGAATTAGCAGGCATGTGGAATGTGTGCCGTGGGACTTTGTTCTGCACACCCAGTACCATCACCTGTGTTATAAGATAGGCAAGATTCTAATGGGATGAGCCTATGGAAATAAATCAGAGCTTCTGCATGGTTTATCCCAGAGAAAGGCAGAAGGAGATGCCTGTGATCTGGGTTCCTTTTCCTGCTAGGCTGTCTGCAGTCTGTCCAATAGAACTTGAACACACACAGCCCATGACAAAACTTTTTCAGGAGAGAATTCAGCAGGAATTTGATAGGATAAAGGAAACTGCAACACAGACAGACATCAGCAAGGTGCAGTGTTTGCTGCAATCCATAGGTAGCCTTATTTTAGTATAAGGCATGTCACTCTTGGGAGAATATATATTTTCTGTGGATAAATCAAAATGGACTTGCTGATCCTATAGACTTTCAATCTCAAAAAAATATAATTGCATAATAACACTGGCAGCTTTTACTGCCAACAAAATAATGCATCTCAGAACAACCTTTCTGGTTTGCCACCTAAAAGAAGGCAGGAAAAATACACTGCAAGAAAGCAACCACTGTATTTGGTTTGCTGTGTATGATAAGCTTTGCAATCATAACTATGATAGATACAAATCAGTCATCTTTGCTTAACATTTATTACAAGCTTCTCTGCCTGTGCAGAGCAGAAATGAATGGTTGAATAGATCTTGCTTGTAAGGAAGCCCAGTCGTTCTGGAGCTTCCTTTAAGCACTTCTTTATTCTTTGTAAGATCCTGTTTTGGGTAATTTCCTCTCAGCAACAGCACAGCAGTGAATCATAAAATAATGACAGCTGATGCAATGCTAAGGATCAGCCTTGATTTCTAGCTAAAGTTTCATTTTTAGATAGTAGTCTTCATCAAGAGTCTCTGTTGTTTACTATTAGACAATTTGTTTCACGTCTCTCTGCTCCTTTTCCTCTTTGTTGGTCAGGCTTGAATTTTCAGCAGTTGATCAACACATCTCACTGGACTCTGGTGAGAGAATCTCTGCAATACTGGCAGGACACCAATAAATGAGAGTGTGCTAAACCAGAGCCTTGTTTTCCTTTTCAGTGTTGGTCTGAAAGATGGGCTTAACTGATGAAAGGGAAAAATGCAGAGGTGGTGAGTCCTGGGGAGACCAGAGTGGAAGGTTGCATTAAAAATTTGGAGAAACAGTTTGAATTGTGGTTCGTGGGGAGTTTCAATACTAATAAAAACCAGTATAAATTGCTACACTTCTGGGCAGGAAATAAAATTCATATCATACAGAAGTAAATTGCTATACAGTAGCATGAGAAAACAACATAGAAGTTGAAATTTTACAAGGATGAGGGTGAATGGTGTAACCCTGGGGCAGCAAAGGGGATATTCTTCAAAGGACAGAACAGCCTTCTGGGCTGCTTTAGTGGGATGGTTGTATGTCAGTCTCAGGGGGTAACTGCTCTCATATGCTCAGCTGGAGCCTTGTTTACAGGGCATTGAGTATAAAAGATGAAGATCAAAAGAAGGACAGTGAAAAATCTAGAAAGCTACTGTGCATGTGCTAGATTTGCTTTATCTGGAAAGGGAAATCTTGATTCAGTTGCCAAAATATGTCTGTCTAGGAAAACTGGAGTTGCCTTATGTCATTCCTAGTATCTGCAAAGGGCAGATCTGCAAAGGGCAGGCCAATGTCAGGGAAGTGGAGACGAGGCAAGATCACTGAGGCATCTGAAATAGTGCCACATGTCTGTGTGACAACAACTGAATCACTGGCCAGAACATAGGAAGGAAATATCAGAATCTTTTAATAGCTAGGAGATAGCTGATATTTCTTCTTCTTTTTCCTCTTCTTTATTATTATTATTATTTTGTTTCCCAGTGGCACTAAAAGTCAACTGAATCCATCACTAAACATCCAAGACTGAGCTGAACTGTTCTCCAGGAATTGCTCACTAACTTGTTTAGACCTCTCCTGACTAAAAGGAGACCTTTAGATATCCATACAGTGCCACCAAAACATGTCTCTCTTGGTCTCAAGCTGATCTCCAGACTCACATCCCACTTGAGTTGCCTGAACCACTCACTATTCTGGTAGGGCATGGATCCTCCAGAGGGTCCAGTGTTATTTCTGTCAGCCTTATGAAGGCTTTTTGACTACCTCAAGGTTTTTCATGCGGCACTAAATGCACATGTATATGACATCCACATGGAGAAACTCTTCACCTGGAGACTGAGCTGCATGTCTCCCTTCCTGCTAGGACTGTAATTGCTGTGGGTTTTTCACTCCAAAAAGAAGCATTAAACTCCTGGAAACAGAGTCCTCTAACTGCTTCCTAAATTGCCTTGCAGGAAGGCAGAACCCCATCACACATGTGAAAAAATCATTGAATGCTTTTTAAGATGAAAATTCCTTAGGAGGGTACCTCAAGATGTGTGCGTGGTTCTCTGATGTTGTGGGTTCCTTTGCAAAGTGCAGATATGTTTCAAAGAATACTGCAATCATCAAAAGCTTCAGGTTTGAAGGGATCTGAAAGATCTTCAGGTTCCAAACCCCCTGGAATTTGTCTGGAACTCCTCCCACTCGACCAAGTTACTCATTTCTTCAAAGGACACTTCGCCAGGAAGAGGGTTTGTGCCAAACCCATGATGAAAACTGGAAATGATTTCTCCACCCAAAATGCAAAAGGGAGACAATCTGTCACTTTAGGCATTCACCTGTCTTCAGAGTATGAGCTTTTGGAATGACTGATAATGATTCAAATCCACCTGATAATGAACAGCTCATTTTCCCTTCACTGAGCCTGTTTCTCCACCCCAGCACCACTGAACAGGTTTTCACAGCAGCAGCTCACACAGATAATCTTTCAGTCACCATTGGAGACCAGCATGGATTTTTATTGATCCAGGAGTTGCACGTGAGACTATATGTCATGTAAGAGTTTTGATGAAAATATCAGAGTTGCTGTTATTTTGAACAGCACCAAAGGTTGGCCTGCTGATCTCTAATCAAAGTTTTTGGGTATGCTTCTATGACATAGCCAGTAATTCAGAGTGAAAGTTCTCCACAGTGGCCAGTGTCCTATCAATCTTATTTAACATCTACTTAAATGTTTTTCCTGCTATCTACAATCACTACACAACAAGTTCAGCTGCTCAGACAGGCTACATCTTGCCCCTCTTAGCTCCTTGGTCATGTCAGTGAATTATTCCTGTCATTTTCCTTACCTTTTTTCTCTACTTTTACTCTTCTCTCTTTAGACTTTGACTGTGTCATATTGAATTTAGCTTGAATTCCAGACAGAGACAAAAAGGGAAAAAAAGAAAAAAAGGCAAAAGTTTCTTTTTTTTTTTTTTTTTTTTTTTTGTGAAATGCCTCACACAATTTCAGGGTGTCAAAGGGGAAAATCGACATTTGCTTGCCAAGGGTGAAATGCCTGCATGAAGATACACCATCACTCCTGCCTTCACTCCCCATTCTTCCCCTCATGCATCTCAAGAACAATGATACTTCATGATAAATTTTGGCACCACAGAGTTTACTTGATAATTTCATTTTTTGGGGAATGTTTTCGCCAAGTGCAAAGATTAATAGGGAGATGTGCTAGGGGAGATGTGCTTATTGGCACTTCAAAGTGAAATGGAAAAAGGAGAACTGTGGTTTTCTTGCACAAGTAAAGGCAGTGGTGTGTGGCCCAAGAATATTTTCAAAGTATCTCAAATGATCTGATTTAACAATTACTTGATTTTCTGCACCTGTGGCTTTAACTCGGGAGGAGGCTTTATAAAACTGCTTTTAAAATTTGAGTTATTGCCTCTATTAAGTTAGCTAAAAAGAGCCAATTCATTACATTTAAGACTGTTAAATGTCACAACTGCACTGGTGTCTTATTCAGCGTGTACCAGACTAATATAAGGAAAGAATTTCAAGTAAATATTGAAAGTTAAATTATGACCCTAGAGCTAACACAGCCTAATCCACTAATTCAGTATAACTATAATTCCCCCTTCTTTTCCAGGAAGAGAGTTATTCTTAAAGAAGTGCGTTTAACATTTGTTCAAACCTCCATTTTTTCGTGGTTTTGTATAGTCTGCCAAAAAAAAAAAAAAAAAAAAAAAAAAAAAAAAAAAAAAAAAAGAGAATATCAAACATGATTAAAAAGTCAATAAAATACCAACTTTTATTTTACTGTTTGTATGTAATGACTAATCAACTCTATAAATTCCCACAACTCTGCTATTGTAGGTACAGACAGGTTTTGCATAGGCTGTGCTGATACTTATCAAGAGTGTGAATCCAAGTGAATAACTTATTATTATCAGAGGTGTTGATTTTATTCAGACTCTGCAGTAACAAGTTTTCAGAAAAATTGTTAAGGCTGCATTTATATTCAAAACTCATATTTTTAGAATTCTTCCAATCCAAAAAAATGCTTAAAAATCCATGTTAGTCATTTAATACGCAGTTCATCTCACCAAATACCTGGAAATCTAAAAAATAAATAACTGCATCTGAGCAGGTCACCCTGACCTCTCTTGATAGTCAGTGATGAAGAACAGGCATTTTCAGAGGATGATTCATAAAATCTGTCTCATCTCCAGTTTTAGCGTAGCAGGATACCCTTTATTATTCCTTTTTTCTGTCCATTGTGACTTTACCTCGTGTAGGGTCAAACTCAGGTATATAACATACTGTTAAGATGTCTCAGCTGCAGCAGGTGGATCCTAATTCTCAGTAATTTATAAGTTATTAGGAAGTTTTACACATATAAGACCTAAAATTTGATCAGCAAGAACTTTAAGGGCTCCAAACCCTGTATTGAAACAGCAAAATCAACAACAAAAAATTGTGTCAAAAAAATAATGCTGCTTCCTTCAAGCACAGACTTCTGATGGATTAATAAATCTTAGAGGAAGTATTTTGATTTTCTTCATTGTATAAATACCCTGGCATAGAAAGTAAGCATGACTCCATGGACTGAACCTGTTGCTTTGCAGTATATCTGTATTTGAATTGTGATGGGGTTTACACAGTGAGATAATCAACAAGTCTCAGAATCTACTTTATTATTCAAAATATATCTAAACATTTCATACCAAATATAAAAAAAAATTGGTAAATGAAAACAAAACAAAACCCCAAAAAGACATGGAAAAAACATCTCCCTCTCTGGATTATATGAAATGCCAAGTAAATTTAAAAAAAACCCAAACAATTTAAGAATCAAGTGATAAATATCTACTTATCAGCTAAAACTAGAGACATAAAAAAAAACTTAGTAATGGTTTACTTAAACTAGGCAAGTCAAAACTGAAGGTATAGTTTATTTTTAAACACTGATGTTTCTCTTACAAACTGATCCATTTGAAATTCCCAATTAATTTCAACTGTTCATGGAGATGAAGCTTCAGACTGAGCCTTATAAATGTAGTATTCATTAAAAATTCCCACAGGAATATCATAATCCAACACTTGAGGAAAATTCTACTTGGCTGAAAACAATGGCTGTCACAGCTTTAAAAAGATGCTCTGGCTCCAGTGGACTAAATGCTAAAGCAGATCCACCTGGTAGCATCCCACCTGATCCAAAAGGTCTTGATCTTTTCTCCAAATTTCGCTTTAGCTCAGTTTAACAGGACTTGACCATTCTGCACACCATCAATGGAACAGAATTCTGACAGCTTTGATTGTACTTTGTCAACAGTACCTTTTTGTTTGTTTGTTTGTTTTTTTGGTTTTGTTCTGTTTGAGCTCTTCTTTAACAGGACTTGGTGACCTCTGGGACTCAGAATTTGAAGGCCATCTAACACAAATCCTAATGGCAGTGACTCCTCCTGATATGAAGAAATTAAAAAGTAATAAAGTTATTTCCAAAAGCCACCCTGTAATAATTATGCCATGGGTTTGCACTTGTAAAATAATTAGAGAAACGTTACACATAGTCACACACATTTTCTCAATTATTCTAATCACATTTGAGTTTTGCAGATAATCCTGCAAAAAGTTTTCAGTGATCAGCAGCAGCTGCTTCAAAGAATCTGGCAATTACTACTTTAAACCTGCCAAGCCAGGATATTGCATCAGTTTCAATAAAAACAAAATATTTGATACTTTAAAAGTGAATTTCAATGTCCTAAGGATATTTTTATGAAGAGAGGAATCTTAATTTCATCAAATTTTAGTGCAGCATCATAAATTCAGTTGACTGATAAAAGCACACATAAGTAAATTTTTCCTTCAGGATTTTTGGGTGGGTCATTATAATCAAAAATGATATTATTAAACAATTTGACCTTCTTCAACAGTTTTAGAGTGAAAGCAGAGTAATCCATTTGGTTTTGAGAACTTCTTTAAGAAAGGAATGTTAAAAAATAAATATGCAGTTGTATTTGTGGTTTTATTTGCATGTAGATATATTTCCCTAATTTCTACCACTTTGTGTCTAATTTGATAGTGACAGCTCTTGGCTTTGTCTCTCACAGAAATGCCAGAACACATGTATAAAATTTCATTCTATTCTGTCCTAGCAAATGCTGGCTTTATATGGTGAGATGGAAGCAGTGACAAATCACTAAGAAATGCTGCTTATATTTAAATGTTAGAAATATCTGTCTGTATTTACTGTCCCCCAAATTTATCTGCAGATGGTAGTTTCTGATATTTTAAGGCTGTATAGTTGGGAATGTCTTTTTCTTAAAAAATATGAGTCTCTTTCTTATATTCACAGTTATCTCATCAGCCAAATATATCCTTCAATTAGGTGGGTTCTACTGAGAGATAATCATCTGTCATCTATCCCATGAAGTATATTCAAGGTTGAATTAAAGGCAAACAGACCTCAGACAATGCTTGCTGAATCTAATGAAAGGGCAGGCTAAAAGAAGAGTCAGAGTAATGCTCCAAAATATGAAAAGAAAGCATGAGGGCATTCAGATACTGGAGTTCATAAGGAAAATAAAAACCCATCTGTGGAGATGCTATTTAACTTATGTGAAAACAAAGGTGTCTAAAACTCTTCCACTGTCTACCCTATGGTATTTGTACACATATTTGCTGCATGAAATAACTTATTATTCCTTTGGTGGGATTCAGATGCCCAAACTAGAGCGTTGAAACCCAGCAGAGATGCCATAAATTATCAGGAACCCTTGTACAATGAGGCACACAGATTAGAAGGGACCCACAGCTTCTCAGAGTAGACCTCTCACTGGACACCTGGCTTGAAGTTCAATCCCCCTCATGTGACCTGGGAAATATTCAATCACTTTTATTTGTTGCTTTGAAGGTTAAATTCTGTTGTTAAGTCCAGCTTGCAGCACTTGATGGGAGGGGATGCCACTACCCACTTCTTCAGCAGCAGGAGTGGCAGGAAACTATTGTCCCAGGAAAAGGGAAACCCCTCTGCCAGGATCTAATCATTATGAGATGCCTCTGCCAGAACTGATGTGCAAACATGACCATAGGCCAGAGTCAATCGTACAGATTTAGTTTAACAGCAAATGTGAGTTAGAGAGATAGAAATAGGAAGAGAGAAGTGAAGAAGGAAAAAGGGAGTGAGAGTGAGACAGTTCAAATAAAGATATCATGACCACATGGATTCCAACAGCATCCCATTGGTCTTCTTCTGGCCTTCCCAGTGGTGTGAGTCCCAGAGTGTTCTTCTGGAGGTATCACTTTTATAGAGTCCAGGTCCCAGATATCCACAGGGTATTCTAGCACATTCCCACAACTTGTTCTAGCATGTCTATAAGGAATTTCCTCCTTTCTCACAGTTTGCCATGTTTTGCACAGTTTTTTCTGGGAAGGGTACCCAGAGAGCTGACTCACCAGGCCAGGCTTCCTGCAGCTGCCATCTGCTCTCATCACAGGATCCCACAGTCTTCACAGTGGAATCTTCTCTGGTGTGCTAATTCCAAACCTTCACCTCAGTTTAGGCCTGGAATTAGCACCTTCCTGTTGTGGTGGCTCCTTCTCTGACAGTGTTTTGAGACATTCCACTGCATTCTCCAAGTGCTTCCACTTTCTATCCCAGGACCTTTGTCAGATCCCCCAGCTTCAGAGAGAATAGGTAGATTGCACACTTTCATGCTGAAAATGAGATTATATTAATGTTGGGAGGAGGAAAAAAGCTGTCCAAGGATCAGCAGACTATGTGGGAGAAAGGGGGGAAGAGAAAGAAATTATGTGAGGCAGAGATATAGGGAGTGAGGGAAGGAAAAACAGGAAGGGAAGGAGGGAAGACTTCAGCTCTATCCAGACAGTAGCATTTATAAAGCACACGCAATTCAGGTTTTGGATATTTGAACAACATTTCTAGCTCAGCTAAGCAAAATACGTCTATGCTCAATTTTACTTCTAGTATTATTATTGCTATTTTTCTCGCACATAATATTACAAACTGCTTTTATACTTTTTAATCCTATTTTGTAGCTGTTCCTCTATTGCAGGCAATTTTTGATTCTTTCTTCTTTTCTTGAGCCTGAAAATCATATCTTTTTTCCATCATACCTTCATGTACTTTTGGTCCCTTTCCACTGTGCCTCTGTCCTGGCTGGAGCTGACAGTAACTCAGTTTTACAGAGGTAGTGATTATGTTTAACTCGTTGCTTCTCTCTCCTTCAGATCATTAATGAAGAAGTTAGTAAGGTCAGGCCTTGTATATGTCCCAGTTGAAAGTCTTGCAAACTTAAAATACTGTCCTTTTTCATTGATAATTCCTTAACTTCTGTTGTGAAAATTTTAAATTATATGTTGAAATAACACAAACCTCCTCCTTGCCTGCAACCCCAGTGACTGGTGAGTCATTTGGAATATTCACTCCATGTTGCTGTATAGATGTGGTTGTAATCAGCAGGGTAACTTCCACTGAGACCTTCCAAGAGCTGCCAAAAGAAATCTTGATGATGGAGTCACTCATAGATCCACCAGTTTGATCTGCATCACATGAGAGCTGTGGGGACCATTTCCCATTATACTGGAAACAAACAGTGCAATGACATCCAAGACCAGACTGGTTTAATTTAGATGAGAAATCAGAGGCTTCTGGGATCAGGACTGTATTATCTCCACAGATGTAGAGCACAGTTTCATTTTTTCATCAATCTGCTTACATTAAATTGAAATAGCTGAAATTTGCAAGTCTTTTATTCTCCTTGTATAATCATTCAGTAGGATTTACTACAGTGCTTACCAAAATTTCTGGTTTTACTTAAGTTTCTCTTCTGCTGCCATGGGCAGAGTTCCCAGAGAGAGATGTATTGTGTTACAGGTCTTCTGGTAATAGGTTTCTCTAACAAAATAAACATGGAATGTAACTATTTATTTCTATGTGCATGTATCTTTTATATCATCATTCCTTATAAAAGTTTTTGTTGGTTTTTTTTTTTTTTTCCCCCCCCCAGATGTATTATTCACTTATTTAGGAAGGTAGAAGATTCAGGTAAGGATTTGTTAATGTGCTTTGGGTGTGTGGGGATTTTTTTGTTATTTTGTTTGTTTGTTTGTTTGTTTTACCTCAGCCCCGCAAATTCTGTGTGAGGGCCTTAGCCTGCATCACTGAACTCTGTGGGAATTGTAGTTTCTACTTAAAGCCTTTCTGCAAGAATTCGAGGCCGTGTCAGTGAGCAAGAAGAATAGAATACTTGCTAATTCTCATCTTAAATCTGATTCAAATAATTTTAAATTCATGGTTTTCTCCTGAAGGAGCCAAAAGTCCAAAGCCAGGTACCATTAAATGGGTTTAATCAGGTTCATGTTAAAAATGATCATTCAGTGTTCCCTGAGGATAATTAATAGGAGATTTGAAGCATTTTAAAACATAAAACTATAGCTAATACTTTTCAATGTAGTTCATGACTTCTGTGTAGATGTTTTTTTCTATACTTAGAGTAGTAAGTCTTACATCTGCTTTCATTTATAAAGGATTTATTTAGGATGAAGACTATGTTGCATTGCAGTGCTGTAAGGACAGAAGAAGAGTGCCTGTGTTCTCCATCTCCATATTTTAAGTGCAAATTTAATAAATAGGACAAAAACTGGAGCAGCTCAGCTCTTCTTGGAGTAAGGACATAAGGGACCCACCATGACTGTTCTGCTCATTCTTAAAGGATATTACATGCTCCAAATCCCTGCTAAAATGACATTTCTCTGACTTTTGTATGACTACACAATGTCTGATGATTGAATGCAGCAGTCTGTAACTCTCAGCAGTTTCAGGATAGAAAGGGGGAGAGGGAAAGGTTTGCTTAACAGCACAAGGAAGGGTTGGTAGCAAAGCTGAGGCAGCAGGCTCAGCTTGTGAGCATCCAGGCCTGCTCTGTGCACTTTGCAGCCTCTCCCCACTGGGGCTGGTCTCACCTCTGCACTCTTCCTGGGCTGTGGACGTGAGCAGCCTGACTGAACTTGATGACTGACCCTGGTCCTCCCCGAAGCTGTGAGCCATCCTGGCACTGCCACTCCCACGCTTTATTTTCCTACCCAGCTGTGCCAGCTTAGCATTTAATTCTGTTTCATTAGAAGAAAATTATTTTTTAATTATAATTTATTATTTCTCCTAGTATTTTCAAGGCTGGTGCTGGCAGAGGCTTAAAGGAATCCAATCCCTTTTTCATTAGAGAGTATTTCTTGCATTCACCTCATATCTCCATTATGGGCTGTCACGGGCTTCATGCACAACAGTAATGGCCTGGCTAGGCACTCATAAATGTTCTTCTCATCTTAGGAGTGCTGTAACTGAGGGTAGACACAAGTCAGTGGGTTTTGCCCACTCCTAACATGGGTATTGCAGGTCTGTCCCACTTCTCCCTGTTTAATCTGGGTGGCTTTTCCTGATTTACACCATACTGCTGCTCTGAGGGGTAGAAAAGGCTTATTGAAATCACAGCAGTTCTTAGGCACTTCTGCTGTCTTCTGCCCACTCCCAATGTCTTAGCAAGGACTGAGGGTTTGTTTGCTCAACAGTCATGTAAGTCATGCTTTCTGAATTTGTGGTATTTACCTGGAATTTGTCATTCAGTATCATTTCAAGTTTTTTTGTTTTTTTTTTTGTTTTTTTTTTTTTTTTTTTTTTAATGTGAGTATAACGATGTGTTTTACTGTCATACTGTGTTTTCCAAGGTTTCTGAAGTCGAAGTGCACATCTTTAGTTTTCTTTCAGCTTCTCTCCTGGCCATGTTGTGGTGTGACCATGGTGGGTTGACCTTGGCTGGATGCCAGGTGCCCACCAAAACTACTCTGTCACCCCCTCCTCAGCTGAAAAGGGGAGAGAAAATATACCAAAAGGCTTGCTGGTCGAGGTAAGGACAGGGAGGGATCACTCAGGAAATACTGTCACAGGTAAAACAGACTTGGGGGAAACAATTTAATGTATTACCAACCGAATCAGAGTAGGATAACAGAAGCTATACTTACCGAACAAAATTGGTCTAGCAAAGGTAAAAACCAAAATCACCAGCTCAGAACTCACTGCACTGAGGCTCAAAGGGCAGTCTGCGTGTGATAAACAGAGTGACTTAGTTTATGAAGGCACACAAGCTTTGAGTTGAGGACCATTTTAGTCCAAAATGCTACAAATAATAGGACAAATTATTTAAAAATATTGCTTAGTAGAAAACTTGTGCAGGAACAATTTTTTTAAAAAAATGCATTTTTTTTAAAAGCATAATTTAGCCATGACTTCTCTCATTTTAAAATTTGTGTGTGGCAAAATTTAGAGAAAATTTAGAATTTAGAGATTATCAACAAATTCAACTTTTTCAATAGGTCATGATAAAGACCTAGTGGATTTTTCAACCAAAAAAAAAAAAAGGACAATGATCTAAGTCACAGGGACTATTAAGGAACTGTGGATAATTTGGTAAAAATGTCATAATTTTTTTTTTAATCAGATTTGCTGTAATAACTTTGCAAGGCATCTCTCCACTTGCAGGAGTATAGCAGGGAATAATAAATTTAGCAGGAGCTGCATCTTGATTTGTTGATTCCAATACCAAGAATACTGGATTGTGAAATCATCTGTGCTTATTAGCACAAGGAACATCAGAGCCTCAAGTATTTCTTGGAATTAAAGACATCAAAGAATAAAATTGCTCTTCCTGTCTATTTCCCATTTTCCCCTTACCCTCTCCCCACTGAAAAGTAGGGGTAAGTGTCCAAAATCCTATGAAGGTCTCTGTATCCACCTGCAGCATGGAAGAATATTTATTTTTTTTACTGATTCACAATTGCATTTCCTTACAATCTGTGAGGCCAGGAGGAAGACAGTATCAATCTGTTTGATACAAAAATCCCAGTGTGGAATTTCTTCTCTTACATCTCTATGTAGCTTTGACTAGCATGGCAATGGTTAAACAGCATGAACTCTCAAATTTGTTTTAAATAATTATACACTAGAAGGGTTATATCAAGAGGTGAATGCCTGTAATTTGTGCTGTGCCAGTAGCTTTCAATTAAATCTCAATCTGATTTCGTGGAGCATCCTTGCCCAAATTTGCAGCTAATTCTACCTCAATCTTCAGAATTTAATCAAGTATTTAGGATTGAAGAAAGTAATTTCTTAGATGCTGCAATGACTTTGTAATCTCCCACAATGAGATACTGCAATGATAAACCTGAGCAAAACTAAAAGCACATTTGGGGTGGGATGTCTGAGGGTGGATCATAGATCATAGACATGTTCATTCTGTACGTGAACTACAGTAGGAGAAGGGGAACACCTGTCCTGTGAGGAAAGACTGAGAGAATTGTAAATACAATTTGATGTAAAGCAGTTAGTGAAGGTCAACTGAGGTGCAAAAAAGAAACCTCTACAAGATTAAAAACTTTTTCAGAAAAATAGTAAAGATGAAAAGGTAGAAAAACATTTCAAGATTGCAGTAGATAATTCTGAATTTTTAATGCCTCACCAGACTGAAATCGGACTTTTTCCCTCTTAACTGAGGGTCAATGTAAGTGTCAGCCACTGAGGATTGTAGGAATAATTAATTTCAAGCTATGAAATTATGTTGTGCAGTCTTGACTGGACTCTACCTTCCCTGTGAAAAGAAAACAGCATTTCTCTACAACTTATATTTCCTTTTTCCTGACTAGCAAGATGCACAAGGCAATCTGAGGCGACAATGGAGAATCATAGCATTTGTACTTGCGTGGCCTGGACTTTTGCTGCTTGCTCCTGTTTGTAAAGTGTGCTTCACATCAAAAGCAAGCACCACACAACCCTTTGGATTGCTGAGAATCTCAGTGTGTGATGAATGCATGACTACTTCTCTGATTGTCTCTCTGTGAAATACATTGAAATATCACAATGAAACAAAGGGCATTTTCCTAGCCAATTTGCTGACAGTGTGAAACTTGGTGCTAACAAGAGTTTTGCAATTTGAATGAGTTTTAATCAACCCTTAATGGGGAATTTCTCTGTGTGCTGAAGTTACTAGTCACATTCCCTCTGATTCTGCAGATTCAGGGTCGTACTACAAAGGTGCTGTATTATTTCTGAAACCCAGAGAAATAAACAAAAAGTTACTGTTCTGTCTACCAGGTCTTGGTTTACCATCCATTTGAATCCATTTCTTCTTACAAACACATTTATGCACGCAATTTTGAGCCTACAGTGTTTTCCAGCTAATGGGATACTTCTCAAAAGGATTATAATACTGGCCAAGCTTTAAATTAAATTGAATTAAACACTGACCACACTTATCTATTTGCTCTTGAGTGTCATTAACACAGAGCTAGGAAGGATATTTTTCCCATTGGAAGCAAATTTATTCCCTTACTCAACTCTTAAGGCAGTGAGGTTGTTTTTTCAGCAATTATAACTCTCCTTTTGTATGTTTTCTTTTGGTTACTTTATTCACCTTCCATTATCCCTTGTTTTGACACTATTCAGTACAAGAAATAGCCTGTCATCATCTGTTTCAGTTTAAGTTTCTACTCTGTTCCAGCTCCTGTTACACTGAACTTCAGGTACTTTGGGATATTAGGTAGATATTAGGCAAGATGACCTATGGTCAAAAGCAGAAAACTTCTCAAAGTCCCAGAAATATGTCGGGACTGGACAGACCTCTAAAGTGTGTGTGTGAGATATAATTTTTCAGCCAGCTTTGAGTGATTCCTCACAGAAGGAAAGATGAGTAAGACATTTGGATGAAACCCAGTGGATGAAGTAGTGACTGTGGGCTTATGAGTGTATGTTTCTGTTGCAGTAAAGTTGATGGGACTCAGTTTCTTTATGTGGGAAAAGTTATTTTTATTTATATAACTTATTTTTATACAGTTTTTATAGACTTCGTGTTTAACTTTAATTGGTTAGTAGTTTTCTTGCTACTTAATTCATTGGTTAAAATATGGTTTCATGTGCACGTGCTAAGACTTTATTCTTAAATTGTTTATATATTTTTTTTTACTGATTTTCATGGAATGGATTTATTGTTTATGTAGGTATAAATACTTTTTAATCAAAATACATTGCTGTATTAACTGTTTTTCATTCTTTTGATTTTTTTCATATGGGAACTTATAAGCTAGTTCCTAGTTTAGCTAGAGTAACAGGGTCTGAACTGTATTTTATAAGACCTTTCCTTCATAATATTTTTACTTGTATGTAACACATTTCCTACACAGATTCATCTTCATCATCTTGTCTACAAATACAAACTCTGTATAATGAAGGGAGACAGGTGATGAAGGCCTCAGTCCATGTCATTGTGATTTGGAGAACTGAGAGGTCATCTGAGTCACAGAACTGCAGGATGTGCCAGATTGGAAAGGACCTCAGTGGACCATCTAATTCCACCTCCCTGCTCAAGCAGGGTCATCCCAGAGCACAGGGCACAGGATTGAGTCCATTAGGTTCCTGAGCCCTGCACTTGCCTTTGTTGACTCCATTCTGTCCCTCTGCCCGTCTCTCGAACCTGCTGAGGTCCTTCCGAAGGGCTGCACAGCACTCGGGGCTGTTGGCCACTGCTCCCAGCTTTGTGTCACCAGTGACCTTGCTGAGGAGGCCTCTACCCCATCACCCAAGTCATTTATGAACAAGTTAAACTGTTCTGGGCCCAAGCTAACGAAGTGCCTGTTCTTCTAAAAGTAAATTTGAGACCAGGGTTCCATCCCTCATGTCTCTGGGAACCAGCAGAGGCACTCAAACAATATCTGCAATAAATGCAGCTCATATTATGATCATTACATCCAAAGGGTTTGCTTTTCACTTAGCATCTTTCCTCTCCTTAGGAAAAGTAACTGAAGCTCTTTCCAAATTCACATCTGATATGGAACTTCTTAAATGCAGAATTAACTGTTCCAGTGACATCTCTCAGTGCAGACATCCCCCCATCCAAAGGCACTTCAATGAGCACGTCCTACAGGTATTATGTAAAAGACTATTCTAAGGAGGTATGTGCTCAGGGTCTCCTGCTGACATTGCTCCATTTTAATAAAATCCTCATATTCCCCTAGAAAAATAGGCTAGAATGATGGTATCTGGCTTCTCAGAAGAATGAACTTGACACAGGGATGCTCAGACGTCATTCTTCCTCTGTTCTTCCCGCTAGTGCTGTTCTACTTTGCATTTAATGTTTAAAAGTCTTTGGAGACAAAGAGAATTGGTCCTTATCAGGGTAATTCAGGACACGTGCTCTAGAAGTGGGACACCTGTTTTTATAGTTTCAATACCAATGAACATTTAATTTGCACATAGTAGGACATCAGCCACAGGTGAAAACCAAAAAGCATAAAATCTTCCCACCAGTGCACAAAATACAACATAATGGTCACTCAGACAGGAGGCTTGAGATGTTTCTTTCATCTCCTTGATGGAAATTTGGACTTGCTGTTTCTTTTGGCAGGGAGACTGCCCTTGCCAGCAGATCATGATGGATCAACACTTAATTTACCTTTCATTTTTGCAAGTTATCTTAGTGAATTATTTTGCAGAGCAGTTACATAGTTCAGATTTTTCTTCAATGGGAAACAGCAAGCCCAAACTAAACATAGGTTTTACTACTCTCTCTTCTCTCTCCACCCATTTCTCAGTTCAGCAGCCACACCGAAAGGTCCCTATTTTGAGCAGGCTCTAACCCTCATGATTAGATTCCCAAAGAATGGCTTATTCCTTGGAAATCATTCCTAAAATGATGACTGCCACTAACTCCATTTTCATAGCTCTACATACAACTGAAGCAGCAGGGTTTATTTTGGTGTTTGTGTGTGAGCACAGCATTAATGCATACCCCACATACTTGTGATTTCCCCTGTGAGGTGCAAGGATGGGTTCCTTCACCTGAAAACACACATAGGCAGGCATTCTTCATATGCAAAATGACAGTTTATGACAAGTAGAGATCCATATTTATCATTTTCATGCATTTTCCTAACTTCCCTCCTCCCCATTTTTATCTGCAAGCAAGATCATTCAAAAGGTAAGAAAAAAAGTCAGAGTTTCAATATATTTTTTTTCAGAATCACTCATTGTTATCTGAAAATACTACTCCTGATGTACACATTGGACTTAAGTGATGATAAAAGCTTGGGCAAAATAAAAATAAAATTAACAGAGTTGAAAAGAAAATAATCATACTGACGTTTCATGAAAAGTTGAATGTTCTTTTTGTACAAACATTGAAGACTGGTTTCATTACTGAGTGTCAAGAGGTCACTCAATAGCAAAAGCTCCTGTGTGTCACTCAATCTACACTTAAACATTTTTCCAACAGGAACTTGCTTTCTGTAGGGGATAAAGTACTGGGATAAGTGTAATGTTAAATGAATAATGAACATATGAGACAGCTGTTAAGGTATTATAACACCGTTTTAATTACATGGCAATAGGATCGGGGTATGCCTGCTGAAACTTAAAAAAAACACTACTTCTTGCCGAATTCTAAAATATTTCACTGCCAATCAAACACTGCACTGCAGCACCCAAGTCTGCAAAACCATCATGATCTTTTTTTTTTTTTTTTTTTTTTCTCTCCATTTATGATATTGTCTTCACTGTAGGTCTGAAAAGGGGCTGTTAGACAAGTTGACAGTCTGGCATTACAGCCTCAATTCTGAGGTCTGAGAGACCAATCTCCAAGCTCCATTAGCTTCAAATTCTAGGAGGACTATAATTACGTAAGTGTTAGTTTTGCCTTGAAAGCCAGAATGGAGACTTCATGGCTTGAGCGGAGGAGAGGAAAACCTTCTTTACATTTCTACTCTTCGTTTCCTATGTGACTTCAGTCAACTTACTGCTCTTGGAAGTTGTGTCTAAAATTCAGTTCTTTACCTGGAGTGTTCTGCAGTTAATACTGAAACCTGTGCATGAAAAACATTCCAGAAAACATCATCTTACCACCTCTATTATTTGTTACTTTCCTGCCTCACTGCTTACAATCACCTTTGACATAACATTATTCACAATGGACTCAAAAGATTTGTAAACAATTTTCCAAGTTATTATGTTCATTAAGTCTTCTCTGTCACAGATTTAGATGCAATGACAGGTGTTTTTGTTATGGCATAGGTAAATACCTGACTCAAATACAGCCTATTTTGCAGTTCCACCTGTGGGCATTTCACAATCATCTTTTTTATTACTTTCAGTGCCCTGAGTTTCAGAAGAGTAAATGGCTTATTGGGAGGTGAATTAAAATGCACTGAGAGTAGGGGATTGAAGGTAATTTCCAAAAAGGACGGGAATTAGCCAACACATTAAATTATTTGCCAGAAAAATAAAGGTCAACATAAATATCTTGATATTTGAATAGACTTAGGAAAATAATTTTAACCAAAAAAACCCCCCAACAAACCAAAGCCAAGTGTTTTGTGTTGAATGAGATGCTTCTATTAGCAGAAATAACCTGTTCCTCACACTTTTCTACTCACCATCAATAACAGATCTGCGCTGTTCAGTGGAATACACATTTCAAGCAAGCCAAGAGTAGAACCAGCCTCACCAATGTACTACTTAGAATCACAAAACATTTGAAACATGCATCTGATGTAAAAGAAGGTGCCATCAGGGTGTTTAAAATAGTACTGAATTAATAATAAATAGGTCCCTTGCATAAAAGCTTGAGCCTGACTTTCAGTTCTGATCTGAGTTTGAGTCTTGTTACATCATCTTTACCATTATTTTTCTATACCAGTCAGATTTTGAAGCACATCCAGTGTTTGGTAGCAGATGGAGATGCTCAGGTGGCTCCCACTCTCCTGTGTGAGGTGTTTGCTCACACAGGAGCTCTCAGGTGAGTCAGCAAGAGATGAAATTGGTTTGGCATTTTCAAATATTCCAGATTCTTCAGTTACGTGACTTATGAAGTTTGATACCTGATACAATTTAACATGTGGCCAGAGTGTTATGAGCCCCGTGTAAATGCATCAATCTCTGAGAGTCCAGCCCTTACAGATTGATTTAAATAATCTTGGCAAGACCTCCCTCCAGAGGTGTTTTGTCATGTAAAAGGTTTAATAAATGGAAAATAACAAATGTTACAGAAAACAAAGGAAAATCTGTGTGCAGGTGTCTGAGAAACTTCTGACACCCCGCTAAAAACACTCCAAAAAGCCACTTATTCCCTTTGTGCTCCTTCCTAAATACTGAATGTTTTATGAGGGACAACCTGACCTGCTGCCAATAGGGAGAATTAGAGGATTTGAGGAACAGTGACAAGGTCCAACAGGTGGTTCTCTCTTGGCACTGAGCCAATTATTGTCAGGACAACTAAGACACTTCTGGGTCCTTTACCTTATAAGAAATGCAGGGGGTGAGTCTCAAACCTTTCCCTATATGGAAAACACTTACTCAGGTGTGGGGTGCTTTACTACAGATACCAAATTTGGGGTCCTCAGGTTAGAGAATATCACTCTGAAAACACTGAGCCCAACAAACACAAGGAGAAATTTTTTTTCCCTGTAAACATTTATGTTGTGCTTTCAAGGGAGAAATTAATGGTGGCATTTCAAACACAGTCATAATGCATTTTAAGTACCTGTTCCAAATCTATCAGAACATCAGTTTAAAAATGTGTCCATCAGCTTACATGAAACTGAAAAATTATTTTATGTTTTCACAAACCTGTTACACTTATGAGCTTTTATTTTACACCTTAAAACTCATTATGAACAATAATTGAACCCGTAACTGTTTGCCTCCCCCCCAACAAGTACACTGCTGTTGTTTTATATTTAATCTTTTCTTTTCTACTACGAACCACTTTGAAATATCAGTAGCTGTTCTGGCTGCTCCGTGAGACTGTACAAAGTAAAACAGTCAGAAAGTAGCTGGGTGGGCAAATACAATGCCTAACAGAGGGATGAGTAATTAAAAGAAAAGTTGTGTGTTGTGTTATGTTAGCCTAACACTGCTACTTTGTCTTTTTTATTCTATTGACATTTAGAGGGAAAAAAGAAATTCTAAGCTGTACTAAACTAAACATAGTTCATGAATACAAAATGTTTCTGCCAACAAAGAAAAGATTGCAGTTTATGCAATGCAAATGAAAAATTGCTACGAAATGCTATTGTTCATGAATCTGGAAAGCTTAAGCATATCTGTGGGGATTATCTAAGTCTATGTTGTGTTTACATGGGTTTTCCTTCTCTCTTAACCATTTTTTTTTCTGACATATGTAAATATGAGATTTACCTGGTTCAAGATCTGGGTGGAAACAGGAGTGCTCAGACCTTTGCTGTAACCCATAAACTCAAGCATTGGATTATGACAGGACAAACAAACAAACAAGCAAACAAAAAAGACACTATTTGGACATTATTTGAATTTCAGATGCTCCATTGCCTGGGGCTCATGGACCATTCTTTGAATCTGATTTGGTTCCTATTGAGGTTAAGCTCAATTTTCAACATTTCATGGTCTAATTTGTCAACAGAGGAAAACTTAAATAAGTTAGTTTAGTATTTTAATATTCCTCTTATATAATATGCAGTAATTTTCATGTTGAGCTCTAATTCAGTTTGTTTGTGTTTTGAAAGTACAAAGTATGGACATTTCCACAGAATTTCAGGGCACTACTAAGGCTTGGAAGAGTTGACAAAGAGAGTTGCTATATTTAGACTTAATTAAAATTGTTATAAATAGAGTTTTAAAAAAGTAGAAAAACTACAACTTAAGAGCTACTTTTTACCCCTCATTTTAATCTTTCCTTTTTTTATAAATTTTCAGCTGTTGAAAAATAACACCTTTTGTGTTTACAGAAACTGGAAAGCAAAATATTTCAGTAATAGCTGAAAAGAAGATAATTTATATTTATTTATTATTGGTTGCTTTTTAAAAGAAAAAATCTTTTATTTCTCTAAATATATTTATTTGCTGAAAATGAAATTTTTAATCAGGGGAAAAAAAATAATGCTCCACCCTAACATAATTGTACCCATGTATATGAGGATTTTTCTTTAATATCTCAATATAGGACTATGCCATCCTCCTCACAGTTATACAAAACACACAGAATTAGAGTGTACATTATGCACTGGAACAGGGATTCTATTGGGGTCCTCCTCACAGTTATACAAAACACACAGAATTAGAGTGTACATTATGCACTGGAACAGGGATTCTATTGGGGATGAGTCAGTCCTGTGTTTTCATACTTGTTGAAAGAGCTGTGCAACTTTTTTTGATCAAATAAATGAAAAAGTACATCAGAAAGTTCATTAAAACTAAAATTTCCTTCACAGGAACACACCAATTTGGATTAGTAAAAAAACTTTGGGTACAAAATGGATTTTTTTTTTTTTTTTTGGTCCAAAAATAGCCATGTTATCCCACTTTAGCTTCAGGGTTAGGTCACTCACGTGTGAAATTAATGTCATTGCACATCAGCTGTCACATAGGTTTGGGGTTTGAGAAAACAAAACCTTGCTGTTAACAGAGGTGGACAAAAAGGAACTTTGAGAATCTGATTCAGCTGATCTGATGTAAAAACCTGCTTTGTAAGAAGACCAGTCATGCCCATAAATCCTTTCTTTTGTCTTTTCAAAATAGATATGTTTAGGCAAACATGCACAGCAAATGTTATAACTGACAACACAACTTTATGTTTCCCCCGTATCAAAAAACAAATCAGGAGTTTGAGCTCCAGATGCTCCTGCTACATAGGCACAGACCACAATGGAGGGATTGTGAACATTCATGAACACATTTTATGCACTGCTCTCTCCATGAAGGTAGTTAAAGTTATGAGAAACATGACTTGAACAGTGGTTTGGGTGCAAGAAGGGGAAAATAATTTCCCATCCTCGCTCCTTGAGGAAATTTTCACGTGTAAAATTTAGACAAGAATGGTTGTGGTTTTGTTTTTGGTTTTGGTTTTGTTTTTGGTTTTGGTTTTGTTTTTGGTTTTGGTTTTGGTTTTGGTTTTGTTTTTTTGCACATGACCCTATAGCAAGCTTAAAACAGAAATTTAAAAGCAAAATAAAATAAACACCTTAAAATTAAGTGTAGCTCAGAAAATCTCACATTTGAATGGGACAATAAAACCACATGTGAAAGAAGACTGAATTTCTGTTTTAACTGATCTTCTTTAAACTACTGTTCAGTCAGCACAAAAATACTGCTACTGTATAGCCTGTTGACACCTTGCTAGGCTTTTATGTTGTCTGTTCCCCTTTTCTATTGTTCAGTTCTCCTCTTTGCTCATGTTGACCTAATTGCTGTATCACTGACCAAGATTTTTCCCTCCTCTGGTTCCCTTATTATTTATTTATATGCCTAAAATCACATGAAAGAGTTGCTCCACTAAAATTAGATTATGTTTTTTGTATAATCCCGGATGTTCAGTCATTTAAAAAGTTGACTGTCCTAGAAAGAGGCTTACCTTTATTTTCATAGTGCGCAGGCACTCTGAGAATGCTTTTTTCCAGAGCTGTTTGTATCCATGGCAAAATATCCTGAAGTGCAGTTTGCATCAACCATTGCAGAGCACTGGAACATGAAAAATACTTGAAACTATTTGATAATATAGTAAGAAGGAGAATAACACAAAAAAATAAAAAAGGAACAAGCCAAAGAAAATTCAGAAAACCATAGAGTTGATGTGATACTATGAATTTTGTTGGCAAGTTAAAAAAACACCCTGCTTGAAAAAAATGCAGTAGTGGAGCTGAAGTTGGCAAGGGATGTAAAGAATGATAAGAGGAGCTTCTAATAGTGTGTCAGCCAGAACAGGAAGGCCAAAGAAAGTGTTCCTCCCTGAAGAACAAGCCTGGCAAACTAGTAACAGCAGACAAGAAGAAGGTTGAGGTACTCAACAGCTTTTTTGCCATGATCTTCACTAGAAACATTCAAGGTCATGTTGGAGAAAACTCAGAGCAGACTGAACTAGCTGAAAATGTCCCTGTTCATTACTGAGGACTTGTACCAGCTGACCCTTACAGGACCCTTCCAATCCAAATTTCCCCGTGATTCTACACTGCCAGGATGCAGTTGGATTTGGGTTTCTGTACGCAGATTTACACTGTGCTTTGTAACATCACAGATTGCCCTGTAAAAATAATGTTTACTCAACTAACATGAAAAATTAATAAATGCCAATACAATTGTCTTTCCTATTGGGTAGCCAAGGCAAATGGGTTATCCCAAAAGAGATTGTGGCGTAGCAGACAGTGTAGTGGGCTGTAATTGCACTGGTCTTGGGTTTATTTTGTTCTCTGATAGAGGCCTACAAGGACACTTTCCCAAAGTCACTTATCTTTCCTGTGCCTGCTTTTGGTAGAAGCAACAGGAATGGTAGGAATAATGACAGAAGCCTGTTTTGTAAAGCATTGTGAGGCTTCCTGATCTTCGCATAGGTGTTAGGAGACGTTATAACTTGTATTTTAAATGCTAATACAACAATAATAAAAGAAATAAACTTTTCTGGGACCAAATATAGATCTAGGGTTTTTTGGTTTTTTTGGTTGGTTTTTTTTTTTTTTTTTAGTGAACCAAGTTGATTTTGACAAATTTGCAATGTTTTTTCTCGTCTCCTTTTATTTGTGGAGTCAACTCTGTTCTATGAGTATTGAACCTGGTCCAAAGGACAGAAGTTTGAGCACATCAGGTGTGAGGTGGGGCTTATTCTCCACTTGAGTTTCATCCATGAGGTGTCCAGATCATACAGTTGGACACCACTCAACAGTAAAACCTGTGCATGATGAGATTCACTTTAAAACCTTGCTTCTGATTTGTATTTGTTCCCTGCCCATGGCAGAGGGTTGGAACTGGACAATCTTTAAGATCTTTTCCAACCCAAACCATTCCATGATTCCATGGCTTCACAAAAAAATTGAGTCACTAACTGCTGGTGACAATCTCACACCTACTTCCTATAGACCCATAAATATGACCTCTGTAGTCACATCACAAACTCTGTTCCAACTCTAGCATTTTCTAGAAATACTATTCTGCGGGAAATTCATGTAAATGAAAAATATGGAAGAGGAATGAATGATCCACACATGGAGCTTTAATTAAATCAAAAAATGGGCAGAGCAAATGAACATCACTACAGCGAGTCCTGAACGCTCTGTATGTACAACCAAATTCCAGAATCCAAGCTTGACAGTCTACCAGTTTTCAAAATCCCTATTGCAAGGACACCAGCCAAGAAAACAGATCCAGGGCCAGAAACCATACGTGATGACCAGATGTTAAAGACATTGGCAGCAGCTGTAGTTGGAGTAATCTATACACACAGAAATGCATTGTGAGGCTGCCTTCATCTATAATC
This sequence comes from Chamaea fasciata, assembly GCF_029207755.1. Classification (NCBI taxonomy): domain Eukaryota; kingdom Metazoa; phylum Chordata; class Aves; order Passeriformes; family Sylviidae; genus Chamaea; species Chamaea fasciata. The sequence goes on along the minus strand of NW_027094090.1, from coordinate 4,952,920 downwards.
TGAATGTCCTTTTGTTCTATGATAGGTTTGGAGACTATGAAAAACTTTGAAGAAAATAATTTCAAAGGAAAGATCCAGTTTCTGTGGGTGGATGCAACACAACCAATATTTATAGGGTTTTCTAAGGGGCTGTAGCAGAAAAGTTTCTGAAGGCCTGAAAAGAATATCTCACTCTTTGGAAAAGTAAAGAGAATGATAAAAAAGTCCATGAAAAGTACCTACAGACATTTACTCAAATAACAATACCAATAATAACAATAATAATAATAATAATAGTAATGACAATAATAATAGTAAAGTATCCTTATTATTCTAAAGAATTTTTTTCAGTGTGTCTGAAGATTTCTTTTCTAACATTTCCTTTTGTGCTGTTCAGACCAGAGCTTTATTATTGTGACAGATGAGAGAAGCTATGGGATCTAAACCCATTTAAACAAGGATGCCAAATACAACTGCAGAAGCAGCTTTTAATCCAGCATACCATTTCTCTGAATTTTAGCACATTAAATGCTCATTGTACAACACATCCAAGACTGCCATCTAATGCTGCTCAGTAAAATTCTCAGTTCAGTCTTATATTTTTGGCATAATATTACACCAGTAGGAACACTGCAGCAACATGAAAACATTCTTAGAAAATAATTTGCTCTAATCAAATAACATTTTGTTTTGCTACTGCTGTTTAATTCCCTGCCGGTTTGGATATTAGGCAGTAAGTAAAAGCATTTTTTAAATGGTATAGCTGTGATGAAAAATCTATTAACAGAAAATTCTACAAAGTTGCTTTATGTTACATGATAAACATTGACCTATGAATGTTTATTTATGCATTGTCTGTACACTTAAATTTATCAGTAGGCTGAACATTCATGGCACTTGCAAATTCTTATCTGAACTTGTTTCTAAGTGCCTGGCAAATAAAAGCTCCTGTAAATACTGTAGTTTGATCCAAAGCTATTGAATGAGATAAGATCAATAAACTGATGGGCTTCAAATGGCTGTAAACCATGTACTTGAATAATACATCAGTTACCTTGATTTTTGCCATGTTAGTACTTAGTCATTCATTAGTAAAAATAAAATTTATTTAGTCCTGCTAAGAATGTCTGAAGATTATTGTGTAATACCAGGAAATAAATGTTTTTTTTTTAAAGAGTAAATTACTCTCTTCCCTAAAGAAATGTTTTAAGATTTATCAAATTTGTAGGTGATGGAGCACAAGGAAATAAAATGGATTTATTTTGAAAGTTTATGCTTAGATCCTTCCCCTCTAATCTTATCCAACCCTTAGTGAGGCTGTATGTGGAGTGCCGTGTCCAGTTCTGGCCTCCTCGGGACAGGAGAGATATGGAACTCCTGGAGCAGGGCCAGCAGAGGGTGAGAAAGATGAGGGAGGAACTGGAACATCTCTTATGAGGAAGGACAGACGCAGCTGGGTGTTTTCAGCCCTAAGAGGATCTCATCGGTGTCTATCAGTATCCAAAGGGAGGTGTCAGAGGATGGATCCAGGCTCTGCTCAGTGGCGACAAGGAATAAGACGAGACACAAAGGGCAGAAACTGATGCCCTGGAAATTCCACATGAACATGAGGGAGAATTCCTGTCCTGTGGGGTGACTGAGCACTGAAACAGATTGTCCAGGGGGGCTGTGGAGTTCCCCTCACTGGAGATACTCCAGAACTGTCTGAATTCAATCCTGTGCCATGTGCTCTGGGATGGCCCTGCTTAAACAGTTAATGTTAAGGCCTATCCCTCTGCACTACCAGTGTGAAACACTGCTGCCTAATAGCCTATGGAATTTACTGTGTGATACCAAATGTTCTCTGAATAGCTACAAAATCCTTAAAATTAACCAGCACCAGTGCTGCACCCCACTGGCTTGGTTTTCTGGAATAGTTCATCCTCTATGTCACCACAACATGGAAGGATGATGCACTTCCCAATATTAGCAATAAAATCATCAGTAAATAGGATCTCCACTGTGAGGATGGGAAAGACGGTGTTTCTCAGGGATTTAGGATTTTGGTAAAACCATCTCTACACTGCTCAGATTTTTTGTACGTTGTTAAGGGTCCAGTGCTGTGAGAATAACAAAAGGAAAATGTAAAAATTTCAGTACTGGAGAATAAAATATAGATTCCATGTAAAGTTTCCACAACATGTAAGTACGGGATGGTTTAAGGACTGGAGTTTTCAAAATTTTGTTTAAAGCATGTGATGAATAATTTGAGGAGGTATCTGTGACTAAGTAAATTTCTTCAACACTTGGTAGTACTCTGATGTGAGCTTCATTTGTGATGTTAAAATCTGCTGTTGAAATCCATCACTGAGCTGTGCTGATTGATTGGGTGTGGTCAGAATAAATCATACTGAAAGTCTTCTGTTTTAAGAATTTGTACATTTTTCCAGTTAAGTTCAAATTATGATGGACTTATCTAATTAAATGTAAACATAGCTGAGTTTCTGATTGAAGACATTGATGAAATCATAGGAACACACCTTATGGAATCTGTGGCATCATTACACAACTTAAAATTAGTAGTACATGTCTATATTGAATATACCTCAAAACATGTGGATAACTACATTTTAAACTCATAAAACTAGGAAGGCATCAAATCTTTGCATGCTTTTCAGGCAGATCAAAGAGAATAGATAAAAAAATTTTCTTCCCTTTTTATGAACTATCTAGAAATTTTCTCTTAGAAAATTTTGTAGAGGTTAATCAATAAAAAGATTTGAAATGGGCCAAGGATCGAGATTATGCACAATTAAATACATATTTACCAAAATACATAGCACAAATCATCGAGTCTAAAAGTGAACTGAATGCTGCATACTAATATCATTCAAATTAGTGATAACATGGGGAAAATAAATTTTAGGCAATTCAAGATTCATATTTAGAGATTCTTTTAGGCTATGTTTCAGAGATTTAGAACAAAAACACCCCAGGTTATGGTGCTTAACAATCCTTCTGCTAAGTTTGAGAGACATTTAGACAATGCCCTTAACAGCAAAAGGTTTAAACTTTTGATCAACCCCAAACTGGTCAGGCAGTTGTACTACGTGACTGTTGCAGATCCCTTCCAACTGCCACTATTCTAATATATTCTGATCTATGCTACTCTAATTTACTTTGTGGGGAAAAACAACAATGGTTTTAACAGCTTTGAGGAGATCTATACAGTTTTTCTTGATCTGGACCTAACCAAGGAGAAGACATCATTGTGAGGAAAAATCCTCATGGGCAGTATTTGGCTTCCTTCTCTGTTTCTTCTCCTTTCAACTGGAAGAATTTTACCCTTTAGATTTTTGACATCATGTCAGCAACTTTTTGCTTGCTCATTCTTTCAAACATAGCCACAAGGCATATTGAGAATCAAAATTGCTTCAGTACTTGACAGTACAGGTTTTGTAAATCCCTTCTTATCCTTGAATTGTTGAAAGAAAGTCAGGATTTGCAAGTGAAAGTGTTTGAGTCTTTCATTTGGGATTCATTGACTTAATTGGTGAAACTGTTTTGAGATTTGTAAGCATATAGTGGAACTCAGAAATACTTTGTGAGATTTGCAAAATGCAAAGACCTTCCGATGTCAATAACACACTCCTCAAAGCAGCCGGATATCAAACTAGTAGTTTACAACAAATTTTGTTAGTTTTTAACAACGCCTATTCAGCTTTTCAGAGATCACAGACTCAGAGACATCTCAGTTGCTGAGATTTAGGGCTTTGTGAGACAGGTGCTGCTGTGAGTTGTTATTTTTCTCCTGACAAGGTGCCTGATGGCAAAGAAACAGACAGGCAGGTGTCAGGTGTTGGACAGCTGGAAAGCAGGTAGGAAGAGGGCTCCTGGCATTGTTGGGAGATCTAGGGTCAGGCCCTGTGCAAAGACCACTGCTAACCTTTGTTCTCAATGTCACAACGTGGAGAGATTAAATGTGGAAATGGTGTTTCTGTCACCTCTGCAAAGAAATCTGAAAAGGTCTCTGATGGCTGTTAGGTGTTTTTCTTAGTTTGGCCCTTCTAATGGAAAAAAACTTACGTTAAACAAGTGCCTGGAGGAAAAGGACCTGCAGTGGTCCAACACTGCCATTTGTTAATATAATGTATTCCTACGGGACTCGATCCAATTCATGCTGGAATCAGTAGCAGATTTAGGATCCACCATTTTAAGAAAATAGAGATTAATACACCCATTGAATGGATTTCAAAATTTAGCTTTGGTGTATATATATGGAATAGAATAGAATAGAATAGAATAGAATAGAATAGAATAGAATAGAATAGATTGAATATTTCAGTTGGAGGGGATGTAAAAGATCATCTAATCTGACTGCCTGACTAAGTCAGGGGTGAACAAGTTAATTTATGTTGCTAAGGGCATTGTCCAAGTGCCTCAAACACAGACAGACTCCCTAGGAAGCCTATTCCAGTGTTTTACCACCCCCTCAGTAAATAAATTCTTCTTGTCCAACCCAAACTTCCCCAGGGGCGGCTTTGAGCCATTCCCATGCATCCTATAACTGGATAAGGGGGAGAAGAAATCAGCACCTCCCTTTCCACTTCCTTCCTCATGAAGCTAAAGAAAATAATGATGTTTCCCCTCAGCCTCCCTTTGAAGGCCTTCAGCAATATCTATGATCCCAACAGCAAGGGATCCTGCTGTTATTTATGCAGCATGTCAGGACCACGGTCCTTGTCACTGCAGGTGCTTTACAAACACACAGGAAGATAAACCCCCTATTCTAACAAGCTAATAAGATAGCAGCTGACCATAAATAACAATAGCAGGAATGTAAGAAAGAAGGATGACAGCAGCAAGTATAGGAAGATTACACTGGTAGCTACTGAGCAAGCTGATGCCCTACTGAAGGCAACGACGTTCCTATTTACAGGCAAAAAAAAAATGAAATCAATGGTCCATGGCTGATTGAGAGCCAAAGCATCACATGCTGGCCAATTCCTCATAGATATCACGCCACACACACCTCATCTGAAGCTTACAAGGAGTAGGTAAGTGGATAATGCACTGCTTCCATGCTCGGTGCAAGATAAATCCTTTGTTGAAAATAAATGTGGTAAGTCTCCTCATATATATGGTTTGAACCCATAATAGATTTTTTTAATGCTAAGAAAAAAAGTTAAATCCACGCTCAAAAGTTTCAGGGGTAAGAAATTTTGAATTATTTCTGAAGGAATTAATCAGTTACTGAAAGTTGTTGGTTGCCACACAAAATAAGGCTTTACATTCTTGAACTGGCATAAACAACCAAAAAAAATCTTCCAAATTAATTTCTGAATCAAATCTAAGTACAAGGGCTTCACAGCCATACCATGTTTCATGACCAGAGCTGTGGGGACCTCAACAGGCACATTTTAGCTGGAAGGGGGAGGATCTGCCTGGAATTGTAGTGTCTTGTCTCAAATCACACCATTTATTCTGTAGATCCATTTACACATTTTTCCACAGAATGGTGTGAACACTCCAGCACCAAGACCCAAAATACATGTCAGTGTATGTACCAGACAAGGAAGACACAGGCCAGTGTCACCTCTTCACTACCCTTGCATATTTCATCAGTCAAAACAGATATATATATACCTGATTTCCCTGATAAGAGAAAAAAAAAAAGAAAGGAAAAAACATAAAAAGTGTTAGGAAAAAACCCAGATGAAATTTGGGAGCTCTTTATAAATAACTGAAGCACCTAAAATCTCATAATTACACAACGAAAAGAGAGGACAACATTAGTTATAACTCTTCCAAGCTCAACGAAAGACTGGAAGATTTAGAAATTAAAAGGCAATATTTAGCAAACAGAAAAGGGAAGCAACAGCTATCAACCAGGGGGGGAAGTTATAGGGTGTAGAAAATTAAGGCAGTAAAAGAGCAAAATCTGACTAGCTGGAAGAAGGTAGGTTCTGAATAATAGCTATAATAAAATTCTGGTGCTCAGGGGGGTGGCAGAACTTTTAATGAGATATATGTTTATTTAGCATTTCTGTTTTGTATCTTGAAGGAAGCAGGAAGATGTATTTGAAACATATGAACATGATAAAGTATTTTCCAGTCCATTAGTAGCTGTGGAGGGTGTTAAACATCTCTCAGAGATAAATAATTTTAAATCAGCAGGCCAGGATACTTGCTTGGATGGATCCTGTGTGAGTTGATGGAGGACATTTCTAGTTCATGCTCTGAATTTTGAATAGACGAGATGAATAGACAGGGATAGAAGCAAAACGGCAGCAGGCTGGACAAATCCTAGCACTGTATTATGATTCAGAGAAGGCAAGGATGTTTAGGATACCATGGACACAATTAGACTCCCTGTCACAGACAAAATCCAAGGAAAATCTGTTTCTGGTGTAAATTCATAAGTTATCAGGCTGGGAAGGTGATTAATGTCAGTAAATACTCCTTTTTTCACAGGAAAACCACTGCAGCCAAACCAAAAATCCCCATATTTTTTGAAATGACAGGCTTGATATCCACAAACATACTAAGACTTCAAAAGAGTGTGGGATTTAGTATTGCACTACCTTCTGGTTAAAAGTTGTCAAGAAAGCACATTAGGTGGGTTGAGAACTCGATGACTGTCTATTCTCAGAAAGAGATTCAGTGGAAAATTGTCAGCCTAGGGAGGAAGAACAGACAAAAAAGATTTGCAAGGACCTGCCTAATGCCACTCAGTATGTTCAGAAGAAAATCAAAAGGAAAAAAAGAAGGAGGTGACGTCAGGACTGAAAGCCAAGGAAATGGTGAGGAAGTCAGAGTAGCTTGCAAGTGAAATTGCATGTCCTTGTGAAAAGTCCTCCAGCCTTCATGTAAGCCTGAAGGTATTACTTCAGTACTACTGAAGGGCTGCTACAAGGTCTCTCTGGAGCCTTCTCTTCTCTGTGCTGAACAGCTGAACTGTCTCAGCCTGTGTCCACAGCAGAGGCCCTCCACTCCAGTGATCAACTCAGTGATTCTCTGGACTCATTCCAACAGGTCAGCACCTTTCTTGTATTGGGTGCTCCAGACCTGGGTGCAGGAGCCTGGGTGGGGTCTCACAGGAGCAGATCACAGGGGGAGATTCATCTCCCTTGACCTGCTGGTCACACCTCCTTTGGTGCAGCCCAGGATGCGGTTGGTGTAATGAGCTTTTTATCCACAGACACCCCCCAAAGTCCTTCTCCTCAGGGGAGCTCTCAATCCATCCGCCTGTGGTTGTTATTGGGATTGCCCTGACCCAGAACAAGGATGATGCACTTGGCCTTGTTTAACTTGATGGGGTTCACCAGGTCCCTCTCTCAAGCCTGTCCAGGTTCCTCTGGATGACATTCCTTCCCTCCAGTGAGTCAGCCACACCACACAGCTCAGTGTCATCAGCAAACCTACTGAGGCTGGACTCAACACACTGTCCATGTTGCTGACAAAGATTTTAAATAATGCTAGTGCCAATACTGTCCCCTGAGGAGCATATCTTGTCGTTGGAGTCCATTTGGACATCAAAGCGTTGGTCACAGCTCTTTGAGTGTAATCATCAAGACAATTCCGTATCCACCAAGCGGTCCATCTATCAAACCCATTTCTCTCCAATTTAGAGACAAGGGTGTCATGTGGGACAGTGTCAAATTTTTTACGAGTCCAGATAGGGGACATTAGTTGCTCTTCCCTCATGCACAAAAAACTGTAACCCATCATAGAAGAGGGTTTGTCAGGCACAATTTTCCCTTAGTGAAGCCCTGTTGGCTGTCACCTATCACCTCCTCCTTTACCATGTGCCTTAGAGCAGTTTCCAGGATGTTCTGCTCCATGATCTTGCTAGACCCTGAGATGAGACTGAGTATTCTGTAGGTCCCCAGGTCTTCCCTTTTACCCCTTTTTAAAATTCTGCTTCCCCTTTCACAGTCAGTGGGTTCTTCATGGGACTGCCATGACCTTCCAACAGGATGGACTGTGGTTTAGCCACTTTATCCACCAGTTCCCTCAGGACCTGCAGCTGCATCTCATCAGGTCCCATGGACTCGTACACCTTCTGGTTCCTTAGATTTTCTCAAATCTGATCATTTACAGGGGACAGTTCTTCCTTCTCCCAGTCCCCTCCTTTGCCTTTTGTGATGTGGGCAGTGTCACTGGGGCACTTGTCAGTAAAGATTGACACAAAAGCTTTTTGAGTGTCTCAGCCTTCTCTGCATCTCAGGTGAAGTTCAACCCTTCCCACTTGGCCAGTGGATTCACCCCCCCTCAAGGAGGTGCCTTCCTAAGTGCCCTCCCAAGCAAACAATAAAACCCCTAAATTCAAAGATTCAACCAGATCAAACTGAATATGAGTTAGGCATTTTTTTTTTTCCCCAAGAGTGTGGATGTTTATTACTGGAATAAAGTGACAAGGGAATTACTCTGTCTCCTGACCAAGTCACCTTTCTAGAAGATAGAGTCTAAAACAACAATGTAACAGTCAAGCAGTCAGGCATACTGGTAAGGTAACGAGGACATAAAAAAAATACACTATTTGTTTTAAATTTTAAACCCTGATATATTGTATAGTAGAGAATCTATAAGGAAAGGTTTATAATCTAGACAGCAGTAACACAACTCATGGGCTAGTCTTGATCTTGGTGGCCACAAAAGCAAAACTCTTACTGATTTTAATGGAATAAGAATTAGCCGAGTCTTGTAAAATGTCAGGCTAGATGCTGATCTGTGAGAAGAAATCTGAAGTGATCTCTTCATATTTTCATTCCAGTCAATAATTTTTGGCTCCTTTGAAGTCCAACTCAGTCGTTACCAGTCATCACCAGGGCTACCATTATCTCACAGATCTGCCAAGCCCCCAACACATTTATTAAATCTGCTTGGTTTTGCAAGACAAAAGATTTTGCAGCAAAAACAGAGAAATTAACTAATGGCTTATGAGCAGCACAGTTTGTTTTTTCACATATCTGATTTCTGAAATCTCCTCTTTTATGTATTTTAAGACAGTCACTATTATACCACAGCACAGATTTTTTTGTCAGACCCAGGAAGAAATTTCTAATCTGTGAGAAAGCAAATCAAGCAGGCAAACACGAGCTGATAATGAATGAAAGAGAGAATGCAAATTCAGACCGTAAGCAGTTAACACAATAATTAGTCAGGCGATTTATTCAGCGTAGGGGTAACATTTGCACAAGCTACTTAGCATATGGTGATAGCAAGTGCAAATATGGTTTTCTGAGAGAACTTCCACTGTGCTATCTCATGATCAATCCAATGCAAAAGACAGTCAGCAAGGAATATCTGCAGAACAGATCTTTTAGTACTTGCAAGTTTGTATTCTCTTTCCAATTAGCCACAGGCTAGTATATTGACACAGATTGTTAATATCTTTATCAAAGTTCAGTCCTCATCTAGTGTAGCTCACAAATGGGTGGCCAATTTAATGTGCACAAAGATCTTGCTGCTCTACAAGGTTACCTGCCAAGACCACGTTGACAGGAAATGTTTGGGAAGTAAAAAAAATCATTAGCAAAAGTGTTCTAATGCATTGGGTGCAGCTAGTGAATTAAAAATATAATTAAATACATCTTCAAAAACACAACACTGTCACTAATCAGCAGTGGAGCCTAAAAAAAGTGTAGAGTCTTAGAACAACTTGCTATTATTGTCTTTTTGTGTCTTTTTTTTTTTTAAGGCATACCTGGCTGAATATTTTTACTCTGTCTGCAATAACCAGTCAAGCAGCTCAGAAAATGCAATGACAACTTGATAAGAAAAATGATATGTTCAGAGATATAAATAGTTCAAGCACACACTGCTATTTCCATAGATTCAGAGAGGTTGGAAATACATCTTACATAACAGGAAAGAAATGGTTTAAAATTATTGAGCATTCTGCAATGTGCATCTTAACCAGTTTTTTAAAATGAGGAAAAAGAAGAGAAAGGTTTTTTTGTGGGTTGTTTTTCCTGTAGGATGCATACTCAGAAGCTCTGCAAATTGTACCTCCTCAAGAGAGTGAATAAGAAGCACAAATAAAAGCTTAAGACTTGAGAGATGCAAAAGTGCTATAAATTGCTGTTAACATTGAATTTGATTGTGGCTTTGTCCTAGTCTCAAACAAGGACCAAATGCATCAAAATCACAGAAGGATTTCCTGTGGCTCACTCTTCACTGTGTTTTAAATTCAGTCTTCTGGCCAGGCTTGGGGCAGAACTGGCTTTTTATCTGGATCCTTGTTTCACACATTCTTGTTCAGGTTTTGTTTTTCTTGAACCTACCAGGGTGCTGGGAGTGTTGCAGAAAGAAGGTCAATGGGGGCCTCCACGGACAAAACTGTATTCACGGGGTGTCTTGCTGATGTCATACACTGACTCAATCTGTGAAGTCACTTTTAGGGGATAAACAGAGCAAGAGAAAGGGAGAATGGGATAGTGAAAACTTCCCAGTGTTCAGCCAGGGAGAAAAACAATCTTCCAGTCGATGTTTTCTGCCTGTGATCTTACTAACACTCCCTTGAACAAGTTTTGATTACATGTTGCACACTGATTAACTACTAAAATTTTGCATATATACATATTATTGGATAATAATTATGGACTATTTAAATGGTGTTTATGTACTGAAATCACTCATTAAGTCTTCCTCTTCTCAACTATATTGTTATACACTTAAAAAAAAGGCAGGAAAAGGGGGAGAGAGTTATTCCCACATCTGTGACAATTTCTTACAGGAAAATTTTGACTAAATCAGTATATCTCAGGATTTACAAGTGTGAGGTTGTGAGAACAACACGTGACAATAGCACAAAAAACCAGCATGAGATATGCAGGTGTAAAACTGGCACAGCATCTCCAGGGTGCACAGAGGAAGGTAGCAGAGTGGGAGAGTGGGATGCCAAGAGAAATGGAAAGTCTTCAGCATGAGAAAGGCTAAGGCACTCTGCAAGGAGAGGGATACTCCATTAAAAATTAGAAGTGTATGTCTGTCTTTATTGGTACATCAGATTTCATGATAAAAAATAAACTTCTCTAAGTGTATGTTCTTAATGTCACCCAGCATTTGGAGGTTTGTGGTAAGGAACAGTGTTGGGCTGTAGGAGACTGCTCCCAGAGTGCACCTAAAGGATGAAGGGAAGATTAGATGGAAACCACAACAGGAAAGTGTTCAGTTCTTGCCTCATCAAAAGTACTCTTTGTCAATAAATAATAAAATCTAATATTGTATTATATGTTATTAGCAGTCTCCTAGGGGAGATTATCATTTTCTCATTCCACTTTTAGAACGGTTAAAGAAAAATACATCTTTGGTATTTGACATGTGAAGAAGGAATCTTTGGTTTCTTTTTGTGAAACCCAACAAGCACTAAACTTTACAAACAATGTTTTTCACTTGTCCAATCGTGGACAGTCATGTCATTGCTCAAACTATTTTAAAACATAACCCTGATGAGGCAATGAAACCAGGGTGGTAAAAATACAATTTCAAACTGAGATTGACCTACTTCTTTTAGCCACAGATATGAGAACTGAAAACTTTAAAAAGCTCAGCTCATGTGTCAAATATTGTCCTTATTTTTACATTTGCTACAAAGAATATCTGAGGATAGAACAGAAACCTGTCAAGGGGAAACAAACCAACTACCAAAACAAAGAAAAGCTTTCCCAAAAATATTTAAAGTCCATTGGAGAAAAATCAATATGTGAAATGTATCACATGAAGAGAAAACATCCATGTCTTCAGAACACTGAATATTTTATATTATTAGAAATAAAGATTTATAAAAGAGCAAGTTGCCAGTACTACTAATGGGAAAATTATTGCAGGATTCTGTACAAACATAGAAAAATCACAATTTTCCCATAGTAAGCATTTTGTCACATGGCCAATGACATGCTGAAAAAACATATTCAGTGTCAAAGGCACAGGGATATATCCCATTTACCAAAAATGAACTCTGTGTTACTCTTCAGAAAATTCATGGTTCTGGTCTAAACTCCTTCCCATGGATGTAACGAGCAACAGAGTCTGACTATTGAGTGTACTTGGCAAATCGACCTATAGATACAACTATAACACTGCAAAAGGTATTCCTGAAGTAACAGAGACAGAAATTTTTGGATTTCAGCTGAAGGTTGTGTTATGCTGGTGGGAGTGGAAGTGCACATCTCACTGTGTGTCTAATCCCCACTGAGGGTTTCTCTGAATGACCTACAGAGCACTTTGGCAAAAAATAGCAATGCAGATTCAGCGACCTAAAGCACCGTTCTCCTTTCTCCATGCAATTCATTGCTTGTATCTATCTTTTATGGAAAAAATACCTCATTCCATTTTTCAGGTGAACTCTACTGATTGTCCATATGGCCCAACAGAGACTGAAGAAAGGTTTTGCTGTGCAGAACCCAGAAGAGGTTGGAATTCCTGTAACAATGCCATAACCTTGGATCTCAGGTGTGTTCTTTCACAGATTCTGGTAAGGTTCAGCCCAGAAGAATCTACTGCCATTGTCAATTGCTCATTGATGCCAGCTTATGGAAACAAAGCTGCAATGGTGAATGTGCTGAAGAAGAAGTGGCAACTTGGGAGGCAGAATATTAATCAAGGTGCTCATCTGAGAAGATGAAAGAAAAACTATGGGTGATACTTCAAAACTTAATATTGTGGATGCTTGTGCACAAGCTGATTGTGATTGTGAAAATGTGAAAAGGGAAATCCTTATAATAATAATAATTCCAGCTTGAAAGGGAAGAAGGAAAATTGGGAAGAAATATTTTCTTATTAATAATCATTGCAGAGAAAACTCATCTCAGCTGAAACAAATGAAAAAATCTAATTTGACTCAATTGGAGTCAGGATGTCACCTTAAGACCAAAGTCCTGAGTAAACAAAAAAATCTTTGCTGCTTTCCTCTAGAAGCTGAATAGACTGCAAACTCCACTGCCATGGTCTGTAGGCACAACAGAATTAAATACAGCAGCATTTTCATAAAGGACAGACAAAAGTGAAAAACACCTTCAAATATAAACTGGAATTAATGGTATTCAAAACAGAATTTAGCAACGTGGCAGGAACACCGCAGGAAACAATGTGATTATTAACAGAGGAACTTTAAACACACAGCCCAGTCATGCACTGAAAGGGCCTGGAGGGACTGGTGAAAGATTTCTAAGATGCGTGAGAAAGGGCACATGAAAGTATTTGAACAGGAAAAATAAGTCCCGAAAAGGAAATTATTCCTGAGATCAAGAAGATGACAGCAAGAAGCATTTCCATTTTTATGAATGGAAATTAGAGAACTTCCATTATCTCCATGGAAATCACTCCATTATAAGCAAGTTGAAACTCTGCATGTGCACTGTCAAACTTTATATTGGCCTCAGAATGTGCTTTTCTCCAACACAGTTTCAGATGTGGCATTTTTCATTGCAGCTATGTGATTGTTTAATCATATTAAGAGCTTAATTTGCACTTTTTTCCCCCACAATTTTGTAAAAATGAGGCAAAAAATTCCTAAGGAAAAATAGATGCATCTTATATTTACTACATTGGTCATTGAGACAGAATTCTTTGAGAGAATAAAGCAAACACTGTATAAAATTGAGAGAAAAAAATCTTTGTCCAAACCTAACCAGAAACTTTTTCATGGCTATTTCTTGTTCCTTTTCAGGATATGCAAACCTCTAGGAAAGTGATACATCTTGACTTAAAGCCACAAAATACTTTTTCAGCTATTTGTAAGGAAAACCTGTAAAAGATAAAAGCAAACAATCATTTGTCAGACAGTCTGGGTGTCGGGATGAGCATTGTGCTGGTAAGCGGTTAAACAAAGTCTTGTCAAAATCTAATCCTCCCCCCTGCCAGATTTTGTGATCTCCTGAGGGTGGAAGACAGGACTTGCACTTTCTCACAGTGACACACGATGATGGCTCCAGGCACGTGCAGTTTGCCTGCCTGTGCTCATCACATAAACCCATTTTTAGCTGGTTTATTGAGGATCAACATCAGCCCACCGGTGGTACAAGATCAAGACTCTTCTATTCTTATACTCATCCATGGTCCTATTTATTCTTAAGAATGAGGGCTTCTTTTGAAAGCAGAAGAGACACAATCTGTATTTTTAAGTCCTGTCAACTTTCAAAGCCAGATAAGCCTCTTCCTGTCTTTGTAGTCAATAATGAAAGTTTCTAGTCATCCCTGTCTCCTTCTGGTTGGGTTGCAAGGACACAGAATCTCACTAGGAAGTTTTCTTGATGAATGGAAAACTCCAATACTGCTTAAACCAGAACAAAGGTTTGAGAGTGTTTTCTGTCCAGTGGCTTTGGTCCTGAGATACTTGTTTTATTCTCTTAAATCCAGGATTTCACAGCAGAAAACTTTCCCCTTGCTTAGTCTGCAGTCCTGCTTTTTTTGAAGGGGTTGCATGAGAAGTTTGTTTTTCCCTGAAAAAGTAAAATAGCATATGTAAAACATCAGAGAATGCATTCTTATTGGTTTTCTGATTGGAGTTCTGCATTCTATGAAGCAAAGAGGTATATAGATTGATTTTTTTATCCCATAGAATTATCTCTTTTTCTTCAATATATTAGGTGTGAAGTATCTTATCCACCATCCCATTCCTATTCCTTTTTCTTCCCACTGTTTCAATTCATCTGCTATTTCAAAAGCACTCCCTGTTGTATTTGTTATATTTAATATCTGTGAGAAGCACTTACAGAAAGGCATTTGCTACTATTAGAAGGAGAAAAAAAAAGTAACCAATCCCATTTCTATGAGGAGGTTTAGAGCAACCTATTTAACTTTTCTGTCTTCAGTTTTTTTTTTTTTTTTTTTTTTCTCCATATTCAGTTTCCCTGACATACCCTTTTCGTTAGTGTATTAGCTACAGCAGCTCAGCCTGGAGTGGCACACGAGATTCACATACACCCAGTGTCTGAGGGCTTTTATACCCTCCAGGATGGAAATTCACTATGGTAATTTCAGCCTAATCAATTGTACTACAAGATTGAAGCCACTGATAACTGACGAACGAAATTGAAATTTGGTAAATGTCATAATGTCAGTTAACTCATTCAAAAGTTTCTCATTGACTCAGGAGGGAGGGTGTTGGAGGAGGGTGCCAGAATAAGAGGTTGCTCAGGAGTTTTGGTCAGATGTGCCTGGGCAATCATGGGCTAAAGGCAATGCATTCACTTGGGTCAAGCTGCCTCATACCCTGGTGCAAAGTATATTGGTTATTTGGTTCTCAGGAAAAAAACTCCCACAATTGTGGTTGAAAGAGTTGCCTGGAAACATAAAGAAAGTCAGTCACAGTTGGGAGAACAGAATATAAATTTATTACCACCCATTCCTTTCCTCTTCCATTTGTATTTTTTATAGGAAAGTAAAAAGTTTTGTCCTGTGGTAGGAAAGCAGTGACTACTCTCTTCAAAGAAAAGGGATGAGGATCAGACATTACTTGTTAAAAAGGTTTTACAACTTCTTGCTTTTGCTGATGACTACTTCAGCCTCTAATAAATCTACCTTCATCATCAATCACCATCAAAGAACCCTAGATTTCTCAGATTCTGATGCTCTTGATCAATAAAAATTCTACTGAAAGTCCTCAGGTTTGTTTGTGGGTGAGAATTAACTAACAAACAGATATTTAACACCAGTGAAACCCCAGCAAAACACTCAGAGACTGTTAGGTGGGATATTAACTCTTGCAGTGGCTTTTTAATGTAGTCAGATGCAACTTTAACCTAACTTTGCTGTTTAAGACCAATCTATGTAATGAATATTTATTTAATGACATTTATGTAATGAAATACTCTGAAATTACCTAGAATCATACCACTCTACCACCCAAGTTTTTATATCTCTGGATTAAATTCATAGTCTTGTTGCAGAAACTTTATGTGTAAATCTTACAGGGAGAAGCTTTTAACCTGTGGGAATATAGGTCATCAACTTTTCTTGTAGTTTATCCAGCTAACATGCTCATAGAGGACAGAATAACTTCTGAGCACATGTTATTCTTCAGCTCTTTGATGTTCAAAGACCATTTATTTTTTCCCAAATATATCAATGGATGTAGTAGGAGTGAATACTTCTTCCTACCAGCTTGGTTTTGTAAATATCCTTACACAACATTGGATATTCTCCAATGAGAATAAACATGGTATTTAAGTTATTTGGCATTATTTTATATTTACCCAGGAAGATTTTTCCTGTCTGCAGTTTTACCCTGACCACTGATGATGATAGCCCTTGTAGATTATACCCTCCCTCTGCTGGAAATAGCTGAAGCAGGATCAGAGAAGCCTAATTCGGGCATCTAAATATAATAGAGGGATACTACAATTAATAAACTTATTAAAAAACTTTGGAAAACCATTTTTCTTGAAAGTTTGATTTCTAATCTCCCTATGGTACAAGCTTGCTTTTTATCTATACCTACAGAGAAAGACTTGAAATTCTTTTTTTCTTCAACTCAGCCTCATAAATTCACACCCCTGTTGATTAGTTCACATGAAATGAATGATGCTTCAGGCTTGGCATCCACAGCCTCTAAACACCTGCAGTACTCATTCTTTGGGGTGAGCAATTAAAAGGCTCAAATACCCCTGCTAACATCTCTAAAAATATTCCTGGTTAAGGTTGTTATTAGAATAATGGAATCACAGAATTGTTTAGGTGGGAAGAGACCTCTAAATTCATCAGTTCCAATGTTAATCCAACACTGCCAAGCCTACCACTAAACTGTGTCCCCAAGTGCCACATCCACATGTCTTTTAAATCCCTGTAGGGATGGTGACTCCACCACTGCCCTGGGCAGCCTGTGCCAGGGCTTGACATCCCTTGTAGTGAAGAGATTTTTCCAAATATCCAATCTAAACCTCCCCTGGTGCAACCTGAGGCTGTTTCCTCTTGTCCTGTCACACATTATTTGGGAGAAGACACCAATTCCCCCTGGCTACATCTTCCTGTCAGGGAGTTGTAAGGAGCTATAAAATTCTCCCTGAGCCTCCTTTTCTCCAGGCCGAGTCTCCCCAGCTCCCTCAGCTTCTCCTCATTGGATCTGTGTTCCAGACTCTTCACCAGCTTTCTTGCACTTTTTTGGCAATTCATTTTGCTAAAGATAAGAATTCTGGCTCCATAACAGTGCCACTAAATACACTTTAGTTAAACAAAGTTTTCTTAATGAGTACTGAATTTTAAATGGAATGAGACAAGTTTATGGGGCATGAACAGCCTTATGGATTTTCTTAGCACAGACTTCAACCTGTCTATGTATTTCAGCCTGTAAATGAGGAATGTAGATATAATGGGACTGACCTACTGCATATTCAGACCCAAATATAGACCCTCACATAAATGCAGATTTTTCATGCAGCTAAAGATGTCATGGCCAAACTTTCCTTGGCAGTGAAACACAAGCAGGATATTTATTTGGATCTGAGTATAATATAATGAAACAATTTCACATTTTTTTAAAACAGTTTTGTACCCATTTTTTTAAAACTTCAAACAGGACATGTTTCTTTTAACATGCGTAGTTCTTGTAAAATCTGTCAAGCGAATATACAAAAATAAAGATCTGCAATAGGGTCAATGCAGCAACTGATTGAAAAGGGGTTGGCAATGCAGCTTCTGGGCAGGAAGCTGTGTGATTAATTTTAAGTATAAATACAATTTCCATCATGGTAGAACTCTGATTTGCATGAAAAGCCAAGCAGGGAATTCAATTTGTTTACACAAACAATTTAATTACTCTGTAAGTGGGAAAATAGCCACAAAAATTGAAAAGGTTGAGCTATCCAGCAGAGACTTGGTGCTGTAAAGACATTGAGATGAAACATCTCTGATCCACTTTCTACATAGGAAAGAAAGGGGTGATAGGAGACTGGAGCAGAGTGGAGGGAACAGGACCAGAACTGAACAATGGAAGCTGAAGCTTCACATCTTTTAGAAGTGGATGTGAGTAGAGAATAATGCTTTAGTGAGAGTTTTGACCTGATGGGATCAGTGTAAGGTCTGCAGGTAGAACTTGCTGGCCTGCAATTCACAGGAAGAGAGAGCAGATGACCTAAAGGTTTCTTCTCTGAAAACCAGTGAATCTGTCACTGAGTGCCTTGTACTCACAAGCACCACAGGCAGTGGGAACTGAAGACCATAAATTTTACAGGAGTAGAACACATTCTTGTACCAGGCCATCCTCATATATACATGATTTTTGGCCCCTTAGAACTGAGACGTAAAATTGAACTAAGTAATATTTTTTGGTAGATTCTTATGTAAAACAGAGGAATGCATTCCATGGCTGATGGAGGGGAACATCACACTCCGCATGTCAGTTTGTGAACATCCCTGTGAACCATACATTCATTAGCAGCAGGCTATGCTTTGTAGTTCGTTGATTAAAATCCCTGTCTGAGCACTTCCTGTGACAGTTCCTGTGCCAGGACGAGTCTTTTTCCATCCCCCACCCCAGTGTATGAAATCGTGGTAAAGACAGACACTAATCGCCAGGCCAAACAAGACCTAGACTGCCTTTAAACACTTTTTATTGGTTTAAAAGTAGATTTACTGACCTATATTTACCCAGAATACATTTCCTCTATGAAAACTCACTCTGTTCCCTGGTAATGTGTCCTCACAGCAGCCCTTTGAAGATTCTTGTACAGCTGCTTAGTCATATTAGTATTTAAATCTGATCCCTGGCTCTGATAGCAGTTGAAGAGAAATACAAAGGCTGAACACATTTGTTTAGCAATGACTTGAAAAAGGGTGTTTATTAGCTGGAATTTTGAAAGTATCCCATTTGTACAGTATTTTGGGTGTTAACTAGCAACTCTGGGACCAAGAGCAGCTGTTGGCTGATTAGCTGCTCTGCATCAAGCACATTTTAGTTTGTGCTTTTTTCATATGAACTGCCTAATAGTCCTTAGATAGGTGTGTATGTAATTACTATAATTAATATGAGATAACTAATTAGCAGTGCTGTAGGAAGTACACAATCAAATTAATGTTCCTATGGTAATTTGGAAGAGAATGAAGATGTTCATTCCTGTCCTGAGCAGGAAGATCATCATATTTTTCACCCCCAGTAGTGTTCTCCTATCACTTGGGCAGCTTGCAAGATGCTTTTCCCTGGACAGACCTGGCATTTGGGCTGGGTTTTTATCAGAACAAATATGAAGTTACTAATTCAGGGTGGAAATCTGCTGAGGTGTGCAAATTAGATTTTTTTTTTTAAGTGCAGGTTTTGCTTATGAAAGCGTTTTTAATTGGTTTATCCTGGCTTTTAGTGCTCACTTCAAAATGATGCTAAAGCATCTCCTGACAACTCTCTGCCTGCTTTAGAGTCTTGGTAGGTGCATTTTCTTACCCTAATACAATCCCTGAAGTAGAGTCTTGTGTCCAAACTACAGGATGTAAATAAGATATTAAAAACTCTTAAAAAAA
The DNA here is from genome assembly GCF_029207755.1 of Chamaea fasciata. Lineage (NCBI taxonomy): Eukaryota > Metazoa > Chordata > Aves > Passeriformes > Sylviidae > Chamaea > Chamaea fasciata. The sequence continues at coordinate 4,933,507 of NW_027094090.1, read as the reverse complement.
AAAAAAAAGAGTAAAAAATATATATACCAGGAAAATGAGTGGCCAGTATTTTCCCATTAAACATTTTTTCCTCCATCATGCTCTGCTGCTGTCCTTGGGGACAGAAGTAGAGCAGCAACTAGGAGATATAATTTTGTAAGTCTACCCAATAATACAGAAGTGAAGGCCAGGGCGATGAAAAATGTTTCCCATAATCCTAAAAGGTTAGCTCAGGCACAGTGAGATTAGTGTTAGATTGACCTTAAGTAAAACATTTCTGCCTGGCTGGTAAACAAAGACATTTTATTTTGATCTTATTTTGATCTTATTGTTGTTTTGAAGCATTCCCATAATCTTTTCCAAATCACAGTGAATTGGGGGAGGATTACTGAAGTTCCTTCAGGGAAAGTAAAACAATCTAGGTTTCCAAGGAAAATCTTCACGAACATGAAATAGCTTTCACTTGGGATTTTTTTCTGGTTTGTTGGAGTTTTTTTGTGGTTTTTTTTTGTTTTTTTTTTTTTTTTTTTAATTTTTTTTTTTTTTTTCTTCAGAAAGGCAAGATAAAAACACATTATGCTCCTCAGTTCATTCCATTACAATGAACAACAATAATTTACATCCTTCTTTCACAGCAGGGGTTTTACATAAGTTCAGGAAGAGACTTTGGAAAGTTTATTAGAATTTTCTACCTTCCCATTTGTTCAATAGCAAGACAGAATACAGACATAATCATTTCCAAGTGAGAACAACACCAGATACAACACTGATGGTTTGATATTAATTATTGATAGAACATTGATGGTTTGATATGAATTATTGATACAACATTGATGGTTTGGTATCAATGCCCTCTCAGTGCAGTCAGCTCTGTCTTGCTCTGGTTTGGCTTTAAGACATGGGTGACACCAAATTTTTTGGGTTCAGTCTCTGTTTTCCACCGTGTTCATCAATGCTGTGTAAATCAGAGAATGTCACTGGGACCTGCATGTCATCTACCGCCATGTCAAATCTGGCAGACAGTGTCCAAGATATCCAGTCAGGTATCTAAGAGATGATCTCGGATGCATTTATCAAAATTAAAAAAAAAAACAAACCAACTTTATTGCTTCCTCTGAAGCTTATAAAAGTATTTTGATTTTTTTTCCTATAAATTCTAAGGACATGAATGAAATATCAAAACCTATTTCCATCTTATATGGAAAATCATTTAATAATTGCCATTTTTCCCTACAAATCATTACTGGTTTAATTGATTACGGAATTTTGCATAACAAAATCTATTTCCCTCATTCTCACATATTTGAAACTTCCAAACACTTATTTCTTTCGATAAAATATGCTACATGAAGGCTGGGATTAAGAGCAAAAAATAACATTGCTGTAACACAGTATTGAAACTGAAATGAGATGGAGAGATTGCTGACCTTTAGCATTCAGCCAGCTCATAGGGAAAATGGGAAATGAGGGTGAAATGTCTCCTGAAACCAAAGTTGAGGTTGTAGGATAAAAATTATTCAGCATAATAACAATTACAGCTTCATATTTCCTTCCAGATCACATAGAAAAAAAAAAATGTATTTCAAGGGAATAAAACCAGAAGAGAGAAACAGAGATAGAAATGGAGAAAAAATAAAATAGTTAACTAATTGTAAACTGTTCCATCATGAGGCCACTAAAAATGTTCTATTTATTTTGATACTGATTTGGGGTCAGATTCCACAAAAAACAGGGGAAAGGAAGCCCACAGCTGTCAATTGCCTTTTTTTTAAAAGAAGATCTCTATTACCATCTACTGGAGGGAAAGTCTCATTGTCCCGGAAAGATGTAAGCAAAAGAAATATATTGGCTGTTTTGAAGTTGTAGTGAATTTCTGAACCCTCTGCTCTCTGAACTGAAGTAGATCTTCTCATCATGAATTTTCTTTAAAATTTTGCTACTATTCTGTTATCACCAGAAAGGTTAAAAAAATCACAATTTTTCATTAGTTCTTATTCACAATATACTAAAATACATAATATTGTATACACAGTATATTAAATATAATATGAATTTTATTTTAGTTTTAATATCAAAATATAAAATAATAATCATTAAATTGTTAATGCCACTTCTTTTAATACAACCAAAATTAGTTCTATACTCCAGTATACAGAACTTAATTATCAGAGAAAAATTTTGTCTGTTTTCATTCACACTTCCTGAATAGATGATGCTCCCCAAAAGTGCTGCCCAGAGAGGATGAGTATTTTGGAAAACCCAATCCAAGAGAAATTTGAAAAGCTTTGCTTTGCCCTAACTGTGGAGAAAGGCAAGATAACGTTGTTTTTCTGAAATAAGTGTTGCATCAAAATATGACTAAAAATGTTTCAAAAACATAAAAAGTAATTTGTGCTTTGTGACCCCAAGGAACAGAAGAAGAAACAAGGAAGGTCTAACTGATCTAGCAGGAAAAAGTTTCTGATGAGAAGTTAACTCCAACAGGTTGTTGACTGCTATGAAATCTCCCTCATAGGAGGCTTTTACATCATGTCAAACAATTCTGTGTAAAGAACTAGAGAGTTGCTGTCGATGCTGGCAATATCTCAGATTATTTCCAGTCCTCCTTCTGGGATATTATCCATATTGAAATCTGTCATCTAAAGAAACTGGTCATATCAAAGTCTCAAGGCACCACTCATCTCATAAACTGATTTCCCAGATTGAAATACAACCATTAAATTCAATATTTATATCTGTGAAAGTCAGCATTATCATGGGAATACTGCAACCACCTGCACCCCAGGAATAGATGGAAATCACAGGTGTTATTTAGGGACAGGAAGTCACTTGAAAAGCTTGTTTTTTGTAAGACAAGGAATGGAAACTAAAGTTAAATTACTCCAGCTTTAGATTACACAAAATCAGCTGGATCTGTCTCGAGAGAAGAAAAGTTTCTAACTCCCTTATTCAGGAGAAAAAACCTTGTGTGTCTTAATACCATAAACTATTGAATAGGAAGGTATATAAAGGGGTAGGCTATGTACAACTGCAGAATGGTACTAGAAAGGGCTGGATACTTTTTCTCTAGAAAAAGAAGTTATATCTATACATTAAAAGTTGTTTCAGCACTACAACAGATCTTTTCCACATAGCCAACCATTTTCTTGGCTGAAGTTATGTGAAAAATCTGATACAAACTGATAGTTTCAGGTTTCTCAAAACTTATTTTTCAATAAGAAATAACAATAGTAAAATCAAACAAACAGACAAAACCCACCAAAAGAAAAATCCAAACCACACACAGAGACACAACTCCTCCTGCATTTAGAGACTCTTCCATGTTCACAAGGTTATTTTTAATTCATTGCCTAAAGAGCACTTCAGTGTGAAAGTATTTTAGTTACTGATGGAAGTTTATTGCACTAAAAACATTCAGCTATGCCAAAAGCATTGCTGGAGGAGTTTAAAACTGTGCATAATCAACTGGCAGAGAAAAGGTCAAGTAAAGAGTAATATAACAGCAGTACATCAACATCTTGTATTCAACATCAAAACAAACGGCTGTCTTCTTTATATGGAGATGACCAATACGTTTAGGAAAGAGTTATTTCAAAAAAATATCTTCTCAAAATTTTGCAGAAGCAGAGATGCTAACTGCCATATGTGACTTTTTCAAAGTCTTCTCCCTCAAAATGATGTAAAAATCCCAACAGATGCTAATCAAAGAACGCTGTTCCTCACAGTAATTGCTATTGTGTCTTTTAGGGTCATTAGCAGTGTCTAAATTTAAGCAACTAATTGAAATGATGCCCTGGTTCTGATTGGGATAGGGTTAATTTTGTTCCTAGTAGGTGTTCTTAGATTTAGTAAGAGAATAATGCTGGTAAAAGACTGATGTTTTAATTGTTGCTAAGTAGTGCTTACCCTGAATCAAGGATTTTGCCTGAATGTAGCTGCTCAGTACCACATGTGGAGGATATCTGAGAGTGCTGCCTCCAGCTCCTGTTCCAGGAAGGTTCCTGAATGCAAAGAGCCTCTGGCACCTGCCAAGTTGCAGTTCTGAATTCCATAGGTTGTCTGATATGTTTACATTTGAACAGCTCAGGATCTTGGTCACTACACATAGGAGTTTCTACGAAGAGTACCCACAGTGGGGTAAACTGAGTCATTCCCTAGGTATTGATCAAATCTCCATCATCTGCAGTGGACTCGACTCCCAGTAAACACCCACCCAGAGACTCTAAAAGCAGCTGTCTACAGGACTTGATTCAGTTGCCTACACCATGGGCAAGTGAAGTATTCCAGGGTGTTTTACCTGGCCTGGTGCTGCTGAATTCATGAGCTTTGGTGACTCAGAGGTCAATTATCACTTTGGTCACATTTCTGTGGATGCTCTCACTGACTGTGGCTTCTCAGCTGGCACTTAGGCATGACTCTGTAATTTTGACTCAAATTCTGCTGTAGGTGACTCCAAAGTTAATTCCCACATGTCAGCAACCTATGTTCCTGTTGGACTCGACCCTAAAGGTCAAGTCTGAGCATTTCCAATGAGCAATACCTCCTAAAAATCCTGAACATCTTAAATAATCTCCTAAAATGGATTCTACTGTTGGGATATTTATTTCCCTCCTCGGAGCAGAGTGGAAGGGATCCCAGGAACATATTTCTTTACTGGCTCAGACAATATGTATTTCTCCAGTATCTCATGTGTTATCCTGAATTCTGCAGAAAACCTCACTTTGACTCCTGTGAAGGATGTATTTAACTTTTTCCTGGTAATTTAATGTGTGCCAAACCCTCTCCGTCTTTTCCTCCACATGCATACTGGCATTTGTTGGGATCCAACCCCCAAAATGTAATATTTATCACGTACTTTTGTCCTGGGAATTTTTAGAGGGCATCTTCATGGAAACTGATCTCTCACAGGTTTGTGTCTTGCATGCAAACCCATGTAAACATGCTGGCACCCCTAGATTATTTCACATGCTGGTAGAACTTGTGCTCAGGAAACTGGGTCAAACTCACACCTTTATTTTGTGATTGTACCTACCAACACCTTTAAGAGTAAGTATTTAAATGCTACAGAACCTTTCTGAATTCCTTCCTTGCAGACAGAAAGATGAAAATAAGGTAAATATCCTGGACACAAAATGTGCACTGTGATTGTGGGAAGAGGTGAGGTAAATAAAAAATTACAATTTAATTTTTTTTCCTAATTTCATCCACAAAGGCATATAGATCCCATAAGAGAAAAAAACGTTGATTTAATTGCTTACGAGAGGGAATGATAACAGCACCTTCCTTTACCTGTAAATTCGTTCACAAAGGGAAAAACTAAATGATGTGTAGTTAGATTAAAGTAGACAAAAAGTTGGGCCCTTGATAATACGTCCTTTTTGTGCTTCCTAAATAGGTGGTGAAGATTGCGTATTTTATGTAAGACATGGTTTATGACGAGTGCTAGACATTATCACATTAAAAAATTCTGTTTGATTTATTGTTCTAAACAACCCGTACTGTTTCCTCTATGGAAGGTACTGATATATAACAGTACCAACCACCTTGGTGACTAACAAAGATTTATACAACCAAGTTTTGGGTGTCCAATATTGTGGGAATATAAATCACACTGAGGATCGCTGTGTTGTCTGTGCAGGAAAGCAGCAGGGGATTTTCTGAGTTCAGGGGATTTCTGCTTTCTGATATAATTTTTTCTATTTTCTTTGAATTAGCAGAGGCCATATAACACTTTGGTTGACTCACAAGCTGTTCCCTGCAGGGGGTCACTGTCTGTTGCTCCTCTCTCTTGTGCTTTTCCTTGGCTGGCTGGCCCAACAAGGTAAGAGGAATGGTTGAAGAATATTCATGGTACAAAGCTTTGCTTTAAAACAGAAACACTCCCTTTGATGTGAGCTAAACTCATGTAGAAATGCTTGATGGGTTGGGAAGATGGATGATGGACACCTGGGTTCATCAGCAAACACCTTTGTTTGCATGGGAATTCAGCTGTTTCCCATAATATTCTCCAATTATTTCTTTGCTTGAGCAACACTGCACAGAGGAATGAAAACCACAAAGCACTTGTGTGAAATCTGAATGCAAGTTTGCCAGAAATGTTTTTTTTTAGTGTTTGCCCAATTCTACCCTGAATGAACAAACGTTGATGAAATCCTGTTGGGCAGTTGTTGGTTGAGGGGGTTTTATTTTTTAATACCCATGGGTTTAAATATCAATTTAAAGGAAGAATTGATTACATGTTTTAGGGTTTCGGTGTTGCATTTGGTTTTTGTTTGTTTGTTTATATTCGTGTGTGAAATCATGTCCTATGGCTCAGAGTACTGGAGCCTGGGAGAATTTTCTGGGAAAATATCACTTTATGATCCATCATCCTGGTTGCACTCATGACACAAGGTGTGGTGCTGTGTGGGTGTTACAAACAACCCAGTCCAACCCCTCTGTGTAAGGAGTGGCTGCTGTCTACCTTTGGCCACTGCTGGAGACAGGATGGTGGGCTGGGAGGAAGTCTGCTCTGACACATTATTACTGTCATTAGGCTCGGGCATTTATTTTTCTTCAACATTTAGCAAACAAAAAATAAAAGTCTGCCTTGCATCCTATCTGTTTCGTTATTTGAAGTGTCTCACCATTAAACGCCAAGAAACATTTCCAAATTTTCTCACCTTCTTACCTAACACTGGAATATTATATTTTTATTAATTCCAGGTTACGTGTCAAGGGTTTGAAGACTAGGAGATTCATAACAAACCTTCTCAGGCTTCTGGTTTAAATATCCCTTGCTATTCCAACAATTGCAAAATACTCGGGGGACCTGGTTCATTCCATTTCTGTTGGGTTTTGCTGGAAACCTGAGGAGTCCTCAAAAATTAAAAATTCGCATAATAGAAGTTTATTTCTTAGAAATTATCTGAAATTCACTGGATTATGAACAACTGTCCTTATCTAGAGAGCAGGTACTTGGTGGACTTTGTGAATCCAAAAATTAGGTCTATTTTGCCACCATTTTCGCATCCTTTGGTGAGATAGATTTTTTTTGCAACTTCTACCTGGAAGTTGAAAAAAAAAAAAAAAAAAAAAAAAAGCATAAACCATAGAGCAAAGAAGAAAAAAGGCATAAATCTCAGGCCTATAGCTTCAAACACTGCATTTTTGCCACTACATTTGACAGCTCGTGGTTTGCTCGGGTGGACTTATCCACCTAAATCACCAGAACATGCCTTATATAGGCTTCTCCAGGCACCAGATTTTTTTTTTCATCATTGTGCATTTACAAGGAGGCAGGAAGTATTAAATCTGGAGGAAATTTAGCAACAGAGAAATTTTTGCAGCCAGGGGATGATTGTGGTCAGCAGATGGCACTGCTGCTCCATGCCATCAGCAAATTGCTGCATGTACAAGGCTATATAATTTATGACTGAAATACAAGGTGTAGAGATAAGTATTGAATAGGCTGAGAACTACACTTTTGGTGATGCTTTTTAATCAGGAATGCATTTTTGTACCCTATATGTTCAATACAGTGGCTCTTTCAGTTGTATAGTTCTGCTCTTTTTGCTGAATGATGTGGGTTTTTCACATACTTTTGGGGAGAAAGTGTTTATCAGATCTTCATGTTAGGCAGAAAAAGAAAGAAAAGAGAATAAAAAAGCAGAAGTTTTAGAATCAGTCCTGTTGAGAATCACAGAGACTGACTATATGCTGTGTTTCATAAAAGTGGCCGAAATGAAGTCACAAGTTGTAGTGAAAATTGTTGAAAGCAATTACAGAGAAATAAATATTAGAAGCACTGGATTTCTGGTGTGCATGTATATGCATACATGTTTTGTGTATATTTTTAGAGATATATTTTTATTTGTATGTTCACACTTCGTCTTTAGCCTGTGGCGTCCCTGCCCATGGCACGGGGCGGGAACAGGATTATCTTTAATGTTCCTTCCAACCAAAAACATTCTGTGATTCTGTGAGTCTATGATTCTACAATTCTGTGATTGTATGATTCGAGATGAGGTACTTATTGGTAACAATATGCATATGGAATTATCTGCTTTCTGAATTCTGTAGATCTACTGAATTCCCCACTGAAGCACTCTGTCCTCCCTACTTTTCTTTTCCCACAAGGTGTCAGTGTTTCCTACCGTTTATGCCGTGCTGGCAATGATTATCCACGGTATCTTAAGAGGAATTCAGTTAATTAAAAATGAGACGTTGTCAAACATGCATCTCAAAGCATTCCATAATTAAAGAGTTTGCTTTAATTGGGGAAATGGAGCTATTGACTCTGCTTTTATAGAGAAAACTTGAAAGATTAACACTGTAAACCCCAAATTTTATCCTCTTACTTTCTCTGATTGGACAAAAGATACAAGAGAGAAAGGATACTACAAATAGTGAAAAACGTAAGTGCTACATGGAAAGTTTCTGAGATTCCTACACAAGAGCAAATATTAAGACATATAATATTTAAAAATATTATGTATATATGTATTTATGTTTGTTTAAGCACTGCTAACTATGACAGCAAAAGCTTCTTTAAATACAGGACATAAATAATAGTAATTTTCCTTGTGCCCACAGGATGTCAGAGTTCACTTTAGAATGCAGTCGTGCAAAATTTAGAATGACAAATTCCGTCTTTGTCATCAGGTTTGAAAAATTTATAAATACATGTTTTGACCAAAATCAGTGAAAATGAGCTGAGTGTCTGGTAATCCATGTAACAAACACATCAACATCCAGATCTGCAATCCAAGCAGGCATATTGACTTCATTTTTCTACATGGAAGAACAGATTTTTCCTTAATTCAGTTTCCCTTTCCTCCAGTGAGTTTTCACCCCTGGAAACACAGACTTCAGTGGAGTTCATGGCTCTCTGTAATTTGGCTCCTCAGGTATCCAAGGTGCAGCACTGTGTTACTTTCATTGTTTGGATAGCTGCAGTGAGATTTTTAGCATCAAAATATTGCAGATCAAACAATGGTGTAACCATCTGCCTTTTGGCCTGGAGTAAGTGACTGCACAATCAATAGCCCTGCCTTTCTGTGTCTAATCACAGCCGTTCTTTTGTAATGATAAAATCGAAAATGCAGTTTTTGAAGACAAAGGTTCATTGATTTCTGATTGGATCTCATTATTTAATATCATATCTGGATTTGTCAGGCTGAGAAGCACATGGTACATATCGTATCACTACCCAAAAAATTCACTACCCAGCTAACTTTAAGAGGGATCTGTGACCCATCACACGTGTGCAAGCCAATATCTCTTGGAATAATCCTTCCCTCCTTACACCAGCAGACACGACCTCAGACATTGCTGCAGGCAGTGAAAGCTTTGTTTCCCTTAAGGCTACAGAATTCAAATTGTGATGAGAACATGGCAGGTACTTGTAGCAATTAATCCACTGGAGGACACAAGCTCTGTTTTGTTTGCAAATTATCTGTGCTCAAGGCTTGTTTGGAGGGTCTGTTTGCTCTTTCAGATGGTTTCAACCTTTCATTTCAGTTCAGGGATTATTTTGCAGCCTTTGACTATCATTGAACAGCTGGCAATTGTTAATTTGCTATGCAGGTAGCAGGTTCACCAGATTGAGATTTTATCATTTATCATTTATTTGATGGTATTTAGCGCATTTCTTCAAGCCTCTGCTTCTGATGAGGGTCCCAGAGTCAGGTGAAAACTCTGAACATCAGCTGAAAAATTTTTAAAAAATCCTCTTCTTTTGTTTTGAGGAAATGCAGGGCTTTACCAATCTTTTTTCTGAATCTAACTCCTCCATATGTCAAACAGGATGGTACCTCAAGGAGGAAACTCAGGCCATTCCACCTGTGTTACATATCTACAGTGCTGTGTATTAGTGCAATCATTTTCCCTGGTAAATCTTAAGGAGTTTCTATTCACCTCCTTTTCTAACTAACTCCGGGTAAAATAATGTCCAAAAATAAATACAAATGTTGGTTTTCTAGTTGCTTTAATTAAAAAAAAAAAAAGTTGAGAGAAGGAGTAGAGTATTTTTACAATGTTGTGCTGAAGGACCAAGGCTGGTACTAAACCTTTGATTTTTTCTTATTTGCTCATTTTTTTTCAGTGAGCCAAGAGCCCTAACTTTCCTCTAAGCAATTCCATGGAATGAATAACAGCCTGGAGAAGCACCTAGATAAACACTGATGAGCTACCTATAAACATGGGACTCTGTCTCTCCTTTAAAATGTCTTTCGATGCATTGTTTACCAGTGTGCTCATAGTCCTCACCACCCTCTGATTTACAGTCTGCAGTGTTTGCTTCCTTACAGCAGCTTCTCTGGAAGGTTCATCAAAGCTGAAAGATGAAGAAAGGAGTTTTGAAATATGGTTGTAAATACAGGAGACCCAATACCTGTAAGTGCAGAGCAGAATTTCACTATCCACGACAGACGTAGTTTGTACAGGGTACTCAGATATCCTGGTACTCCACAGGAGAGACTGCAGATGACTTTGATTTAAATGACTGCTGCCAAATTCAATAATCTTTTCTTGAACAAAACCACAGCTGATTTTAACTGTGTTACACTTGAAAAAAAGAAATCAGAACATGGTTCATAATTCTTTGCCTTACATTTTTCATTCACCTGCTAGTCCTTTTTAGGAACCTATTTTATATCTGACTCATGGGGGGCCTGACAAATGAATGATATCTCCTGTCTCAAAAGTCCTAATCTCAGTGGAACTACAGCAGTTTTCCCTACCTGGATATGTGGCATAAAGTACTTAAGGAAAGAAAAAAGATGATCCAGCCATTCATTCTCGGCAGTTACCCTAAAGCTGCAATTTCTGTCCCTGTTTCCACTGTGACTCTGGGACTCAGCTCTCCATAAATAAAATGCAATTTTGAGGAGAAGAAAAAAGGAATTGTAGGAATAAACACCCCAAAATTTCTGAGAAGATAAGATGAAATGATTATTTATATAATTGCTCCCTCCTTTACCATTGGCAGCAAAGTCCAGAGATGTGATCTTCAAGTTCTCCTCTGGCACATCTTTCATACTTCTGCTTTATAATTCAAAACACATCTTTATGTTTACAATTACTTAAACTTGGCATGGCACAAGGCATCATTAAATTAAACTTAAGCAGTTGGACCCATTCTTGTTGAGCCCAGTGACTTTTTGTTATTAATGAAACAGGGGACCAGCATCAAGTCCCCCCCTCCACCTCTTCCATTCTGCCCCTTCACAGCTAGAGATAAAATGGAAGTAAATTCCCTTCACAAGCACACTCCTTTTCTCTTTACTCACCTCCCAGTGATATCGAACATTCCCTAAAGAATGAGTAAACAACTAATTTGGGTTGAGTAAAGCAGGAGCCTTAGAGGTGATCAAAGTCACGGTTTGGGTTTTTTTTAATTCACCATTTCTTCGTGACAACACATTATGTCAGCCCTGCTGGCTCATTTGTCTGCTGCAGTTCTACTTTATCAGCCTGGAGTAAAAAGAATTGATAAGTCTGGCTAGATAAAGTAAATGGAAACTCAGGACTCATTCCAATTTGCCGTACTTCGATATATTTCACAAACCTGAGAGTGCTGTGTGTAAAACTAGTTGGTATTTGTATATAAATATTGCACATTAGAAGAGCTCTTAAAATAATATTTATGTTTGTTTCTCCCCTTCCTGCCTCCCCTGGTTGTGTGCTTATTGGGATTCTGATTGGAAGACAAATGTCAGGCTTTCTCACTACATTCTTTTTCAGTCCAGGATGCTGCTCCCAACAAGAATTCATCTTCATTGGGAGCCTGCTAGGCTGATAAAGCAGAAGGAGATATTTTTCCAGGAGCACTGGATACTAATGCAGCTGAAGCTTATAACTGCAATAAGTTATTCTATGCTGTGCAAGATGAGTTCCTAAAGATATTTGATCATTGCCACCAGCCAAATCTGTCTTTGTTGTAATTTTGTTGGCTAGACTAGAAATGCACTGTGGATGCCTTCTTAATCAGGTCTTATTTATTAAAGGGTTTGCAAGATGTTCTAGTGTGAGGCTCCAGAGTCAACAACAAAGTTAATTAAGTCTACTTTGCTTATAGGTGATTTAAATCCATATTTTCCCAATTTCTGTATATGTTAATTTTTAGGCAAAAAAACCTGCTTTGAAATGAAACCCCAGGAACTTTAGTTTTTAAAACTGATATCAGAGAAGTTAGATTTTTTTAAAGAAAATAATTAATTTAGAAAATATGACAGAATATATTGTGAAAATTCAGAGGTTTTGGTTGGTTGGTTGGTTGGTTGTTTTTTTTTTCTTTTTTTTTCAGCTGATCTGAGTTTACAAATAATTTCTTGTACTCTAGACGGAAAGCTTGATCTCTCACTAGTTTACCTTTTGTTGAGGAAGAGCTTGAATTCAGAAACTCTTATCCACTGGGCAAGTTAAAGATCCTTCCTCAAGAAAGGAACCCTCATTTTAACACTTTACAATGCATCATTTACTATTCCTTGAATTGATATCTTGCCTAAATAAGAGCATTTACTGGAAAGTCTGAAATTGTAACCATGAATTTGACTGTGTTAGAGGCAGTGTGGAGGAACATGAATCCAAAATATTGACCATTAATATTAAGCAGCTCAAATATCAGGAAAAAAGTGTGAGGGTGGTGAGGCACTGGAATGGGTTGCCCAGGGAAGTTGTGGATGCCACATCCCTGGAAATGTTTGAGATCAGGCTGGAGCAATCTGGGATAGTGGAAGGTGTCCCTCCCCATGGCAGGGAGTTGGAAAGTGATGATCTTTAAAGTCCCTTCGACCCAAATCGTTCTGTGAAATAGCTTTGAGAGTGACTCTGTTACAATACACAAACATGCCCCAAGGCAAACTGGAAGAATTATTTGTGTTTGCAGTATATCCACTCTGAGACAAATTCTGCTTCCTAATTACACCTGAGGAACCTTTTTTGCACTCATTGGAACTGTAAACACAGGGCCAAGAAGATGCCTGGAAAGAAGATGAATTTCAAACACAAACTGCCTGGTTGCTTTTTTTCTTAAGTGAAAATGAGAACCATGCCTGCCTTGTTCAGTGAGGAGCCTGACCTGGACTCAGGGTTTCAGAATGTATCCTGGCATGGGCTCTGGAAGGCAGAGGGGTAGAGACCATGTCTGTGACTCCTCCACAAATATGGGGGTTGGGGTTTCAGGTGTAATCTCAGAAGCTTAGCTGAAATACCATAACCATCAGAAGAACAGGGATGTTAGCAGGGGTCCCCTGTTGACATTTTTGATCCCTTTGGATCTCTGAGATGCTCTTTTTTATCTCTGACTTTTTAAAGTCATGAGAATGAATTTTTTTTTTTTCGAAAAGCCAAACATGAAAAAAAAATATTGAAATCATTATGTTGGGTGACATTCTAGTAAATTTCAGAAGAAAAGCATTGCAAGTTCTGAGATGTGCATTTTGGTGGGTTTGGGGACATTTTTGGAGCTGGGAGTTTGGACAAAACAAATCAATACAAATTTTAAAAAGAATTAATCTAAAAGTTTCCGTGGTCAGAAATGAGTTTTGTTGTATAGAAAAACAAATAGCCAGTCCTGCAAACATCCCTGCTTAACAGACAGGAAAACTGAAATACATAAGCTGTCCAAGGTACCGTATCAGAAGGATTTTTCAACTCCACTAGAGAGACTAAATAACAGGACTAGTATTGAGATATAAACCCTCCTATAAAGCCTAAATTTTCTACCAAAAAGACATCAGATTTCTTCAGTTTGTATAATATTAACCGTTTGATTTTACAGAACCACAGGAAAATGTTACTTGCAAGACTTATAAATTTTTTGTTTATTTTCTTTTAGTGAGAAAACTAGAAATTTATTTCAATTTCTTGGGGACACACACCAAAAAATCCTCAGTCTTCTAAAGAGAGACATAGGGAAAAGAAAACTTAAAAACAGATTTCAGACTTCTGAGCAGGTGGGAGAGGAGTCAGTGGGCAACTGGGCAAGGAGGCTTCCACAGGAGTCAGTTTAACACCTTTCTGTAATATTTTCATCTTTTTCTCACTGTCCTGGTTTTGTCCTAGACCATGTTTCCCTTACATTTGTACAAAAAGAACACAGAACAGAAAATAGTCCAGCTCTCTGCGTACTTGTTTCACAACAGAGGAATCTTCAAACTTATTCAGCCATTCCACTAATTACCTGAGTTGATCATCTGCTCAATCTGATTTAGTCTCCACAGCAGTGAGTGATGAAAACACGATAAAAGCTTGCCAATAATTATGTTTTTCTTTTTCTCATGGTCAGTATGAACTAACCTAAGCACAGCCTTGGGAAATACAGATCAACATTTCTCTTTGTAATAGATGAGAAAATTTCACCCGCAAACTCCTTTTGCTGGAGAATATCCACAGAGAGATTAAAAACTGTAGGAGTACTTCCAGTATTGATACAGGCACTTGCGCTAAAATTATTGAATACCCATTGTAATTCCCATTTTCCAACCAGTGAAATTCTGCAAGGATTTTGCAGCTTTCCCCTATTTTGTTAACAGCCTTTAAGGACACTTCTAATTTTTTTTTTTTTTAAGTCTGTTAAACAAGAGAAGAAAGGTAAAACAAGAAATCTGCTAGTTCATTTATCCAGCCATTTATCCCTAACTGAACAAATCCCTGGCACACCTTCTCAAGGTGAGAGCAGCTGTGCTGTGAGTACATGCTCATGAGGGTCTGGGTGTCATGTCAACAGAGGAAGTGGATGGGTACTGCAAAATCAAGTGGTTTTGTCTCTGTCTGAGGTTTAATATAATAAATAATGGCTGAATAAAAATAGAGATGAAAATACATGCTACCTTAGCTTTTATTTTTATATAAAGGGAGACGAGCTTAGAAAATGAAGTAGAAAACTCAGTCAGAAGAGGCAGGTTATTGCTGTTTTCTAGGGGTTTCAGTCTTTTTTAGGTGGTCGCAATGGATGAAGTGGATAATGGAAGTTACCTGCAACATCCCCAGTTTCAGCAATCATTCTCTCCAAGACATAAATGGTTTGAGGAACAGTATGGATTTCAATAGCTTTGCAGACTGCAGCTGTTGAATTTTCTATATTTTTCTTCCTCTAATTAAGTCTCCTTATGTGGAATCTCATCTGGAGTCTCTCTCACATGCTGCCAGCTTCCATAAAACCTTGAGCCTCTCAACACACTTGAAACTTTTACTTAGGTAATTTGGTTCACTTTTAAGGCTAGAGGATTTCGGAAGCAAAAGGTGAGGACGAATGGAAAGAGAGACAGATGTTTGATCAAATCTCACTTTAGGAACACAAGAAAAATAGCCAGGGATTAATTTTTAATCTGCACATCTCTACACAAAGGTTATTCCTTCAGTGTTAAGAAGTCTTTGCTACATGAGAAGCTCCTCAAGTTCTCCTGATGCCAACAGGCTGGTACTGCTCCATTTCACTGGCAGCTGGAAGAGCAATTCTGCACATCCTTGGAGATGCCTCCTCACTCCTTCCTGCATGGGAAGAGAACTTCCTTCTCTCACTAGTGAGCTGAAGGAGCTGTGATTCTCTCTGGCTACTCTATCATGGAGCCAAGCTTTCCTGTCCCTGACCCAGTACACTCTGTGCATCTTCCTTCACTGCTTTTTGCCCGTGCATTGCTTTAGCAATAGATTAATCACAGAATCACAGAATTAACTAGGATGGAAAAGGCCTTTGAGATCATCAAGTCCACCCTATGACTTAACAGCACCATATCAACTAAACCATGACACTGAGTGTCACATCCAGTCTTTTTTTAAACACGTCCAGACACAGTGACCCCACTACATCCCTGGGTAGACGATTCCAGGTCCAATCACCCTTTCAGTGAAGAATTTTTAATGCTGTCGCTTAAGGAAAACAGAAATTTTCCCACTGCCTAGGAAGCACTTAGTGTGAAATTCAGTCAGGGATACTAAAATATTTTGAGGCATATATGTTATCAGACCTGAATATTGTCCTTAACATTTTTTTAATATGGTTCCTGCAACTCTCACTGACAAAACTGTGTGTCCTGGCTCCTGACAGATGACCAGCAATTTTGGGGCCAACCAGCCTGACTCCTGTCTAGCCCTTTGATGAATTTTCCTGATAACCACCACACTCTGTGGATGTGTAATCCTTGATGTTCCAAGAGCAGCTTCGGGTTTGTTGGAAGGTCATATGTTGGAAAATTGCCCTCTCCACTCAGTACCTTGAAAAACGAAATCAGATGAGAAGATCTAACAGAATCAGATCACACCAAATTAAACTAGCACAATCTGTTAATCTCTCTTTGGATTCTTCCAGCCTCCTGGTAAACAGTGGCCAACACCACACTTCTAGGCAAATAAGGTACCTTTATTAAGTCAGGAATGCATGAGAACATAAAATTGGCATTTTGGTAATTTATTATCATCTTGGGAAAACAGGAGGGAGAATCTTCAGCCTCAAAACTCTTCACCAGCTTCAGCTAACAGGAAAAAAACCCAATCCCCTGTGTTAGAACACAAATGTTTTTGAGATGCCTGCAGATATGAGAGGGGACTCAGCCAGAAAGGGCTGTGAAGGTCTGGTCCTGAGCAAGACAGATGCAGTGGAACATGTATCAGGCAAGTACACTGTTCTCATCTTTGGCTTGACTTTCAGCCCTTGGTGTTGCAACTTCCATTCTGCACCACAAGTGCTCATCACCACCAGTGAGATTGGAACCAGTTCCACAGGTCTGTGTGCCCTCTTGTACAAGAGGGAGTTCAATGCCATGATCACAGTGGTCAGTTGTGCTGGATTTGTTGTTTTTCTGAGAAAGAAGGAAGAGAAGCAGATAAAGTTTGGTCTGAAAATCTAAAATTTCGTGCTTGAACTAGTATTTGGTGCTCAGTAAATTTCTCGCTTTTTTTTTTAAAAAAATATATATAATTAATTTGATACCTGAGCTGAAACAAAGAAAACCTGTCATAGTTCAGCCTAAGAATGATATATACATATGTATTATAAATTATATATTTTATGTAGCATTTATGTGTGTGTTACAATAATGTGTGCATCATATGTATATAGCATTTATTATATTTAGGTTGATGATATTAAATGCAAATGAAAAAAATCTCTTTTCAACTCTGCTTTTTAAAATATCACAAATTGAGTTTAATTTCCAAAAGCAAGTGTTACTTTTATTTGCTTGAAGGTTGAAATGTTGCATTTTGGGGGGGAAAAATAATAATAAAAAATAAATATATAAATTTCTTTTATTCATTTCTTAGGTTTGGAGAATGAAAGTGACTGTTGGATTACATTCTGCACTTAAATGGTGCAACTCAAATCCAAATGATAATTCTCAGATTTTCACCAAAACTAGTTACTAAGTTTTACTCTTTCATAACATCTGTCTCTAGTAGTTTCATGCATTTTTATACATATATATTAACTGTAAGCAGAAAATGATTTGTTGACTTAAGGGTGATTGCTTATATGTAGGATCTTGAATCTAAATTCATCATCTTTCCTTATATTTGCAGCTTTGAATATTTGCAGTAATCTGAAATCCCCTGAGTGATCTCAGTAATGATCCTGCAATGGCAAAGAAATGTTTATAGTGATCCATACTTGTTTGGGTTTTTTTGGTTTTTTTTGGTTTTCTTTAACTCTTGTTCTTTTTTACTTCTCTGAACAATGTGTAGGATTCCCCAGGAACTGGGAAGCACTCCAGAGAATAATCTTGCCAGTACAGATCCAGCTGTAAAGGTATACATTATTTCTTAGCTCTATAAACTGTGAGTAGGCTGGGTTTTTTTCTTCCAAGCTCGTATATACTTATTTCTATGCTTTACTGCTCTGGTGGCAAATTTTAATTTATTTTTATTTCCAATGTTTTATTATGTTTGCACTCAACTGAGTTAGAGACCAGAATGGGTGATTGTTATACAGTAGTTTACTTTTAAAAGAAATAGGGCTTCTCAAGCAGCTAATACAGGAAGATGTATCACCAGCTTGAATAATTGTGACAACCATAGACGGTATCAGTGCCTGTTTGTTTGCACAATACCCTACTGCATTAAGAAAGCCATCCCAGCTGTCTTGGGCTCTGGAGTCACCCATTTCATCACTTGACACTGCAGCAGATGTTATGGATTGATAACAGACTTCACTTCATTCACTCCACATCTAAGATTACCTCTAGAAAAAAAAGAAAAAAAAAATCAAATACATTATAACACTCCCAGCCATTTGTAAAAAAAAAAAAAAAAAAAAAAAAAAAAAATCACAGCAATTTATTCTTTCTCCTACAGCAATAAATGGTTCTTTTTGGGCTTTGAAAATATATTTAACTTTTAATTTTGTGTTTCTTTTCTTTGCTTAACACATTCACAGTGGTGGGTATGCATCTTACTACCTGCTTAAAGAGAGAAACATGGAGATACATTTAATGATTTAAACATTTTAAGACTCAGACAGCTTTTTAGGATTATGAATTCCATTCCCATTATATGAGAAGCCTTATATTTTTAGTGAGAGTATGTTAATGCATCTTATTTATTGTGTTGGTGGCAGAAATACCAGACAAACAAAGCACTACAGTTTTGGGTCTAGTAGATGAATAGTGATATTTGCACGTGCTCTCCCTTCCTTCTGGTGGTGCTGGACATTTTGTTTGGTGGGGGTTGTTTGTTTGTTTGTTTTTTGTTTAGTTGGTTTTTAGTTCTGTTTTTTGGTTTTTTGAGATGCAGTAGGTGGTTATGTAATTAAGTACTGTAGTGTCCCGAACATAAATGACCCAAAAATGTGTA
Organism: Chamaea fasciata; assembly: GCF_029207755.1. NCBI lineage: Eukaryota > Metazoa > Chordata > Aves > Passeriformes > Sylviidae > Chamaea > Chamaea fasciata. The sequence continues at coordinate 4,914,760 of NW_027094090.1, read as the reverse complement.
TTTTTGGAAGGGCAGTGTGTGCCCACTCACCTTTTAAAAGCACAGCTAATGGAAGAACTGAATAAAATACATGGGTGGAATGAAAAGCACAGTGGTATGCTGCCATAATCTGCAGCCTGAATGATTAAAGATGGAAAGAGTTGTGAGGTTCCCTCTGTCTTTGAAGGGGCTGGGGCAGTGGGTATCTTCTGTGGGACTGAGGTGTGCACCTAACACTGCACCCTGTGGAAGTCCAAAGGGTGCAAATGGAAGCACCAAGGCTCATTCTCACCTCACTGCCGGGGCAATTACAAGGAATGGAATTTACATCACCTGGAATGGGAGCAGAGGCATCCTGTGCTCCTGGGGCAGCAGCCCAGCAGGCTGGATCACACCTGAAGAAGATCCCACTCGGTGTCTCAGCATCTGCAGGGCAATCAGAGTCTAGCTTGGCTCAGCCAGTGATGTGGCTGGAGATATGTGGGAGAGAAAAAAGGTCACGGAGGGGATTTCAGTAAATTCTAAAGTAATGTGATGGGTTTGACCTTGGCTGACAATCAGGTGCTCACCAAGCTGCCCCTTCTCAAAAGGACAGGGAAAGAAGAAACAGTGAAAAGCTTATGGCTCAAGGTAAGGAGAGTGAAATCACTCAGAAATTACTGCCATAGACAAAACAGATTTGACTTAGGGACATTCATACAGTTTATTGCCAATGAAACAATAGATAATGGGAAATGAGAACACAGCTGAAAATACCTTTCCCTCATTCCTCTGTTCTTCCTAGGCTCAGCTTCACTCCCAACTCTTCTACCCCAGAGCAGCACAGGGGAATGGGAATGGGGGTTGTGTTCAGTTCATAATGCTTCCTCTGCTGCACAAGCCTCCTCACACTCTTCACCTGCTCCAGAGTGGGCTCCTTTCCATGGAACAGTCCTTCACAAACTCCAGTCTGGGTCCTCCCCATGGGCTGTACTTCTTCAACAAAAACCTTGACAAAAAACCTGTTCCTATGTGGCTCCTCTCCGCAGGTTGCGGTTCCTACCAGGGATCTGATCAGGTTTGACCTGCAGTTTCCTTCAGGGTGCAGCCAGTAGCTCTGGTGTGGACTCCTCCATGAGCTGCAGGTGGATCTCTGCTTCCCCATGGACACCCATTCCCTGCAGATGATGCCTTATGTTTAAGCTTTCATGTTTTTCAGATTCTGTGCTGCCCAGGGGTGCAGTTCTGAGCCTCATATTAAGAGTTAGTCAGCTCTCTTCACAGAGTAGGTAGACAAAACAAATCCTTCTCCTGAAGACCAAGGACAACAAGTACAACTTTCAGGCTCAAAAGCATAAACAGTGGACTGAAGAGAGAAACAAAGTATGAGACCTCATACCCTGAAGCTGTAATTGGACAATTAAACCCCAATATGCAAATGGACCTAAACTTATTAAAGTGTGAGACCTCATGACCGGTTGTCCATTTTGTGACCATTTTGGGTCCACCCTGGGTGTAGCCCTGGCCTCGCTCTTGTACTGCCCAAGGTGTACCCTTAAAGGCCTTTTAATAAATATCTACTTTATTCTCTAGCTCTGTCCAGTCTCTGTTTCAAGTCAGCCTTCCCAAGGCATCACAGAGCACAGCTGCCTCGCTGTGGCTGCCCCAGGGGCTGTAGGGGAATCTCTGCTCTGACCCCTGGAGCAGCTCCTGCCTCTCTGTCCTCACTGACAGGGGTATCTGCAGGGCTGTGACTCTCACATTTTGTCATTCTTATCTCCCCCTTAAATAGGTTACCACAGAGGTGTTTCCTTGACTGCTGAAAGTCTCAGCTTCGGACAGCTCTGGGTCTGTCCTGGAGATGGCTGGAAACTGACTTTGTCCAACATTCAGACAGCTTCTGGTGTCATCTCACAGGTGCCACTCCTGCAGCCTCCCCTGCTACTAAAGCCTTGCCGCATAAACCCCATGCAGGGAAACGTTTCCAGAGTTTGCACTGATATTTGGTGTTATTTGGATGCTGAATTTTCCTGGATGCTTTGAAAGTCCTGATATGAAAAACCTGATTTAAAAATGCTTTGAAATACCCAACTTTTGGGCGTACAAAGGATATTGGCTTATCTAGGTGAGCTGATAAGTTACTGATTTCAAGGTGTCCCACAGTTCTGTGGAGGCTGATCTTGTTGTAAAGCAGTTTCTGACTCTTCATCATTTACAGCTCAGCAAGCCACATCAGATGTTTTGAAGACAACAAGAAAGCCTAAACCGAGTGTGTGCTTGTTGGAGAACAAAAAACATATCTTTTACATAAAAGCAATTTTTATGACAATCTTCAAATTGCACCACAGAAATTAACAACATCGTGACAAACTGTGTGTGGGAATGACACAAACAACTTCTTCCACCCCATTATTTATTTCTTTAAAAAGAGTCCTATCAGCTATTATTCTGAACTATACAAATAGGTAATAAATGCAAGCTGTATAGCTGCAGTTGATAGTTTATACTTGAGAAAGGTTTGCTATAAAGACTATAATTTGCAGAGTTTAAAGAAATTTAGATCTTTTTTACTTAGAAGAAAGTGATACATTGCTCATTGTCAGGAGAAAGTAATATTTCTCAAGATGAATAAAACCATGCAGAATTTGCCAGGTATAGATGAGATTTAATTTACCATATTTTAATTCAACCCTTGGTTCTTATTCTCTTCAAAATCTTCAGAGCATGACTCTGCAGTGATGGAAATTTAAGAAGTTGGGGTTTTTTTTTGTTTGGTTTTGTTGGTTTTTTTTCACACACATTTACACAAGCACCAGGGCTGAAGCAACACATTATCACCCTGACATGTCCTAATGTGTCCCTGCTAGCACTAAAAGAGCTGCTGATAGATATGACAGACATCTGTGCTGGGTCCTCAAGAAAAGGGTGACTTCTGGATACCGACTCTGAACATCTGCAATTCTGTTTCACGCGACTGCAGAAATACATGTTCTCGTCTGATAAAAGACTTGGCAGAGAAAAGCAGGTAGATTTCTCTCCCATCTCACATATAATGAAACACTAATATAAAGTCTCAATGAAGCTTCTCAACTGAGGAAAATACAGAAAATTTTCATTATATTAAGTCAAAGCCTCCCATTCATTTTGCCTGCAGTAAAACGACACGCAACAGTAACTAACTGTAGGCAACATTTCATAAGTTAATATCTAGATCATTATTCTTGTGTATATTTCTTGGAAAGAATGTTAGATGTGTGGGGTTTTTCTATGAAATACATATTCAATTAGCTTATGAACTTTCTATTGTTGTCACTCGTATTCTTCCCGTTGCACTATTCTGACACAGAAGTCAAACTCCCAAAGCTCACTAAAATTATTCTCATGGAATCCAATATTGTGGAAATTGGAATTAGTCTCTTTCTTAGGCTTCCTCTTAGGCCCGAGGAAGTTTGGCAACATCAACACCCCTCTACTCAAATTTTCTTTTTTCTGGCCACTTATATGTTAATTCTACTTCATATCTATAGGTAGGGGAAGTGGGAAGTGAGCAGGCAAGCTGTCCTCAGACTGGCTATTGAAATGAGGGCTCTTACTTTTATGACAGAAAATCATAAAATTTGTGTCCAAGCATTTCTGCAGCCTGTAATAACATTTGCAATAAAAACCAATCAATTCTTCGTTGAAGAAGTTAGGAGGGTGTCAAAAGGGACTTCTTGCTGAAAAAGAAAATATTAATGCCCCTATTTGGAAAGCCATTTTAAGATTTTTGGAAGATGATGAATGTATTTTTCTAAGTTTTATTTTATTTTTTTTTTTGCATGGAAAGAAAGCTCATTTTTATATTGGACTATCTCATATGGAAAATATCCCAGCTGTTTTTAATTAGCTGAATGTATTTATCCAAGCACACTGAACACGTGAATCCTGTTTTGCTTCTTATGACTGTAATATATATAATTGGCATTTTCTCAGTGAAAAATATTTTGCAAGAAAAAGTTTTTTCTTTATGTCTTTATGTTCTACTGTTTTGGGCTTTTTGTCTGCCAAGACACTCTCTGTGTACCTTTCACACTTGCCATGTGTAAGTTCCCAGTGATGACTAAAACATTGGTTTTGCTGTTTCACAGATGTGGATATTTTGCTACTGGAAGGTCTTTGAGAAACTCTTTCTCAGGCTATACAAGAAATCTGTGGAAAGACCAGAAGATGAAGAAAGCTTTTCTAATGGTCATGTTAGCATTTAGATATGAAAATCTTTAACAACTTGACCCCATCTTTCGATTTTATAATCCTATCTGGGCCTTGGTAATAAACATACAATATCTCTATTGTATTTCAGTATTCTTTCCTGTAGATGAGAAATTACAAATAAGTCATGATTTATGATTGCCATCCATTCTTTTATCTCTCTAAAAGGAACTATTTCCAGCAAATTTATAGACTTTTTCCTTCCATCTTTTTCTCTGGATTTCCACAGAGCATCTGCTGCAGCCCAGCATGTGAGAAAAGAAGCTGAAGACAAAATGTGGCAGATGAAGCAAAATCTCATTAAAAGATGTGAAACATAGCTTTCAAAGCTTGACAAAAAAACTGTGTAAATCTCTAATTTAATATCTCTTCTACCTTGTTAGGAAGCTGAAAAGACCCTGGCGTCTCTGCACAAAGTTTTGGGGTACTTCAGCAGCAGAACGTGCCATTCTCATCTCAGAAGACTCAGAAATACCGATCCAGTACTACAATGCAACAGAAATTTCAACAGTAGCATATGGTGTGAGGTTACACGGAAGAAGGAGATCTACAATCTCTCTGGTGGAAATTTCATGAAAATTAGATGATTTAGTACCAGTGGTGGTTTTTTTTTAATTTTGTTGTTGCACAGTTTGTTGGTTTTTTAGCTAAATAACCAGAAATGAATGAAGACACTGAAAATGCTGCTGAGCAGCACCAGCCATCAGGACACTGCAGGCATGGCAAGAACAGGATCCAGCTCCTTACTTCTCAACTTAGTTATTTTCCTGTCTTTCCAGCATGAGAAGTTCACTTAGCCTCTTTTTCAATCTGAATACTAAAAAAGTGTTCTTTGAAAAATTGTAATATGTTCCATGAAATGTGAATAATTTGACTACTTTCTTAGGTGTTTTCACTCACTTTTGCACGATTAAAACAAGGAGAGAGCAGAGATCATGCACTGACTGGGGATGATCATTATCTCTTTTGAGGCAACACAACTTCTGCTGAGTGATCAGGGCTTTCTGGGAAAATTACCTCAAGCCCACACATGAACAATGTACTGGGAGCTTCAGAAACAAGTTAAAGGAGAAATTGAAAGTAGGTTCTCTTCAATATTGAGAATCTGAACAGAAAATAATGATCCTATGCCTGATAAACTGGAAGCCCTCCCCACTACACAGACACTGTGCAGGACAGGCCCATTGCTTCCTGTTCTCAAGGATTTTTCCATTTCCATTTGTTCTCCAGAGAGACTGGAAGGTCTGTAGTACAAGAAACTTCCTTATCATTTGAATTTTCATAATCCTTCATGTATCACAACTTCATATGCCACATCTCAATAATAACTGAAATGATATATGCGAAACAAATGTGAGACTTTCCTTGCTTATGTAAAATAAAATTGCTATAATTAAACTTAACCCTGAGAGCTCTTGAGAAGCTCAGATAATTGCTGTGATGGAAACTCCTTTGGAAATCTTTTGGGCAAAAGCTGAGGAAAAGGAGAGTTGGGAAATACCTTCAGATAAGCCTTCTCTCTAAGCATTTGGATTCACAGTTACAGCTGAAGGCACTGTAAAGAGGAGTTCAAGTCAGCAGTATTTGACATTTTACATTTCAGAAAGGAAGTCAGTGCATAATTTTAGAAAAATAAATGGATATTACCAGATTTTGATTTTTCCAGGAATAGCACTTTGATAGAAGTGAAGACAAAATATATTCCTTTCATAAAAAGAAACCAAAATAACCAGGTTTGTCCAAAGACTAGCTCTGTCCCCTTATTTAAATATAATTTAATGATTCTAATAAGGTACAAGGATATTCATATTTAGATGAGTGATATCACTATTAGGATTCACTTCAAAGTATTGGCCAATTTTCTTTCTCCTCAGTGGATTACTCTCCAGAGAAAGAATTTTGTTCTGAAGGCTATTTTATCAAGTAATGGCCATGCACAGTAGAGTCACCCTCCTTCAGAGATTGCTTTCATACAGCAACAAATCCCAGTGCATTTAAAAAAAAAAAAAAAAAATTCACTTAGCTTGTGCCAAAATCTCTAAAAAGCAGAGATAATCATGGCTAATGCTGATCACATCAGTCAATTCCTTGGCTCTGTAGGCTGAAGTTCTAATCAGAAGTGATTGCTCCCATATAATTTCCTTTGCAGCCTGCAGCACTGAAATCCCAAAGAGTAAATAAGGGCAGCACTCAAAGAACACTGTAGGTGTGAGAAGGACAGTGACTATCTGGTAGTCATGATTGGGATCCTGAATCATGGGAAAATGTAGGTAGGCTGTGTGAGATAAATGGACAAGAAAAACAGAAGTGTTGGACTAAGGAATATGATTCTTTCTGTCCACGCACTTAAACTCTGAGTTACTGTGAGAAAGAAGAATCTCTGACCACACAGAAGTTTGCTTTAACTATTCCACTGCAAATAGCACTTCTGATATTTATCAGATGCTCAATTTTTTTTCATTATTATCATTGCTACTGAGTGAAGAATTCCTCCTCTAACATGAGAGAGAAAAAGCATTCAGAGGGATGGAAATAAAAACAAGTATAAAAATGAAAATGGTGAAAAAAATTAAAATGTTTAAAAGATTTTTCTATAATATTCTCCTAAATTCTCTAACAAACATCAAGTGCCTGATATTTCGTAAGCTTCCAGGTGTATGAGTGCATAAATTCTACCATTGTAACAGTGTACTACTTATCTAGTTACATGGCTATTTCTTCATGTTCTGCAATAAAAAGTCTGTTTTCTCTGGTACTAGAGTCCCAAGGGGAAATCCAATTGCAAATGTAACTGTGCTTCCCCAGTATCCTTACCAGCAATCAGAATTACTTTAGAATCTCTGGTCTTGCATGCACCTTTGTGCATCAGGCTCTGCACATGTAGGAACAGCCTTCTTATCATATATCAAAGCATTTCTAGGTTTTAGGATCTCCTGAAAAAGAGACTTTTTACTTCAGATTGTTTTGAAATGCTTTTGATTAGGCTGCTGTTTAAAAAGATCAGAAACAACCTAATAAATCCTTCTCAGTTGCCACATGGATCCACTAATATGTGGAAGAGGAAAGTGACAAAAATCATTAAATAAAGTCTGTTTTTTAAATAATTAACTCTTCCCTTTTTAGAAAGCAAGTGGTTAAAGAGAACATTTTTAGTAAGATAATTTCAATTAGATTGAAAAGCTTTTGAAAATACTTTTTGCAGAATCCATTTATGTGTACATATGTTCTTATTTAATCATTCTAAAATTGCATCAGATCTTTTTCCTCAATGGTGGACATACAGTATCTTTAAAAAATAATTCTCGTTTTATGCTATGGTTCTATCCAAAAATACACAGCAATTGACAGGGTTCTAATGACTTTGTACATTTCTTTAACCTCTCTTGGGGTTGAGAAAAGATGAATATTATTGACACAGACTTCTTCTGTTTGAAACTAATACATCTGGATTGGCAAATGCTAAATAATCAGTCTCAAGAATCTGACATACTGAAAAGCCTGGTCAGCCTGCTCAGTTAATGGATAAAGGTATCAAATGTGCCCTCTATCTAAGGCATTTACACATGACACGAGATCCCCTAGCATGAAACAAAATCCCTGACCCTCATTTCTGACAGTAACAGTAGCTGCAAGTACTTAATATGTTTTGGAGCTGTAGTTGGGAAATCTGTCTTTCCTTATAAATATTCAGAGAGTGCTGTAAAGAGTTTAACTTCGTGTCCCTCAAGTCTCAAATCGCAGTTTGAGATGTGTTCTCAAAATTTCAGGAAGTCTTCACATTATGAAGCATTTCAAAACTTCTCAGGATCTTGAATATTAAACTTGGAAAATGTTCTTTGAGAAAATCCTGCCACAGATTAAACCAGAGATCCCACCCTCTGTTGATATAGATCAGATTATTTGATTTTCCCCACTTGAGGATTTGACCAAGGAACTGTATATTATTTGCATTTGATTTGTAGGAACACTCTGAAGCTCATATATTTTGGATGATTAAAGTTTCATATTAATTCTGCAAGCATATCCAATAATCTTTACTGCCTTTAATTTTCAGAGCTGAACTGAAATATCTCCATTCATGGAGTTTATCAAATGAACAAATATTGTGTTACCTGGGTCTAGAAAATTGTAGGGTATCAGTGGGCCTGTTCTCCCCAGTCCTTCCCCTCACTGCACAGTTTTCAAAGTGACAAATAGGACCCCGAACAAACAATGGAATGATGTTAGAATAAATAGAACTGTTCCAATTATGTATATGGTTTCATATCTACATGGGTCCATGCAGAAATCTGTGATTTTCTTATATCAATCCTTTCCTAGATTGTCTTGTGTTTTTAATGCTCAAATCAATATACACTGATAGGGTTTTACCAAGTCCAGAGAACGGCTTGGATTGGAAGGGACCTTAAATATCCTCTAAATCCAATACCCCTGCCATGGGCAGAGTGTAAGTTACCCACACATATGTATATATAAATTTATATACATATTTACATATATGATTCTTACATAAATTTTTTAGATTGGGCTGACACCCCTTGACACCCAGTGAAATATTCTATAGTACCCAAACCAGTATTCTGGCATACATCTTGGAGTACACAATACATTTCAGAACTCTACAGATAGAACATTTACTGCAAAAGTGTTTTGCTTGGCAAGAAAGTAGAGCATATGCATATTTCTTATGCCACTGGCAACCGCAAAATTAAATATCTAATTCTTTTTTTTTTTTTTTGTTAATATTAATTTCAGTTTGATGCAAGTGAACTTCAATGGGGACTCAGAAAGGACACAAGCATCAACTGCATTGGGAATATTCTTCAAACATGGCTTGCCCACCAAAGCTGGATTCAGCTTAATATGCATCTGCATAGGTATCCTCCCGTTTGAAAATATATGCATTTACATGGGGATTTCAACTTTTCTTCAGATCCCTTTTCAAACAACCAATATGAAAGAAAAAAGGACTTGAAAAAGCTGGCTTTTCAAGTAGAATAAAACTTGGCTTGTCATGCTGCTTCTAATATGTTTTTCCTCTGTCTGACCTTTGCTCTGAATTTCTACGATGGAAGTTTTAGGGTTGTAGGACCAGAAGGTAAATGTTTGTCAGCGTCATAAGCTTTTTTGGAGAGTACCCAGCTTCAGAACCAGCTTTATAAGGGAAAAAAAAAAAAAAAAAGAAAAAAAAGTAAAGGAGTAAAGAAAGAAATATTTTTCATGCCGCTTCAATTAGGCCCCCGGGTGAAGATCATACAGCTTTGAAACTGTTCCGTTTTGACAAAGTTCCAAAGTGCTATGCACATTAGGGAAAACTAGAGTTTGCTGTAATGTAAACTGTTTAACATGCCCACAGAGGTCAAATCTAAATTTTCCCAAGCGTTTGGGTTTGTTTAAACATTAGAACATGGTTTGGTGTCAGTGAATAGGAAAACTTTAATGTTGTGGGTGGGAATCTACCCATCTTTCTTTGTTAAAGTTCCAAAGGCTACTACAATAAAAATATTCATTTACCAAGGGGGCTATTGTGATAAGCATCCAAAGACATTATGCATTGGTGTGAAAGAAGCTAGCAGGAATAGACATCAGCATTGTGGGTGAAAAGAAACAAGTCTTCCTTTCTATTTTTCTTTTTCTTTTTTTTTTTTTTTTTTTTTCCTTTGTAGGAGTTCCAAAGTCCAGTTTTAAATGAGTTTTTTTCAGGGTGGTCTGGTTATCTACACATCCATATTTTTCTGTGTGAATATGAGAGAGCTTGAATAGCTCTGAGAGCTGCTAAGTTAAAAAATAACTGTATATTTTGTTTCTGTTTTCCAATCATGGCCTTAAAATCTATGTGGACTATATTTACCTGTAGAGCTTGAATCACACACAGGAGACTGCCTGATGTAAATCAATACAGTATTTTTTAAGGCAGCGTCACAAATGATGTAAACCAGGAATTGTACTGAAGATATTTTTTTGTTAGTTAATACAGAGCCTCAGATATTTAGCACTAAGCTAATATTGTTAATTAATCATTACGTTTTGCAGTGCCAAAGAGTACAGAAGCATCATCACTCCACTGATTTGGTTGTAAGGTCATGGCCAGTGTGTTGTACATTTAATGGTTTCAGCAGATATTTTTGTACTTTAGAAGATAAACCTTGTGTTTATTCCTTTTTTAGTCTTTTCTGTTGGTTTATCGGGGTTTTTTGTGGGGTTTTTTGGTTTTTTGGGTTTTTTTTAATTTTTTTTTTAATTAACTAGGAGTTAAAATTAGTTGGGTTTTTTTAGTTTATTATACTAAAGTAAATTACATCTTTTTTGTCCATGAATTTATCAAAATTCAGATGTCTTGCTGATAAGAGCATGGGAAAATGAGAAATTCTCCATATTGTGTAGAATGTCAATCTGTGTGTTGAAATACATACAAAAGAAGGTTCTGTTAACCTGGCACCTGCTCTGGTACCGAAAGGGCACATGCACAACATCTCAGCTTGAAGCACCCAATTACAGAATCACAGAATAATTGGGGTTGGAAGGGATCTTTGGAGATGATCCAGTCCAACCTCCCCAGCCAAGGCAGGGTCACCTGGAGCAGGTGACACAGCAATATGTCCAGGTGGGTTTGGAATGTGTCCAGAGAGGGAGACTCCAAGGTAAAGCAGTCTACTGGAGGTAGGCAAACTCACCTGGCCAGATGTACTTGTCTGTCTTTCCTTATAGCTCTCCATTCAGTGGGTGTAGAAAACTGAGGCTCTTCAGAGACAGCTCAGAGCATTTAGGAAAACTCCTTAAAAACAAATTATGTTTCCAACCAGTGTGAGAATAACTTAGATCTAAAAGTGCAATGGATAGTTACCGTTTTATAAGAATTATGATTCCTTACCCCAGTTACTATTCCATGCAAGTGGAGAGCTCATTAGCTTCATGTTTTCAAGTGATCATCACAGCTGCTAAAAATTAGAAAAAAAAAAGGCCAAAACCATAAAAACAACAACAAAACCCAAACAAACAAACCAAAAATAAACAAACAAAACCAAACACAAAATAACAATATAAAAAAGAAAAGCAGTCAAATCCCACCTGAAATTCTCTAAAAAAGCCACCCCAGCAACTGGGGGAAATCCCAATCCAAGTTTGTTTTTGATATCTGCAGAGGCATTCTGGGATGGTACTCAGGAAGACAGAGAAGGTTTCATGTGCTCCCATAAGTCTGTACATAAATTATGGCTCACTGTTGACAGGTTTGGGAAATGTAAAAAGTCAGAATGTTAAAAATTAGTGCCTTTTTGTTTTGTTTTATTACATTACCCAGTTGTCAGATTGCTGGCACAAGTGTAGTGAACTTTGTAGTCTTTTCCCTGCAAAGTTCTGGCAATGTGAGATACCTGGAGGTGCATTCCTGTACTCAGACCAATTCACCTGCCTGCACTCTCCCTGTAACCAGGGCTGTGAGATCCCAGTCCAGCACATGAAAGGGAAATCCTAACCTAAATAAAATGTGAATACAGAAAAACTTGCAATATCCTTTACTAGTTTGGACATGAGCAGTGTGTTTCCCACACTGGTCTGAATTCTTTCCAGGTTATTACCTGAAATTCACCACCATCCAAAAAGCAGCACAGAGGTCTCCAGGAGAAAAGTTTCTTGGTTGTTTTTTTTTTTTTTTTTTTTTTTTTTTGAGGGGGGTCTTTTGAATATGGTTTCTACATTGAACATTAAATGTTTTGCCTCCCAGGTAAATGCTGGTTTTCCAAACTTGTATGCATAAATGGAGTCTTATTCCCAAAACATCTTTTACAGTACTGTCCTTGAAATTTTCTTGAAATGCAATTTGGGAGCTAAAAGTTCCTATAAAATATGACAGTTTTTCATATGAATGCAGGCTTTTAATTGATGGAGAGGGAGCATACTCTGCTTATAACTGCAGAATCAGGAGAAGGAAAGCAGCTGGGGCAGGTTTTGGTACATTTAAACAGAGCTAGGATGCACCTTATGTAGCTTTAATTATAAAACACTTTTTCCCAGAAATGTAATGGTTACATAGGAGTGTGTGGGCCCTTCCAGTAGTAATGTGTTGGTGTCCTTTTGCTCTCCTCCTCCAGATAAGAAATGAGGCATCTGTTTCTTCAAAACAAAACGAAATATTTTAAGCCTTTATTAGGAAATAGAAATATAAAGATGATCATCTCTGGAGAGCTCCATGGACATTCTTTGTTCTGCATCCATGTATCTGCTCTGTGATCCATAGATAGCATAGATTCAGATCGTGGTCCCCATGGAAAAAGAGAGCTCTTAGATACCATCCCCTGACACTATCAAAATGCAAAAGCCAGCTGATGATGGGAATGATATCCAGATTGGAATCCTAAGGTTTAGCCCTGAATAAAGAGCATAGCTTTGACCAAGTTTCAAAATGCCTTCTGTGGCTTTGGTCACTTTCACATAAAATAGGCATAATATAACACTGTCTTACATAAGTGACAAATGGCATGCATTTGATCATTGAATTTTAGCAGGAGAAGACACAAAAGGATACTTGGCATTTTTACACTTATAAAAAGATGGATCATCATCAGACAAATGCAAACTCCGACTGCCCTGTTCTTTGAGACCTGTAGATACAAAACGTAAAAGTTAAATTCCAATGACCATCTTTTCACAAAGGTATGTTTGAGAGGTGGGGGAGAATTCAAAAGACAGAACATGTTCAAAATTAAGAACTCCTGCAGACTGAGCTTTGTTATCAGTAGGATGATGTAATGAATTAATGAGCTGCAGACACGTGCAGATTAGTTTTGTTATGCAAACTTCAGCTTCCAAAACCTAGGATTAAAGGAGCTGTGTCTCAGTTCTTGAAATATGGGGTCTTATTTCTCTGTGAGGTAAATACCAGGCAGCCAGCTTGTCACAATGCACTTATTGCAGAGAAGGGAATATTGCAGCTTTCTGCCCCTCCAGACTGCCATCCATTTTACTCAGACAAGCAATTGCCTCTTACCCAGTAAGTGGGAATACACCGCAGTGACTCACACAAGAACTGCAGGCTGACTCAAGAACACTTTGTAGAGCCCTTTTCAAGGCTGACTTACTGCTTTTACCTTTAGGCACAAATCCTTGAGTCCCAAACTCATGTGGGATTGTGTAAACATATCAACTTTTTGTTCGAGAAATAAATAAATATATTGCTTGTTCTGTTGGTTGGGAAAAGACAGAAAGCTTGACCACATGAGTTATACAGAACAAGTGCATGGAATCTACCTGGATTTTCAGGGAGGTTGGAGGCTTGGGGAAGAAAGAATTGCCTCAGGCATGATGAGTACAATGTAGTTGGTTTGAGGTAGCTGGATTAGAACCTGTAATACCGTGGAGTTCCAGAGGACATGGTACTTCTGTTCTTAAAGATCCCAATTTTCTACAGAATGAAGTGTTTGCATGTAAAAAAATATGTCAGGAGAATCAGAAAACTTGTAATGAAGAAAAATTTGGCATCCTAAAGAGTTAAAAGGCATGATGTCTTTTAAGAAAGAAACAACAACCACTCACCTACTTCACTTACTTTTCCATTAAATTCACAAGCACTATATGCAGTTCCGTAAACATATTTTCATTAAAAGTATAGTTAACAAGACAAATTTATTTAGAATCTGAATTCTTTAAGATATTATACCTTGAACGGAGTCCAGTTCCATGGCAGGGGCTGGAATCTCCCCCACATGATGCTGCAACACCCGAGTTGAAAATCACAGAAATGGTGATTTTCTCCAGCCTGCATAATCTATGGTATTTTCCATGTCTTAGAAGAATGCTAATCAATGTCATAACTCTACCAGGAAGAAATACTAGAAGGTTTGCGTGATGAAAAGTATTTCTTATCTGAGAAGCTCCAATTGACTTCAGGAATATCTAGAAAGATTAAATCTTACTCTAACTAAGTCTGATGGTGAAATTCTGATCTTGATGACTGAGAAAAGACCAGCATCTACTACCAGTCACATCATATTTTTACAATTTACCTTCATATTTTAAGATCTCTGGTCCATTCTCATGTTACCCCATGTACTGAAACAGTAGTGAAAAGCATTTTTTTCCCCCAATTTCTCTGCTTAAGCTCACACATAATCAAGTACCTCCAGGGTAAATTGAGATTTAGCTCCATCAACTCTATGTGAGGCTCCATTTTACAGCAGCTCCATTCAGCTGGATGGGCTGAATTAGTCAATGAACAAGTTTAATCTTGTTTAACAGAAGTCACTATGTTTTCAGCTCTCCTTGCTGCTTTAATTTTTATTATCTGTAAAAAACTCTTAATTAATGCATAGGTTTTCCTTTTCAACCTCCAGACGTGACACAAATAGAAGCTATAATGACACTCCTCATTTTCTGCTGTTGGTGTTGCAAAGCAGATGTTTTTCTCTTGGTCAGATTAGCACAACTTACATATAAATAAGGAACTGAAGAAGAATGTTACGACTAAAAGTGAACCCTGCTATTTTTATCACCCTCATCTTCCTCCCAGCTACCCTCTCGTGATACCATGGCCTCCTACACTGATGAGCACCGCAGGAGCAGAGAGGTGGGTATTAAGGGTGTATGCTTAGCTTTTCTGAGGTCAAGGGCTGTTTTCACAACAACTTCAGTAGACCCAGAGTCATTCTGTGGAATAATTTGGCATCAGTCCTGCCTATGGTTACAAACTAATATATCACACCTCCCACACAAATCCAATTAAGGTTGGTTCTGTATGACACAACAATCCCTTCCTCTGAACATCATCAAGGCCCTATAGGCATAGATATGACTCTGGATGGCAAGGACATGGGGAGGACTCTGCAGAGATCAAAAGAGAAATGAAACAAATACTCCTGGAAAATCATAGCTCTGTTTGAATGAATGGACAGAATTATTGAACTATCATCTTGTTTTTATCCATGGTAACATGAACGAAGCTAATAGGAATTATCGTTAATATTATTATTACTACTACTATTATTATTATTTTCGAAATCATCATCATCATCATAATTGTTATATGTACAAAGTACTAACCCAATATAGAAAAACTAATGAGAGGAGAATTGGAGCTGCTTTTTGATTTTTTGACCCAAAAATCAAAGCCCTCCAGATTTCATCTTGCTTCCATCATTAAAAATGAAGGAACATCTTTGGGTTTCTTGTTTGTTTGTTATTTGATTTAGTTTTCATTTCAGTTAAAGCTCTGCTTAATTAAGGACCATAGACTTTATCCCACCACTTATAATGTGCGAAGCCAACACATGTTTACTGTGTGATGTTGGTAATATTCATTAGAGAACAAAGGAGCCTCATTCTGTAGAGAGATATGGTGATATTGCCATGAGTAAAACCCTGCATGGAAATTACCAAATTTGGATATCAACAAAATAACAGCTCTCAAAAGAAGGGAAATTAATTTCTGATATTTTTCACAAGACAGGGAAAAATCATCCTAAAATGTAAGCAAAGTTGATCTCACAGGACATGTTTTCCTCTGTCTGTAGTGTCTATTCCCTCTAATATATTTTTTTTCTCCAGTTACCAGATTCAATAGCAACAGGAGCAACAGATGCCACCCAGCCACCAGGAATTCTGAGAACAAAAATATACATCAGTAAAACTATGCACAGCAAAGTACAAAGTCATGTATGCAATCATGTCCCAACAAACACAAGGAAGGCAGAATTTTAAAATTCCAATTCACCATGCCATGAAAAATATAAAACAATTGGGTTTTTTCCTTTGCAGTGCAGTTTTCTGATTGAGAAGGAACAATGTGTAGTGTTTCCCACAAGAGTTGTATTAGAGATGTCTCCATGTAAAAAGGAAGCACAGGAAAATAATTTGTTTCAAT
Organism: Chamaea fasciata; assembly: GCF_029207755.1. Taxonomy (NCBI): domain Eukaryota; kingdom Metazoa; phylum Chordata; class Aves; order Passeriformes; family Sylviidae; genus Chamaea; species Chamaea fasciata. The sequence goes on along the minus strand of NW_027094090.1, from coordinate 4,898,700 downwards.
TACACAAATCTGCACCTCTAAATTTCAAAATTATTCACTGCTTTAATTTTCAAAAATCTGCCAAATTATGTTATATGGACATCAGATTTTTATGTTCCTAATAAAAACTCATAAACCATGGCTATACATTATCATTGAGACACTGGAGAGAGATAAACAGCAAGACTGGTCTAGGAATCATACTTGAACTAATAACAGAACTCCTCTATCTGAAATCTTTATCCTGATGTTTTTGCCCCTCCAGCTGAGGCTACATGATTATCATCATTCCTGCTAACAAAATAAGCAAATAAATAAATAAACTAATTTCTGTTTATGGTGTTGTCTGCTGCTTTTAGCTAGGAGAACTTGGGAGTGTTGGAAACTGCTTCAGGAAACTCATGCCATCTGACCTTATTCTGTGTGCTCCCTCATGTGAGCTGGAACAAAGGAATGGGCTGGGTGGAATTAAAGAGGGGAGTGCATGTGCATGTGTGTGGTGCATGTGTGCCTGTGTGTATAAAGAAGTGGTGATCAGACGTTGCTGATAAGAGAAGCCAGTGGTGCTTCTGGGTGATGTGTGTATTCAACTCCAGGCTGACTCCTCTTATGCTAATACAGCCAATTTCCTCTTTTATTTCATTTCTGGAGCCTGAATCGGTGATCTCTGATAAGGTTCCCAAGGATACCGCCTTCACTCACAAATGGGCAGGCAAAGGGGGGGCAGGTGACGGAGACGTGTAACTCGCAGAGAGCACCAGTGGATGAATAATTTAAAACTCCGCCCGGAGATTTGAGGCAAAACCGAGAGATAAGAGACACCACAGGGTCTTCTCTGTTTATTCAGAGCTTCATCTTCCAATGACAGGTGACCTCCGAGGTCAAGGGCATTATGGGAAATGGAGCCAAGAGTGGGAAAAGGTACCACATCCCACAAGGAAGTCATGATTTACTTGGTGTCAAATGAAAAAATTGATCCTTTTCCCCGCTCTTTGCTATTTTTCTCTTTCCTAGTTTTCATGGGGAGACTTTGGGCCCAGGGCTGACACGAGTCTGAGCAGTGAGAGTAGATCCAGAGCAAAATGGCTGGTAGTGATGGGGTTGCACCAGTGTGAAACTGGTGCAAGATAAGCATCAGAACCTTTGTCTAAGCAGCCTGTTGTCTGTGTCTGTACACAGGGAGTCTGCTTTGCTAGCAGTTCTATCAAATCAGATATGTATAAAGGCAATACCTCAGAAACATCACAGGCTCAGTCCATGCCATGTAAATTGTTGTTTTTCACCGGAGCGACCTGAATCTGTATCCATTCAGAAGCTGCTATCATGTTTTTAAACAAAACACTCCCTCCCAACAGTTTTAAACCTTAATTTCATTTATTTTATGTTGGCCTGAAAGTATTTACTGACATGGTTTTACCTGGTGTTTGGTAAAGATGCTGAAACAGCTGAAAAATTCTCAAGAAACACCTGGTCTTTCCAAGGCATTATGCAAAAGACAGGGCACATTCACAAGCCCTGGCTCTTTTTTAAGCCTCTTGCATTTGAGAAATCCTGAACTCAATGCCTCCTTTACAATTAGAAAAATCTGAAACTGTTCACTCTGGTCATATTTATATTGTTAGCTTTAGGATCTTACAAATTCTGACAGTAAGAAGTATTCCTAGAAGAGCTCTGCTCTACATTATCAAAACCTTCTGCTTGGTCATTCCTATTTGCTTCAATGCAATGCAGCCATGACCTCTAGAGTGAAAAAAAAGAGGCAAAGTCAAACGTTTCTCAGTGCTGGTTTACATTTCCCTGCCTCTTAAACTGCTGTTTCTCCTTTCCTCTGTTTGAATGTTACCCATGTTTTCATTCCTGAGCAAGCACATACCTTTTATCTTTGTAGATAAACATGAAAACATACTAAGGTCACTGCCCGGTGAGAAGTTAAGGTTTTGCTTGACTGCCACCCGTGTGTACCATGCACGCGCTTCCCTTCCAACTCCCCTACTCCCATTGCCAGCCAGTCCCACCTCAGAAATGTTTCTTGTAGGTTTTTGGAAGTGTTTGGACAAGTCCTGGGACTGACTCACATCACACCTCCCTCCCAAGTTAACCCAAGCCAAGTAGAGCAATGTGCTGGGTGGCACAACCTGCCTGGACTTCTGGGGTGGCTCACGCCCAGCCATCTTGCCCATTCCTTTTCATGTCCTTGTTTTCAGACTCATACCCTGATGGAACCAATGTGCTCATGAGCCTAAAGCTGAACATCTCACCCACAAAACCCACACAACTGGGAGGGCTTGAAAGAGTTGGGTGAGTCAAACAAGTCTACTGCTATTTATGTTCACAACAGATGTTTGTCATGGGGGTCCTCTGGGGTTCCTCCAGCTCAGCCAAAGACAGATTTTGCCTCCTATGTACCAGTTTGACTAGGTGCAGTCCTCCCAGTCTGAAATGGTGCTGAAATGGGGCAAGTGAGATGGGAATCAGCCCTCCTGATCTCACAAGGGTGTTTCTCCCCAACCATGAGTAATGGTGGTGGGTAAACAAAATATTCTCCTTCATGTTGCAAGTGAGAACAGGGAGGTGAGAGATGCAGATACTGACTTCATCTTAAATCATTGCACCCATTCAGGAACTGGGTTTTGCTCTGGATAGCACATCTGAGACTAAATAGTCAAATATTATAATGGCCATCCAAGTGTTTAGCTTCATGTCTCAAAACCAAAGTATGTGTTTGTACATATGCATACTTATATATTGTCAAAGTTCAGAGTTTTTCAAGAAATTGCACCTAATTAAGGTAGAAATGTGTACATATCCACGTCATGTCTAAAGCAAATGCGTCCTACTTCCAGGTGGGAGTCATAGCCATAAAACCTGTGTTGGTCTTTACTGCTTAAACTATTTCTCTCAAAGGCAGAGTGAGTGTTGAACTTTTTTTTGAGATGCAGTTATAGTTTCTGCTCAAAAATTCTCTCATCTTTCTATAGAAGAAAGCAACTAAAGAAAATGCACATAAAAAATATGGCAGATACTGGTCCAGTTCCTTCTCCTGTGTCAGAGGGTTCAAATACACAAAATAGACCATTCTGGCTTGGTTGAATATTTGGAAAAAAGTAAAATATTTTCTTCAAAGAGAAGAGGAAATGCATTTTTTCCCCCATTACCAAAAGAAAGAATGTCTAGATGCTGAAGCAAGACTCAGAATTTTATCCGCCTCCTCCAAAAAGTGTCCTGATGAGTCTCAAGTTCCTCAACTATTTCTTGTGTGGTTAAACCACCTGAAAAGGTGCCTGAATTGATGGAACCTGCCATCTGTAAATTAAATAATTTTTGAGAGAGGAATTATATGAACAGTCTATTATATGAAGCATTTCTTGAAATGAGCTGAATTGCTCAGATTTTTTTTGAGAGAAAAAGGATGATGCCACCATATTTTTTAAGCAATGTCATGGTCAGTGCCACATTTTGCAGATTTGTTCTAAAGATTGGAAAATAACATTTAAAATACTGCATTCCCTGGAGAACAGACAGGGTTTAAATGACAAATACTAGCAGGACCAAAGCATGAACTAAAGAGGTTTTTAGCAGTTTTATGAATATTTTTTTTTATTTGAAGGACAGAGAACACAATTCTGTGTTTGATGAAACAAAAGTTGGACTTGATACATCATAGTATGGCCATTTTTTCAGTCCCTTCATTTTTTTTTATAGTTCTAATGATAAAATGCTCTCTTAGTAAGGGTGCTTCAGTTTTGAAGCTGTGATTTGCTACGTAAAAAGTAGTAACAGCTCTTCAAAATGGAAGATAGTCTCTATCCATTTTGGGCAGAGTAACACTGTGATGTTACAGAATCTTGAATCAAATCTGAAATGATGCATTCAGAGAAGCATTCTTTGTAATTTTGGGGAAAGAAATAAGCATTTATGACAATGCTCTTTCTTAGTTGTTCACAAATCAGAAAGAAAAAGAAAAAAATTAAGTGGAAACCCAGCAGTTTTCACACTAATCCAAGATTTTTTCCCAATGAGCTGACTTCTGTCTCCCTTTACTCCACTCCATCCTGAAACTGATTGAATTAGCTTACTAAAATTTAGAAAAGGAAAAAAAATATCATCATGCTGCTTAGAATCTGTCATTTACAATTTCCTCATTATCCACACACTCTAAACTTCAGAAAAATGTATTCTGATTCTGTTCTGAGCAACTGCCAATGGGGAAAAAAATGTTCCAGATGTTATTCAGTCCTGCTTTTTTTACCGCACTGCAGTGCAGATTGATGTGGGACTTCCATTGCTGAATGAAAGGATGGATCAACCTGATAACATGAAAAATGGAACCGAAGGAAATACAGGGAATCTTGGTAATTTTTTTTTTTTTTTTTTTTTTTTTTAAACTCTTCCTTTCTTTTAAATGCCACCAAATATCCCCTCTTCCAGATCATGGCTAGTACAGGAAATTAAAGTGTGAAGAGACTGGATACAAGACTGGACCTGGTTCAATGAGGTGATTTGTAGCTCTGTAATAAATGTTGATGGCTAAATCTTGGACCCATTAAAATCAATGTCAGGCTCAGTGATGGACTAAATTGCTACAGTTTTCTGTCTCTGGCAATCATATTCTGCATTTCTTAAAAACAGAAAGAGGAAGGACTGTAAACATTAAGTAATAGAAAGATGACTGTGCATCAACTTCACTATGCAGCAGGTAGGAGTAGGGCTCCTGAACCCCACAGGCATGCTCCAGTCAGAAGACAGACTCAGCTTTTACTGCTGAACAGACCTTTCAGTCATACAAAATTGGTTCACTGAGGGGAGGAGAAAATTTATGAAATGAAGGGCCCCAAAAGGAGCATAAAAGTGAAATTAAAGGTTGTACCACATAATAGCGGTTCCTTTTGAGCCCCTCTCCCGCTGAGGAACAGTAGCAGGAAATAATGTTAAATTCTTTTCTTTCTTTTGCATCAGTTTTACGCTGACCTAAAACCATTCAGTTTGGTATAGCTACTCCTGATTTATGATGAGGTAAATGTAAGCAGAGTCAGACCCCAAAGGAACATAATATAGACCACCTGTTTCAAGAGAACAACTGGGTTAAGAAGTGACTTATAGACTGTACATATAAGAAGCATGTGAAAAGGGCATGGAGGGAGTAACAAAAGCCTACAATTATCCGGGACTAGACTGGATTACATTAAGTGGAGGAAATAAGGTTGGCAGTATGTTTGTGGATCTGGGACAGGATTGCTTCCTAATTCAATCTGTGCCACGACCAACCAGGAAGGAAACCATATTAAAGTTGTGATTAAGCACTGAAAGGGCATGATTGAATACTCTCCCTCCCCTTCAGAGGTAGGGGACACTCAAAGATCATAAGATCAAAAGCTCAAGAACAAACTAAAGTGAGAAGCTGGAGTTAGGAAAAAAGACCCAGTTGCTGAATTTGGGGAGATTAATATAGGAAATACTTGCTGGATACCGGTTTGTTAAACATGTGTGTTTGGCTTCTGTTGTCAAGGTGATTACATGCCTTGATACCACTAAAAACAACTCCTTGCAAACTCACAGACTGTAGCAACATCTCCAGTTTGTTTATAATAAAAGTAAAATCTGTAAAGAAGGCTGAAAACCAAAATAAAACAAACAAAGCCTCATCTACACTCAACAGCCTTATAGGGAGAGCTGTGCTCACAACACTTTCTTTATGAGGACACTGCTTATACTGGCAAAATTAACTTTTTGCTGGAATGGCTTATACTGGCTCAGCAAGTGCAATGAGCTAGGAAAGAAAAACCAGTGTTTTCCTGCTTTAATACCTACCGTGGAAGAGAGACTCACCTTCCTTAACTTTTTATAACTACTGTTTGGTCTCAGATAGTTATCTTGGACACCCTATAGTCAACAGAAAGAGATAGTTATTTCCAGAATAGGAGAATTCCCACTTCTGTTTAATACCAACTACATGATGGATTCAGTTTCCTCTAGGGTTTCTGGTTTTCTTCACTGACCTCAGGAATACTGCCGGCCAGCATTAAGTGTGCTGTCTCCTGCCATCAAGATTTTCAGGTCACTGTGCTCTGCAGGGCTTTTAAAGGTACCCAAATTACTTGTGCAGGAGCAGGTATGACAACAAAGACTGGGTCCTACAAGTGGTAGGATTACATGGCTGTGGATAGTTCCTGGGCTAGTTAACCTGTTCCTCTGGTGGTGTTTCATGGCAATGTGGTTCCACTGCTTTGGGGTCCTAAGCTGATCCCAGTGTTAGGAAATCTCTGTATGGTTTGGCTTAACATAGTCAGATCCTTCTAGCAGATAAATACCTAAACAACAGCAGTGGAAAACATCCCTGTGGACATGATGTTGCAGTTATTTTGTGAAGACCTGTCTTAAGATGCTGATTGTGTACTGTTTTGAATTCATCTGCTGCAGACACCAGGTTAAGAGATCAGGTCTCCGTACAGGAGGTGGGGATCAGCCTTATGGACACTAGAGATCAGCTACAAATCCTCAGATCACCCCTCTACCCTTCTTACAGACAGTTACTGCTTGGATTGGGGAAAAAGTAAATGTTGTGACTTGAAAGAATTGGACTGTGGATATCAACTTGTGGTTTTGACAGGACTGTAATGTTTGGGTAAATAAACAAGGAATATAGCTTTTTTCAGCGGCTGTGTTTTATGAGTAATTGTACCCTAGCCAAAATTTAATTTGAAAAGCTGCCTAATTTCCTTTCAAACTAGAATTTCAATAGGATAAGGTGACAAAGTTTCCAAGGGCTCTCAGAGGATTAAGAGGCACAGTTTCTTTTAAACTCAAGTCCAGGAGCAGAGTACACCTCAGTTTCCAATATGATTTAAAACTCTTCTTCCAGTGTCCTTCCTTTCCCGTGTTACCTTATCCAGGGCTTTTCACTACTGTTTTCCATATCACAGTGGTTCCATTAGTGTAGTTTTTTCTAATCATCCAAATTCTCTGAGAACCACTGCTCATTCTTATAGTCACAATAGGCCTTTAGATTTGGACGACAAACTCAAAAATGGGCAGGTATTGGGATGGTTAAGCTTCTCCCAGGCCAAGCCAGCGTCATTGCAATAACTTTGCTTTTAAAGTAAGATAACAATTTCTGTCCTATATGCAGCCCACACATTAGTGCTGATTTCCTTCTTTTCCTTTGGTTCGCAGATTTCACAAGGAAAATAAAGTGGCAGATTGGGACTATGAAAGATAGATGGGGGTGAACTGAAGGCAGTGAAGGGAGGAAGGATTAATAAAATGTCAGTACACAGAAGTGGAGAGTCATGAAAAAACTTACCAAAGAAGGCCAGAAGCAGTAGAGGGAACTGAAAAACTAAATAAAGAAAAAAAATACATAAAAGAGGCAGATAATTTGAGAATGAGTCAGCAAGACTGCTAATGGACAAGTGTGGGAGAATCTGTGACAAACGAGATTGACTTTTGGCAAGAGTTTCAATTAATTCTCCACAGCATTAAAAGATGTTAAAAATCAGATATCTGAGAATATCACACAACTCTTTAAAGGGTAGTAGTAGTGATTTGTCCCCTTATTAAGTACTTGTTAATTAAACATTTGGATTTATTACACAAGCAACTAGATGAAATATGCTAGTTTGTGTTTTAAAGGAAGTGAAGTTGCATCATCTTATGGTCCTTTCTGCTCTAAAATCTTCATTTCTATCAACCTGAGGTTTTCAGTGGCAGATACATTCATTAAGCTTCAGTTCATTAACCTGTTTAACATGTCTCTGTCTTCAGTCTGGAAAACTGTATTCATAACATCTTCAAGTAAGTGCTTGACCAGCTTTCTGAATTAGGTTGTGGACAGTAGGCTTTAAAACCAAAGGAGATAAAAGGCTTCAAAAATAAACATTTCACGGGCAGAAATTGCTGCGTATGTTCAGACTTGGTGGCATTTTAAGTAGTTTCTCTTGTCAGGAAAAGCTTTAGCCATGGTGTATATTATGTGGAACACAAAATATCAATTACTGGAAGCTCTATGTTCCTTGCCCAGTGGGGAGTTCAAGAGGAAAAAAAATAATGAAAAATAGATTTCTCATTTGTTTCCTTTTACCTAAAAAACCAATTATTTTCTACACGTTTTTTTAGAAAATTGTCACCGTGGTTCCATAAGGGAGACACCAACAAAAAGAGTCCTCTGTAAGGGCTTATGATAAAGCAAGAAGAATGGATAGAATCATAGAATCCTTAAAGCTTTAAAACACCTCTTAGTCTGTCAAGTCCAAGCATTAACACAACACTGCCATGTCCACCACTGAGCCATGCCCTAAAGTACCAGATTCACAAGGGTTTTGAACTCTTCCAGGGACGGTGATTCCCTTGTAACAGGGACACTTCCCTTATAACTCCACGTGAGCACTGAGGAGCTGCATTGCCACTCCAGGAGTGTTGTTATCTGTGGAGCATCCAAAGTAGAAAATGAAGCCTCTGATGCTTGGTCTAGTACCATAAAATCCACACAACTCTCCCCATACAACATATATATTCATACATGGCTCCATATGTGTAAATACTTCAGGTCAAACAGTCTTGAAATTACACAAGAACATTTATGTGGGACATTTCATACATTCCACCAATATTTCCAAATAAGAACATAGCCAGTCCTAAAATATGCATGTTCATTCCCTTGTCTATTCACTTTCTATTGTCCTTGGCCACATATTATAATCAGAATGTCAGGCATTGCAGAAAGTAATATGTATAAATATAAATTAAATCCTAAAACCCCTAAGATGGGCTGATGAATCAGGAGTTGGGCATATGCCTCAATTTTGTTTCATTTTACATGCCTTTTTACTTCTCTACAGCTATATTTTCAGCTGATTCAAATGTAGCTAACAATGAGCTGACATTTTTTTACAAACTTCACAATATCTGAAGTCATCAACAGCTAATACAGGATTATAATTCAGGTGATATATTTTTAAACTTGTAACAAAATCACAAGGGTGAGAGACTTATGATTTTTTTAAATTTTATTTTAATGGAAATTCAAATTTCCACCTCCTTGTGTATTTGTGCAAATCAGGATTCACAAAAGTAAAGAATCTGATAAGGTTAGTAAGATTGAAATAGAGTTATTCTGAGGTCTACTCCTTTGTTTTCCTGTGTCTTCATTTCCATTGCAATTATGGTGCAAGCCTCAATTTTCCTTTGAAGGACAAAAAAGGGATTATTCCAAAATTTAAACCCAAATATAATCTATACATTAAAATAAACAGACATGAAAAGTGAAAATTGCTAAATTCCCTTATTCTCAGTCTTTACTGTTGTGAATTACAGGAAACTAATCATACATATCTGATTGATCTAGGATCCAAATGACTCAGATGAATGCGTCCTATACCTGCCATTAACACAAAACTCTGATGAAGTTTTTTAAGACTTGGGGACAAACAAGGACTTCAACATGCTCTTCTCTGGGGAAAAAAATAAGAGGCAAAACCCAAGTCTAGGTGCAGCACCAATGCAGGATGTGCATAACATACCAAAATATTTCAAAATGTCTTGCAAAAAATTGCTTTTTGATTTGATTTCATTACATTAACACAATTTAGAATTGATTGTCTAGTTAACTATGGCAGTGTTAGCAGACATGACAAAATATAGATCATATTTTTATCTTCTTAATTGCACAGACTCCTGTCAAAATTCCTCTAGAGAATTTTGGTAATGGTGTTAGTCATAAGCAGAAACTATCCCAGAGGTTATCCAAAATACTTGGTTCACCATGTTGCAGCTAGTATTGACCTGGTATTTTTAAAGTTTGTAGTTTATCAGCCCAATCTCCCTTTCTATCAGTTGATCTATAGAACACACTTAGGCTCTTTCTCATATTCAGTGTAGTTTCTTAAATTTCTTTCACTTCTAATTGTGCAATGTATGTGTAATTAATGTGTTGCCTGTAATTCATTCTTGATCTCACCCTTTGCCTACAGGGAGGCAAATAATTGACACAGAACATTCTGTTTTCATTCAGACAGATAGGTATATGCAACTTTTTATTAGAGAAATCAAGTTGAGATGCAGCTGGTCTGAACAGAAAAGAGAGGGTTATTTGAGATAGTCTGTTGAACAGCCCAGAGTATCTAACTTTTTTCCAAAGGAACTCTATGTTCTGTATAAACAAGCTTCTTTTATGGTTTCAGAGGACAAACCTTATTGATCATAGGCAACAGGGGTGAGGTAGTATTGGACTCAAAGGTTCTCAGTTTTTATCATATTCATCAGAATGATTTTTCCCATTTCTTCAGAGTGTTAAATATCTTTTTGGGGGGACATTGCATGTCTATTTTTTTTCTCAAGAACAAACCAAAGCAAATCTACCTGGCTTTGAATACTACAGAGGGTGGGCTGGATGTGTATCAAAACTAAGCCTCTCTAAACAGGAATAGCTGAGAACTAAAATATTTTCTAAATATTTAAACTACCATCATTTCTCACACAGGTAAGTGTTTATAAAACCATCATAATGGCCTTGAAATATTTGTCCAACAACATGCTCATCCTGATTATTCTGTCCATAATACAGAGTGTTTGTCTGGCAGACATCGAGTGTATTATCAAGCTGGAGGTGCTCTCACTCCTCAGAGTTGTTGCAGAAATCTCTCATATCACCAGAAGCTCACACCCAGAATCACACCTAACTTAAGGCATTTAGTACCTGAATTAACAGGTGTCACACCAAATTCCCTAACAGTCTCTGGGGAAAAAGGAAAAATCTTAGGAAGATTGTTCAGATTTCAATGAGATTCCACTTTCTTCTGCAGGTGTTTATGATTGTTGTTACTTTGTTTTTTCTCAGATGACTTCAAAACTAGGTAGGTCTACCAGAAATGGAACCCGAACCCCATCTATAATTTATATTTTGATGACTTTCTATGCTATAAAAACCTTGGTCATTCCAAATACATGATTAGGAGGTAAATGCAGCTCCTAAACATCTGAAGCTGCATCACTTGGAAGGACATTATGACAGCAGTGCTGCTAAAATCAAATGAGCTTCCCAGTCCATATGGCATCTGGGGTCAAATTCATGAGCAAAACAATTCCATCTGAACCGATCTGGATGTTTCACAGCTGCTCTGCCTCCTTGCCACAAAGCAAGTAGAGTGCTCCAGCGAATCTGATGCCGACTGTAAATCCTATAAATATGACATAACCCAGAGGGTCAAATTCATCCCTGATTGAGATGTATTAACCTTATTCATTGGCTCGTGTCACTTGTTTTATAACTTTACAGTGGTGTCAGCTTTGTTTAGGATGTGTAATGGTAGGAAAATGGTATGAAATATGCTGATCCATCAGATTTATAGAGGGTTTATGCTCACACGACTAGTAAGCAAGAGGGAAATCAAGCTGCTAACGACTAAATGTTTTCTCCAGGAAGCAACTTCCAGCTCACAATTTGATCACTTACACAATTCAAAACACACCACAGCCAGCTGCTTTATCCAGCATCCTCCTGATTTAGTCATAATTTTTAATTGCCACATTTTAGGCTACTCCCCCCTTATTTCATATTCAGCTTTTTCTGTTCCTACAATGGGAAATAATTTTTTTCCCTGTGTCTATTTGTGTTCCTTTTCCTAAGTGGAGATTGGTTTAATAATGGGCAAGGACTTGGATTCTTCATAAAAGCACTAAAATATATTAATCACTTCACTTTTGTCTGTGGAAGGAGAGGCAGGAAAGGGAGAAAGCTTTGTATGAAAATGATTAAATTGGGATTGTTTGAACTCATTATTGGAATTATTGAGCTTTCTGTTAACTTGAAAGAAAAGTTCAGATCAATTATATGCACTCACTACATGTTCTTATTTTTCTAATAGCCTAAAGATAGAAATGGGATTTCTTGCATACAATTGCAGTTGAGGCATAAAAGGCACATTTATTTCTACAGCAGAAGAGAGCAGAAGGAATAAGTCTGATTGCCATATCTTAGTTTTTCCATAGAAGAGAAAAAAGCCAAAATCTTCAACCCAGCCCTATGTAGATGCCCCATTCAAGTCCTGAGCAATATTTCAGCTCTCTTGAGGTGACGCATGTGTGCTGTAGAAGTCTGGTTCCAGGGTGAGATGTGTTTTCTGTGATATGGTGCAAAGAAGGGTTTTTTTCCATCCATATGCAGTAGCCCATGGTACCACTGGATGGCAATGGTTACATTTGTCACTGGCACTTTTAACTCTACTCCAGTTGCTGTGATCTTCTGTACAAAAAAATTGCAGCGTTGAGGACCTGGTTTTCTTCCAGCAAAGCTATTGAGAACTTTTCCATTGCTGTCTGCCAGAGAAAGATTAGACTTAATATCTTTTAAAGAATGGATAAGTACTGCCCAGATTTCTCCCATGTTCTTGCTCTTTGCAGTGTAGGCAGAGACCCTCACAGAATGGATTTTATGTTTCTGAGCCTCGGCAACTTGCATCCTATATGTGAGGTGGAATAGACTTTGGGCTGCTCTAAGATTGTGAGAGGGCAGGAGAGGAGAGCTTGCATGTCACTATCACCTCCTCACGTGTCTCACCAGCCCCATGTCCAGACTCTGTAACAGAGAATCACAGAATCATGGAATGGTTTGGGTTGTAAAGGACCTTGAAGGTCATTCCAACACCCACTGCCATGAGGAGGACCTCTTCCACTAGACAAAACCTTTAAAGGATCTGCCTGTGCTGGTCTATGTCAGCAGCAGCCTTCCTTCCCTACAACAGCAATTTGCCAGTGTCTGCTGCCTATCCCATATGAGTAACACAAGAGGGAAGAGCTGTGTTCAGCAACTTGTCCTATAGCCTATACAGGAAAGAACTACCAACATCTTCCTTTTCCTTAATCATTTCTTGCTGTTCAAATGAGTGGACTCACCAATTAAACATCAGTTCAGCATGAGGGTTTTCCATGGTTTATTAATTTTTCTTCTGAACTGTGCAGTGATACAGCCAACATGTTTGCAAATCTATGTGCTCAGTTTGGCACCAAGAGGGTAAATAGTGCAACCTCTGTGATGGACCTGAAATTTATTGAGTTTTTAGCTTCATACAGCTGGCAAGAAGCAATCTGCAGACACCAGAGCAGAGACAGAGATGCTCGTAAGAGTTTAATGTAGCAGTGGTGGGAGCTAAACCAACTACTCTTACAAACCTCAGCATACCATGTTTATGGCTGAGGTTTTTATTGTTTGCTACTGATGTCTCACCTGTGTCCAGTCATAAACAGATGTTTGTATTTCTAATCAGGAAAGATCAATGTTGTCACTTCAAAATTCAAACAAAATTGATCATATATGAACATTATAGATCTTATTTTGCTGTGTTGGTGTTTTAGCTCTACTGTTGTTTATTAGGGAGAATATCAGCTGTCGATTTCATCAAATCTGTTGAGACATCTTGCAAATCTAAAAGTGTAATACCCACATCCCTCAATGTGTCCTCACAGGGCAAGAGCACCAGCTCAAGACCATCCTGAAGACTTTCTAAGAAATTGCTCCAATCTATCAATGTCTGGCTTTATTTTAAAACTGTACATTGGAAATATTTTTCATGATGGAAACATGTTTCAGGTTTGACCTATGTACCACTGTGAAGAACTGAGATCCTTCCTTGAATCCGTCATGTTTGGGGCTGAACCAAAATCTGGGCTGAAGGCACAGACACTGGGTTGTTTATTTTTGCATCCTGTGTGGAAATGAAAAACACTCAGAGCTGAGGAAGTCAAGTTATGGGGTAGCCTTTAACATGAGAGTGGGGAAGAGGCTAAGGAAAGATGATGTAATTCACCATATTTTTAAATCAGCAGGAGTCACCTTCCTGCACTGCTCAAATTGATGCCTCCAAGAAAATTCTGGGATATCATTCTGGAAACTGCAGATAAAACACTTCACTACTGTGGAAATGAGCTCATGTCAGAAGTGGAAATGGTCACTGAGAGAAAACTGCTCATGGCTTTCGCCTCTCAGACTGAAAGTATGCACAGTTTGTAACTGAAGAAAATTTTAGATCTTCCATAGCTTAATGGGGAAGTATTGTCATCTTAATTTAGGAGAATGCCTCATGAACTTCTGCATGTGAATGACCTATCTAAAACCCCCTGACTGTTAATGGGGAGATAAAGGCCTTTAGGGGTGTAGTTCATTTCATCCTCAGGTGGGTATTTGGCATCATACTCTTAATCCCACTCTGTAAATTCTTACACTTTTATTATTGGGAGAGCATGGGAGTACCTTTAGTGTCTTAGAGGTTTTAGGGACTTTTAACAGATGCACAATTTAGTGTTAATTCATTTGCTCCATAAAATCAGGAGCTGCACATACAGAAAAATAGAAGAGTGTGGGAACTGCGTGGATATCAGAAGTCAAAAGGAACAGAAAAGAGATGTGAAAAAACAGGAGGAAAAAACTTATGATGGGAATAATAAATGGAATAGGTGTATGAGAAATAGACAAAAGTGGTACTTGACCACATCAGTGTCTTCCATTATTTCTTAACTTTGGGAAGTTTTATGGGTTTGGATTTTATTTTATTTTTTTTTAAGGTATTTCCTCTTAATCTAGATTAAATGTTTTCCTTAAATTGCATCAGCGGCTGAATGCAACCTTCTGGTTGCAAACTCCTCCACGCATTCACTTTTCCCTCCTCCCACACCCAGGATGCTTGACCTTTCAATGATATTAACCATAAATTAGCTGACCCAGGGCACAACTTAATCACAAGAGCAGGCTCTAAGGAAATGTGCTGCTGGGCAGAATTGTGCAAGTTTTTTATACCTCTTTTTTTTTTTTCCACCCAAAGATGATGAAAATGCAGCTTTTTTTTTGATGAAAATGTTGTTTGCAACAATATGGAAGAGGGAATGATTTCTTTCCAGTTGGAGGAAGTCTATGATGCCATGGGCTCATAGACTTTGTAGGCTGATTTTTCTCAGCCTCCAGCATCAGAGGAAGACACAGTTGTGATAAATTATTTAACTCCAGCAGATTAGCCATGTAGATTACCACTTTCAGAACTGGGTTTACTGAAGGTTTGGAAGTACAGAGATGAACAAAATAATATAGGTTAAGTACTCATCTACGATAATTTTGAATGCTATTCCTTCAGTGTTATCGTCACAAGGCTCCATCAGCACTCACATGACTGCCATCATTTCTAGCAGGTTGGCTTCTCTTTAGGTGAACTCTGGGCCTTCACTGTTGTGATTCTAACACAATAGATTAGAATATGGGGAAATAGCTTCTTTTATTTGTAAGAAAACATTAGAACTTGATTATAATGACTGCCATAAGATGATTTAGGGGGAATATTTTAGCAAATGGTTCCTCAAGACAGCCCAGTCTTTCCCAGTGGGACTCCCACGACAGAACACACAATACACTTGGATAACAGCATCTGCCTAATTAACCTGCAAGGTTCTGGTGACAGACTACACTATGTTGTCCCAGTTCTCTCTGCTAGGGAAGAATCCTCATTCCTGGCAGTTTCCAAGGCCAGGTTGGATGGAGTCCTCAGCAGCCTAATCTAGTGAGTGGTGTCCCTGTCCATGGCAGGGGTATCGGGATGGTCTTGAAAGTCACTTCCAAGCCATTCTACAATTTTATGATACAGAGTCTGGACTACCATGTAATTAACATGAAACTCAGGCTGGGTTTGTTGTCCCCTCATTATCCCTTTTCCCAGTTCCAGCTGTCCACATTCCTTCTCCTGGGAGCTGGATTGTGTATGCTGGACATCTACCAGTGAGGACATTAAACAAACCAGGGTTGCTCTGGAAATGAGGCCAGGTTCCTTTCCCAGAGTACTGACTATCTGTTATGAAATCCTACAGAGATTAGTCAGATCTTCTTGGTCAGAAAATGTTGTCATCTTGCACATGCCTTGAAGGGAAGATGGTCACTTATCTTTTTAGGTATCTTTGCTCATTGTAAAGTAATCTGACAAGAGCTGGGATTCATGTTTAGAGACAAAGAGTGGGTGAGGGATAAAAAGTAGGTTGCTTTGCTTTCAGAAAAACCAAACCAAAACAAAAAAAACTTGAGCTAGATTGAGAAAGCTGAGGAAATATATTAACTTTGCTCCCATGGAGATCATATTTGGGATAGAAGAAGTAGAGATTTCATTAGAGCAGATCCAATGATCTAATATGATAGGGTTTAGTTAAACACTGTTTATGGAATTACTTTTTGTAGCAAAAAAAAAACCCCCAAAAAACACTTTACAGACCATTTCTTCTGCTTAACACCTTCTGTCCATGATTATAAAAGATAATAGTAACCAGAAGGTATTAGAAAGCAAAGGCCAGTATGTGTTTTTATACCCTGATCTTTTCAAAGAAACCTCTCCACAGTCAAGTTTAGTGAGAATTTCAAAGTCCAAAAGTGAATATATCTCTTATTTCTATTTATGATTATACCAGTGTAAGTGTGAAAAGACTTTAGACAAGTTTCTGGGCACACACGTGGTACAAAAATTAAGTATTGAAGAAAAAAACGTGGTGGGCTACTGGAGTTAACCAACCTTGAACATGCAACCTTTTTCATCAAGTTAATAAACTATTAACACCTAAAGGAAAGGGAAAGATTTTGTAATCGAGCCTTGTGTTCCAGCTTCACATGTTCTGTTGCTTAAACATAGCAAATGCTGTATAATAGAGAATAGAAAAATATATTTAAGTCATCAAAGCAACTCCTAGGCCCTGTCAAGCAACCTGACATCAGAGGTCTTGATGAATCTCTCCCCTGATGGCATTTGTGGTGGTTATATTTAATGCTTTCACTTGTGAAAGAAAGAAAGAAAGAAAGAAAGAAAGAAAGAAAGAAAGAAAGAAAGAAAGAAAGAAAGAAAATAGGATGCAGACTAAAATCTCTCACATGCCTTCAATTACATCAACATTTACTACAGAAGCGCTCCCTATTCTCCATGCCTCTGAGTGATTGTTTGAATTCAGTCTGTGGAGTCTGGCCTTAACTTTGATGTTTCAAAAGCTTGCAGAGAAACTATGCAATCAGAAAAAAAAATCTAACTAAAAGGAAAAATGATGAGATCTGAAAAAAAGTTGCAGGAGTCAGAAGAGAGGGGAGGGAGGTACATTTTAAGAGCTCGCTTTTAACTTCAGGAGAAGTTCCCCTTTAATGTAAAAATAAATAAACTAAAAGACTTTGTTTTTAAATTCATTTTTTAAATGATAGTGGAGCAAAATTTGTGCAAGTACATAGAAAAATAGAAAAATTCCAATTTAGAATTCCATCATGAAACGACACCATTCTAATTTCTCCAGGCCACGGTTTGTTAATATTCCACAAAGTCCCAGGATGCAACTATAAGACAGCATTCAAATCTATGAACATGAGGCAATCATGCTCAGCAGAGTATAACAATAATTATAATAGAGATTAAATAAAAATAATTAGAAAAAGTTCATCTAGTTTTGATGTATTAATTATTCTGACCCTGTTCTATTCAGAGTCTAATTATCTGGTTCAGTGAAAATGCCAAGATTTCTACGACTCATAAAAATTACATTCCAGTAATTATGTCAGCAAACTAAACAGTATTCATTTACCATGCCTTTTTATGCACACATTTGAATATGCTTTTTTAACTGTTTTTGCTCTTTGTTCCTATTCATGGGAAATAATACCTGTAGAGAAATTTGAAAGTCAGTAGCACTCTAAACGTAATGTGCAATTCTTGCTGATATTTTTCCTTTGTGAGGCTTCTGTAAGCCTCATATAACCTTTGTTTAAAAAACATGAATTAAAGTTCACTCTTCAGTTGTTTCAAAGAAGCATTTTGAAGTCTGTGCTATTAAAAAAAAAAGGAAAAAAAAGAAAGAAAAAAAAAAAGAAGAAAGTTTAAAGTAGCAACACAAAGCAAAATTTCCTTTCAAATACGTTGGCCATAATAAAGACTATAAACCAGCCCACACGCATGATGACCATGGTGTGTTTTTAGAGGGATAGATTCTCATCCTTGTATGTCCTCTTTTTCTGCTTTATGGGAACGCAATTAAAATGTTTATCACCAACTACACAACATGAAATGATAGAAATCACTGAACCTCAACAGGATGTGAAAAATTTGCAGTCGGGGGAGGATGTGGCCCTGATTTTCATGAGACTGAAGATGAGACTAAGGCTGCCTTTTTACCCAGAAAAGAACTTTATCTCACCAGAGGGCTGCTGAGATCTAGTTGGCATTATTTAATTTTCAACTATCTAATGTTGCTTCAAGCTTCAGCCTTGTCCCAATGCTTATTAAACTGTTGACCTTTATGCAGAAGAAATGGTGGAGTAAATCAGTGTCACCCACCCAAGAGGCCAGTAAAATCACCCCTGGGTCAAGAAAAGGATGCAAATGGGTCACAGTAATTTACTATAGATAGTAGTATGGTTACTGTGTGAAGGGAAATAAAACAGAGACTAAAGCTTTCAGCAATAAGGAAAAAAACATTAATCATGTAAAATTTATTTTTACCCGAGGGAGTAGTCTAATGATCAACAGACCTGACTGAATGTTACGCAAGAAAAACTGTCCCAAACCAAAAACTTCCAGCTGACACAAGTCTGTCCAAAATCTACTTTGTCAAATAACCACTTAGATATTTTCTGTTCAGTGACCAAGCAAATAACCAAAACCAAATAACTAGTTTTAGGGTTTGGGGTTTTTTTTCTCTTAGCTTTCTGCTTTGTTGTAGGTTGAAAGACCTTGTAACATTGGCCAAACCAAAGGAGCCATGAAAGAACATAAAACATCACAAGGAAAATATCTTAAATAAACAGCTTCTATTCAATTTCTGCAACTTCCACTTGTCTACTTGTTCGGTTATTTTTGAAATGTCACAAGGTTAGGCTTTGTCATAATCATAAACTCTGAATTGCTTTGTCATAACTACCTGGACAGTCACTTCCACTACTCAGGGAGGAAAAACCCCATTGCCTTGCTTAATTTAATAATTAATTAATTTCCTGAAATTCAGTGTCTTGTTCTGGTTGTATGAGTTTTCAGGTAGGAAGAAATTCCATTGGGAAGGAATATTTTGGGAATAGTAAACACAAAAGACTGTGTCCTGGAAGACTAAAGTGGTGCTGTTGTCATGTCTTGTAGGTGACCGTGTCTCATATGGAATGACTTTCTGCCTTAAACAGCAAGATAAAGTCTTAATAATACCATGGAATCAGAATAAAAACATTCACGTTTACACCATAGTCAACTTCTAAATTAAAGTATAACAGCTGATTTTGTAAATAAAGATGTCAAGTGTTTTATCAGATGAAATAACTTTCTCTTGCTGTCAGAACAACAGATGGATTGACATTGAGCTTCAATCTCCAGCATTACCAGCACCATTTGCTGAAAGTTTCTTGCTGCTCCTATATATTTCCCAAAGGTTGTGCTACTATTCTGTATAAAAATTGTGAGAATACTAAATAAGTGCTGGATATTTGATGTTCTTTGATATTTTTCATACAGTTTTGGGACAAAGAATGGAAATAAAACCAGACCTGTTAGAATTTCTCTATCAAATGGCACAAGACAAGTAAAGAGAAGAAGAAATAATGTTAATATCAAAGGTTCATATCAATGTTATCTCCTCTACAGCCAAATTTTGCTTACATTAATGAAATAAAAATCAATTAACAGATCCATACACTTCAGCAAAATAAGTCTTTCTATTCAAAAAGAAAAAAAAAATTCAAACATCAAAAAAACTCACCCAAAAATGCTACACAAAGACTCATTTTTTTGAGATCTAAAATATATCTATTTTGAAAGGCATAAAAAGTGATTCCTTACTATTCTGAAGCAAAGCTGATTTATTTGCCAGAAAAATTGAAACTTGCCTTCCAAAAAATGACCAAAATAGCAAATGAAGGTTTTTTTCTCTCTCCCTCCTGCCTTCCCCTCCGTCCTTTAACTGGAAAGACTCAGATCATCTAGCAGTACCTATGTCAGACCACAGCATTTTGATTTAGTGTCGAGATGTCAACTTAAATTATTTCTATGGATCGTTCCCTTATGAGAGGAAAATTATCTCCATCAAAAAAATGTATCAGATGGGTGGGCTGCAGCTATCAATTACCCTCTGAGTACAAGCTTTGGCTAAATCTTGTTTGCTGCTTATTCCCTCGTGGGCCAGAGGTTAACCTGTTAAGTTGAGAACTGATCCCAAAGTAGACATTAATGTCTTAATGCATTTAGTGGCTGTGGATCTTTTTTTGGCGGCAGGCCCCTGGGATTGCATTGTTTCTCATACTTGACTAGGTCACCAATTGCAGAGGGCACCTGGAATGCTTGAAAAAATATGGCTCGGTTTACCCTCTTCCCCCAGTTATTATTTCAAAGCTGGATGTCTCTCTACTGTTCAAGAGGTTCATGTGTCTTGAAATATTTTCCAAGGAACCAATAAGAATAATAGAGCTGGGCTTTGAAGCGGCATGGCCCGCCTTTCCTCTTGTTGTTTCAGGCACATTATTGTAGCTTTCCAGGACTGTAATTTTTTACAAAAGGAAATTATTTGGGTTTCACCTTTCTCTACATCACACTCCAATATTGGAAATGAGCGAAAATGCTAAGACTGCTCACCACAGGTCAGACTCTGAGGTCTGGCTTTGGTTTTACCAGCCAAGACTTAGTTGTTTACACTTAGGCATTCTCAGGAAAAATTTGAGGTTGGCATGATAGCACAAAAGAGGCAAGAACACAGAGGTGCTTAGCCTTATTTAAAGAACATGTAGGATTTCTTCAGCCACTGGTATAAATCTCAGAATCATGAGTCCTCAGAACTCATAAAATATTTGCACTCTAATATACCCTGTATAGAGGCTTGGGAAATATTGTTGTGCAGTGTCAGATCTTTATCCCTGCCCAATCATAACCTTGAGTAGAAGGACCCACAGATGTTGTGTGAGTGCTGTAATTTGCACCTGCCAGAAATGTTCTGCTCTTGGAGTCGCAGAATTGTAAAATATCCTGAGTAGAAAGGGACCCACAAAGATTTTTGAGCCCAGCCCACCATCTTTGGGGTGCTGTGTGGAGAATTAATTGGCTGGCTTTCCCAGCCAGTGACTCTTCTGCAAACTTGAATTCATTGTTTCCAGCTGAAATCGAGCATTTACTGGGTTTATTATGACAAAGAAGACAGAGTTTTTCAAGCCCTGTGCCAGATTTTCTAGGCCCACTGGATGTATAAAATTAAAAAAGAAAAACTCACACAATTATTTAACCACACATTTCACAACTAGAGCTACATCTATAGGTATTTTATATCAATTACAGTGGCTGCTGATGAAAGAAATTACAGTAAAAAAGTAAAACCAACCTTGAAGGAAAACAGCAGTTGCAGGAAATAAATAACTGAGAGAGAGTGTTTGCAAAAGCCCTGTAATGAGGGGCTTCTCTTCTAAAGAACCATGTTATCTCCCTGCAAAGTCCCAAGCTTCTGAGTCCTTTTAAAAGACTCAGCTGCTCATGGGTGATATCAACTTTTAGCTGGATGAGCCCCAAAATGAGCCACCCAAGGATCAGACCACACTGTTTGCAGCCAGGACTGTGCATGCATAGGCAATTACTCCAGGAGAAAGTGATGAGAGAAAATGTAATGTAAACTCTGCACTCAGCCAATAAATCTTACAGTAGCCTAATTTTTCTAGGACTGATGCCTCGAGCAATACCTGTGTGGGCCGGAAAGGAAGGAGGAAAAAAAGTCTTGAAGTTTCTAAAATTCCCTTATCCTGTTTATCAGAATACTGTTGCTTCTCTTAAATTGTGACCTTTCCCTTGGGGATTTTGCTCTCCAGATGAGGCTTCAAAGCTTTTGGGTTACTGCAGGAGACGTCCTTGACCACGAGTAGACCAGAAACACATATTATGACCAACTGCAACTAATTTCATGCTGTCAGAGTGGAGTGTAACCTCTGAGTCAGCAGTCACTGCCTGTTTTCAAGTGACTTTTGTAGCTCTAACAATGTCAGCCAGTCGAGGAGGAAAAATAAAATCTTTATTTGGTCATATTCTGGTCAACTATTGCATATTCAAGATTTCAAACAAGTAGCCAGCTCAGCTGTAATCTGCTTATGACCATTAGTCACTGAGTAAAGAAAGTTAGTTGCAGTCTTGAACCTTATATTCAAGAACTTCCCCGCATCAGGGAGGAATTTTTGGGATGGTTTCACCTACCTCAGTCAATGAGGAACCATTGATTTTCAATAGTTACATCAGAGGGAGTAAAAAATGGCAAGGTGAAGAAGAATTAGCAATTCTTAAGGGTTGAGTTTGTTTGCATTTTGCAGAGGAGAAATTGAACAGTGATTTGCTTTGTCCAAATTTCCCCACAGACTTTTTCCACCTCACACCTACTTTTTTTTTTTTTTTTTTTTTTTTTTTTTTTTTTTTTTTTTTTTCTTTTTTTCTTTATACAAAACATGAGGTCTTCAGTTATTGACTTAGTAGGCATCTGGTTCCAGCCAGTAAAAGAAAAAATTCAATTGGCGTTTTAAGAAACTTTGCAGAAAGTTCTTGCTAAATGGATTTTAAAATATCATTTTGTTTCTGCTAGGATTTTTTCAGTTTCCCAGTTTCCAATTTAAATAAATTTTTAATGGGAAAAAAAAAATCAAACAGGAAACAAATCCCCCTAACTTATCTTTGGCTGTGATTTTCCCTAAAAAGACAACTAATGTCTTTATGTTCTTGCTAGAACATAAAGGATATGCTTAAAAAAAATAGACAATACACTCATTTCACAAATGCATCGTATTTATTCTTGCTGAAATATAAAGTTGAATGAACAGATTTTTCTTCCCTGTATTAAGCCAAATTTTGCCTTTTTGTTGCAATTTTCACCTATTACAACTGAAAATCACATTCAGGGACAGTTAAATCATAGGTCTAGTAACTTATTATGCAATGATAACCACTGGTGAGCCTGAGCACAAACTTGCATAAATTAGCTACATTAAATTAATACGTTTAATTAATGGAACTGTGCCTACATGGATAGTTATTGTGGTTTTAAAAAAAAAACTATCCTGAGAAAACTCAACCCTGTTTTGCCATTAGCTAAAGTCAGAAAAGGGGTGATTTTAACTAAATCATGTATATTGAAGGAGTTTGAGTAGGAAAAAAACCAAATCCAACGTTTTAATTACCTGTAATTTTCATCCAGGAAAGTGAAAATTGTTTTCAGCCTTTTATGAGTTTGTGACTTTTTGTAAATTACTTGACTTTTCCTCAACTATCATGAAATACCCCAGCTATTTTGTGATTGTAGTATGCTTATTTACCCCATTTTTTTCAAATATTGAGTATAAGGTGAATTAATTGTCAGACCATAAATATACATTCCTCAAGAATAAAAGACCTAAAGTGCATTTTTAATCACCACATTAGCAGCACAATAATTAACTTGTAAAAATTAAAGTAAAACACTCTATTTCTGTTAGTGAAAGAGCTGATCTTACCTTTCATGTGCATTTTTGTTTCTTGCCCCTACCCAGCCGCATTCTTTTCTATCACATAATTGTGGTGTTACACAGTGAAAAATCATATTTTATCCATTTTTTGACATTTTCATCTCTTGTGGTGACATTTTGACTGCTTATTTTCCAGCAGAATTAGTTGCTTGATCCAGTTTTACCCCGGCTCCCGTATCAGAGCTAATTACAGGAAGACAAGGAAAAGCAAGGAGTAGGGACATGGCAGGGGAAGCTCCTCTCAAGCCCCACAGCCTGCAGCAGGAAGGTAGGTTTAACCATCCCCAGGAGTTTTATGCACCAGCAGGAAGGAGAAAGACAAGGCAGTGCCTGAGCTCCAACTTTGAAAATGTCATGGTGGATTTAGGTATGTAAATCCCTTTAATAGCCCATCCCTAAGTGATTTGACTGAGGTCATAGTGACATTTTACAACAAATCAGGGAATGAAGCCCAGATGTGCTATGGCCCATACAGGCATCCTAACTCCTGCTCTAGGTTTCCTTGCTCCCTTTTTCCACTGTAACCTTTCCCTAATACCTTTAAGATGGTCAAAACTTGCAGCCTCCATATTTGATAGTCTAAAATATCAAGGACCATCATAAAATTACCATGGGGGACAGGATTTGAAACAGCAACAACAGTGAGCATGCAGAGTTTTTTTCTCTATTTCACTCCCAAGGCGAGGAATTTTTACAATACCCTCTGGAGTTCCCCTGGCCTCAGCATCAAACATAAAGTGAAGCAGCCAAGAACAGGCCCACACCCTGCTCAACTTGCCAGCAATAATTAATTAACTAAGGAGCAAACACCAGCAAATATTCCCTGCCTAGGATCACACAGTTTCATCTGGTTACATTCCAGTGATTGGAGTGTCACTCCATCTCTTTGTTTTGCTTTTGTTTTCCTCAGTGTGTGGGTGTTTTGGTTGGTTTTTTTTTTTTTTGTTTTTTTTTTTTTTTTTTTTTGTCCATGTTGTTGTTTTCCTTTAAATGAAAACTCAGAATCTGATTAAATAACCTAAATCTCAGCATTGAGCCCCAGGAATAAAAATAGAAATCCAGAAATTTAATCTTTCTTATACCTTGCTAAACTTGAAACCTCAATGTCTCATCTCAGCCTTTCAAACCGATTATTGCTCCTGTATGGACAGGGCAGATACTTCTGGACAGCAAGAATCTGTTCCTGCCAAGAACCCTGCTGGAACATCTCTGTCAAGTGATCCATAAGGCACTTCAGCGGCTTGTTGTCAGCTTGTCTGGTGGTGCTGCTACCCAGTAATAATGTTCTTCTGGAGCCACAGGTGCTCAGAAGTACCTTTTTCAGAAGCACCACCTCACTAAGAGTTTGGAGTTTGCCTTGTCTACCAGTCCTAACCCAGGAAGATAAATATAAATTATGTGTTTTCTAACCTGTTCGCAGGAGTCCGTCTGGGACATTGTTTGAAAGCACAAGGAATAACTTCCAAATTAAGGGTAGGCACTGCAGTCCCATTTTGTATAAGGACTCACCAGCCAGAGTGTGCCCCACTCTTAAGGACTTACATTCATTTCTGTCCCCACTTGACATTAGAGACTCCTGGAATCACAGAATTGTAGAAGAGTTTGGGTTGGGAGGGACTGTTAGAGGTGACCTGGGCAATTAGCAGGGACTCCTTCAACTAGATCAGGTAGCTTGGAGTCCCATCCAACCTGACCCTTAAAGTTTCCAGGGACGGGGCCCCTCCACCACCTCTCTGGGCAATCTGTGCCAGTGTTTTACCATCACCTTTGTAAAAAGCTTCTTCTTTGTAACTAATTTAAATTGAACCTGTTTCTTTCAAACCGTTCTCCCTTGTCCTATCACAATAGATCCTGTTAAAAACTTTGTCCTTCTTTTCTCATAGGCCCCCCAATCTCTCATTTAACAGGTGAGACACCTTAACCAGGAGGTCTCAGAAGCTCCTCCTTTCAGAGGGTTCACATCTCTTGCAAGACTCAGAGGGTGACACTTCAGCTCACATCACTGCCCTGGGAGTGTGGTACAATTAATTGATTATGATTGATTTCAAGCTAACTCCAGGATAAATTTCTCAAGGATTTCTAGGGGCATGGATTACCTCAGACCTCTTTGCTGAGGCTGTTCAGGTTTGCAGGGAATAATTCAATATTCCTTAAGCCCAAAATAAACGTGTATCAAAGTGCAGGAGGGAAGCTGCAGTTGCTGTGCACATTTGAGCTACTCCTGGAGTTCCTTTTTCTCTTGTCTCTCCAAGGTACATGTTGTGTGTGGAAATTGGCTAAAAGGAGATCTTGATATGTCACTGGACTACTTCATAACCTATTTAAGGCACTCATATGGCTTGTGGGGAGGGGGAGTTTTGCTTCTAGCCTGGAGGCCACTAAATATTTCAATACCTGCTATTAAGTATTCAATACAGTGGGAACTCGAGTCTCTCCAGTCATTAAACTATAGATCTGTGTTAAAATGTGCTTTTCCCTCAACTGAACTGGTGGAGTGAAATAGACTTGACCAGAAAGGTTATGGCAACTTCCCCCTGCCCTTCACATCCCCGGACACATATCAACAGGGTGCTGAATATGGGTTTAAGCAGTTCTAAAGAGTTAAGAGATTCAGCTAAAATTTCTACTTTTTCAATAAATATACTCTATTTTGATGTTTTTTGAAAAGAAACGATTGATGCATTTGTTTCACCCACCTTTTGAAAGAAAAGGTCTGAATGTCTAATTTATAAATGTTCTGGGATATATATACAATTTCAGAGCTGGAAGGCTTTAAACCCTCAGGATTGTGTAGGAAATAAACAAGCTTTCATCTCAGCCATTTCTTTCTGGAAGAATTAGGCAAGTTTTAGCAGAATATGATGGCTTTTGTTGCCTCTATTGACAGGCAATTAGAACTCCAACTTGCAGGTAGCTGCATGAAAATTGGCCACTACAGTGCTTGACATTGTGATACCCAAGTTCCCTTAATGGATTGTCCTTTATGAATGAAGAGGAACAAAATGAAGAAAAAACTCATGTGCTTAGTCTTTTGTGCTCTGGATGTAGCTATCATGAAGACAGGAAAAAAACCCTGTGATCAGTTCCTTGTCAATTCACAGCATGTGTGCTGGGCAGGTGGAAACCTGGGGCTGGAGCACTGAGATCTCCTCATGTCTTATTTTCCTGTGGGTCCTCCACAGAATCCAGCCCAGGTATGTACACAGCAGCTTCTTTAGGCATGTTTCTAAAATTGCACCCTTTTTTCAGTAGTCTTTTTGCAGGTCTAAGACTTTCAGAAATTATATTACTCCTTCAGTGAGGCTACAGACACATTGGCATGGTCTCCATTGCCCAGACCTGCCCTTCCCATAATTGCTCCCATCTAGGCAAAGCAGCTGTAAAACTATCAACAGTTCTAGAAACCCTGGGTTTACTACATAATTCAGCTCCCAAATTTGGCCTTTCCTTTACTGGATAACTCTATCTGTTAATGAACACAAACCAGATATCCACTCCTCTTAAAACACTCATTGGGCCAACTCATATTTAAATGTGTGTTATAATATATAGCTTGTTTCATCTTGACCTGATTTTTAAACACAGGAGAACTAAGCAAATGAACGTGATTTTTGCTATGAGCTGATAGGCTGAAGAAAGCCTTAGTCACATAATGAAAGTGGCCAGAATTTACCCAATGAAACGTTCTTGGGAAACATTCAACAGCTGCAAGTGTTGCATTTGGAAGCCCAGCTCTTGTGGTTGCACTTTAATAAACTGTTTCCTATCTGTGCAGCATGACTGTCAGTTATGGAGAAGAGAGTGAAATAGTCTTTCATCCTCAATAAAAATTAGGCAGGGGAACTCTTACTCTGTTTTCATCCCAGCTCCGTCTCTGTGTTCACAATTATTCTCCTTCATTGTTCTTGAGTTAAATTTTAAATGATGGTATATAGGGAAGATTTGCAAGGCTTGACTTATCAGGGATTCTGTGTGTGAGGAATTTCAGAGCAACCCAAGGACCCATCATCTCAGTACAGGAAACAAAGAAAAGAAATAAAAACATTGAGACCTGTTTTCAGTGCCATTCCTTGCTTATGGGGGAAGGTTTGGCAGCCAAATGGCAAACTTGTTTCAATTAAAAGGTGAATGATAAGATGGGGTGAAAAAGAAAAAGGAAAAAAAAAATCCTAGGGAGGATAGAGTTTTCTGGAAAGGAATGCAGCAGGCTATACTCTTTCCTTCTGCTTTTGCTGGCTCTTTATTTACTTATTTATCATCAATTAATTAGCAGCACTGCAGAAACACTAGTTCCCAAGCAGCTTGCCACTTGTGCTCAGAGTAAATACCCAGTACACACAATGTAATTAAAAATGTAAATAATACTATCGTCGAATGCTAGCTTAAGTGTCAGTAGAAAGGACACTGCAGGGCTCAGGAGAAGGAATAACAGCAGTGATCTGAGGGCTGCAGATCTGCTCCTTGTGTGTGTTGACCATGGGGTAGCACATGGGTCTAATCTATTTGCTCATCGTGGTGGTACCTCATTGTTGATCACCATCAATATGCACAATGAGCACCAGCCAAAAAAAAGAGAGCAGTCACTGTTGTCATGGTGATGTTGTGAAAAGAGGCAGCAAAACAAGCTCATCCAGTCACAGGAGGGGTGGCTGGGGGCTTGGGAAATGGGGGTTGGAGTCCCTCTCTTGTCACAAGGCTTTGAATAGGATGCAGGTGGCTCAGTCATTTAACTGAAACAGGTATTTAAATCCTTCTGAGAGTCCTGCCTCAGTTCCCCATCTTTACTACTCCACTATTCAGTGGCATCTTTACTACTTTGCTGTCTACAGGCACCTACGTTTTTCTGGGGTTCACTTATATGTAACATCTCATCCCCTTGTTAATTCTTAAATTTCTAACTGACAAGATCTTTCCTTTGGATGGCAGGATTTATATCCAATACCTTCTCGTAGTGATCTTGGATAATTTATCAGAAAGTGAGTATCCTTGCAAGATCTAGGCCATTGTTATAAAAGTATTTTGAGGGATGTACTCTGACAGATACATATACACAATTTAGAGATTTCTTATTTCAACTCAAAAAACCAACCAAACCAGAACAAAATAAAACAAAACAAAAACAAAACCCCAGAACAAAAACAAAAACAACAACAAAAAAGCAAAAACAAACCAAACAAACAAAAACAGATCGAAAAAATGAGGAAATGGATCTCCCAAATTATAGCTACTATGAGTGAGAATTTCTGAAGTCACATTGCAATTAAGAAAAGCTAATCATAGACTCATAGGATCACAGAAACATAGAATAGAGTTGGAAGAGACCTGAAAGGTCATCTAGTTCCACCCCCCCAGCAATGGGCAGGGACCCTTTTCACTCACTTAGGTTGTCTAAGGCCCCATCCAACCTGGCCTTGAACACTTCCCATGCTATTAAAGCTTTGATTTTGGTAAGAGTTGAGATTAACAAGAAGGCTGAGAGTATAAGTACAATGTATGCCCTTGTCAAATGCAGAATAAAAATACGTGGTGATTACAGCATCACCACTCTTCACTTGCCAAAGGATGGGAGTACCATGAGGTTTTTTGACTTCTGTCTTGCACTAGCCCTGCTGTAGAGGTGCATCCCAACCACTGCTTTTCCTCAATTTCTTGGAAAAGGAACTATCTTTTCTTTGTCATTCCTTCCAGAACTCAGTCCTTTAAGAGAAGCAATTGCCATTGCTGTAAACTCACTGCCTCATGGAAATAGTCTTTACGCATTTATGTATGTGGATATACATGTATGCATGTGTGGAAATATATATATATATATATAAAAAATTTAATCTGGTGCATTCAGTCTCTGATTAGGGCTACTAACTGCAAATAGTATTTTTAATAATAATATTATTACTAATAATATTAGTATTGATATTGATGGTGATGATGATAATAAAAATAGCTAATCTAGGCTACAGAGAAGAAATAGAAAAAGAGCTTTGAAGTGAAGTCTGCAAGATTAACAAACCCACTTTTTTCATTCCTTAATGCAATCTTAACTTAATATTCTGATCAGGAATGAAGAAGGAGTTGTGCAAAAAGCTTTGCTTGGTTTATGCAGGGGCTTTGCATCATTAACATTATTCCTTCATAGTAATATTTCCTAAACTGAGGGCACTGGATTTGTCTTCTGCTAACATAGCACACTGAAGGGCTTCTTCTACTGCTTTAACAGGTTTGTGGTAGCTGCCTTAACAAATGAAAGGTATCTTAAAATATCTCAGGGTTTTTTTTATATCTATATGTCATTGTATTGATTAACAAAATATTGCTTGTGAATAATTCTAGATAATGGTCAAATTAAAAATCTGATATTATGATGTTTGTCTTGGTTTATTCTACACATCAGTAGGAAAAATTAAATTATGATTGCTGCTCTGGCCTTCCCATGATTTCTAAAAATTTTAGTAATTAAATAACGAAAGGCTGAGATGATTTTGAGGTGTAGTTTTTTGTGGACTGCTCCCTGAGATATGTTATTTGAACACTGATTTCTTATTTTGTTTTTAAGGAAGCAGCAGAAAGATTTGTTATATTTCTTGTTGAAAAATAAAATGGTAGGTTTTGTCACTTTTATGTATGTAAAGCCTTTCTTCTTCCCCTTTGACACTAGAATTCTTACTTTTCCCTTCAGTTTTTTTCTCCTAGTGCTGTTTATATGCCATATTACACTCTCTAATTTCCTTTTATCTTTTCTTTATTTTGCAATGTCTCAGTACATGTCTCTTTAAGACAAGTTAATTTAGTCAATTACTCCAGTTTGGTTTCAGATAAAATCTTTAATTTATCCAGGCCCCTCTTTATTCTTTCTAAGATCCTCTTTCCATTAATTTCATGAAACATTCTAATTCTCCATTTTAGGAAAAAGCTAATTTCACTGACTTGCACAGAATTCCTCAGTCTTTTTCCTCTATTGCATGTTTGACTTACACAGTAGGATGTGGGGATTGGTGATGTTCTTACATACTAGAGAAGATTTCCTTTCCTGCTCTGCCTGCAAAACTGCCACAGATCCACTTGCCTTCTCCTGCATCTCTGCACAATATAGAAAATGATGCATTCATAAAAGGATGAGGAATTTTTCCTGCTCAGTCACAGGAGAACACCTATGCTATAGTCACCAAGGCCATGCCATCTTGCAGAAGGGTTTTCAAGCCTTGGAGGAGGCTGCCCAGAGAAGGGGTAGAGCCAGCATGCCTGAAATTGTCCAAAAAATGTGGGGACATAGCACTTGAGAACATGGTTTAATGGTGGTCATGGTGGTGGTGCTGGGTTGACAGCTGGACTTGATGATTCCAGAGACCTGAGGATTCCAGAGACCTGATGATGATCTCATCCTTAATGATCCTGTGATTTCGGAATTCTGCACCCCTGGGTGGTGGGTATTGGGGATTTTTTATGAGGGATTGGCTGGACCACCAGTGGGACAATGCTGGGGCTGCCTGTAGTCAGCAGGTAGAGGCAGGTGTGCCGAGCAGTCATGCTGGAGTTTCCCTTCACTGGTACTGGAATTTCCCTCCGTAGTGTTGGAAATGGAGGCTGCAAATCCCTTAAAGCCTCTCCCTCTCCTCTCACCTCGGATTTTGTTTTCCACAAGTATTCCACATCCTGGCAGCTCCCCAGGCTTGTTTTGCCTCCTCCAGCAAGTTGCTCTCATTTTCCTCATTTAAGAAATGGGAAAGATAAACCCATTGCAAAGCAGCTTGACCACCAATAGCCCCAGAGGGCATGAGGCAATGAAACGGCAGAGATTGGTCGCTACTGTGAATAATTATATTGCTTCAGAATCAGCTTTCCTTGTTTAGTAATTTTCTTGCTCATCTGCACTCCTTGCTTCACTTAACTGGTCTTAGAGACAGGGCTTGACATGTGACAAGTCCCTGACAATAATCAGTGCCCTTGTACTATCCCACTCTAAAAATATTCCAATATGTGCTACTGAATTTGTGCAGAAGAAGTGTGCTTCCTGCTTTTCCACCCAGAGGCTCAGACAACAGGATCAGGAAACTGAGTTTGCTGAAACTCAAACCAAAAAAACACAAACAAACCAACAAAAAAAAGAGATATTAAAAACAAAACAAAAAAACATGGGGTTTATGTGGCTTGTCAAGGTTTTCGGGTGGCTTGTCAAGCTGATCACAAATCTCATCCTGAATACAAAAAGATAGAAGTACCTCAGTGGCCAGAGTGTTCAAAACTTGGGAGACGTGGAGGACTTTTATTGTTAACAAAAATTCCTGGAATAGGGATTAAAAATATATCCTTTAAATAAGTTAGTACCAAAAACTTATAGCATTCAGCAAAATGGATGTGTTTTATTAAGAATAATTTTACTCCATCTGAAGCAAGTACTAAAAAAACTATTTCACCAGAAAAAAACCACCAAAACACTCCCAAAAAAACCCAAACCCAAAACCAAAACCAAACCCTAAACAAAACCAAACAGAAGACCTCAAAAAGAACTGGGTACGTTTTGAAACATCACCATGTTAGCCCATAGGAGTTGTATTTTTTGTCATCATCCTTGTCATTATAAACAATTCTGATGAGCCAAAGTATATTTTTGATAAATTATTTCCCTTCTTTATACTGGAGTATGTCAGAACCCCAAAATACATTGCAAAAGATTATACAACTTTAACTCTGCAAAGTATTGGAAAATACGATCCAGACCCTCAGCTGCAGGGTAGCAGGGAATTTTAGAATAAATACATTTGGTTCAGTTGAGCAGTGTTTACATACACAAAATCTCTCTATTTCTGTGCAGCATATTGACCTGAACTCCCCTAAATTAAACCCATTTTTGTAAAGGCACTTCAAAAAGCAACCTCCTTATAGAATACCACCAATGTGAACTACATTTTCAGAGATAACCCCATCACAGTGGACTCACATTTGGAATAATATTTACATATTCAATTTTTTCTATCATGAAATGCTCTATCAACTGTTACATTCCAATAACCATGAACGCAAATGAGTGCAGACTTCAAATGGACAATCATTAACCTATGCTGTAATGATTATACAACATCCTTCAAATACTGAATGTTTTGAATGTGATCAAGTGATTCTTTCTTGTTATTTTGACTTTCATACTAATTATTAAATTTTAATTACCCATTATGGGTAATTATTAATATTTATTGTGCATTATTGTCATTGTTCATGGGCTTTTATAAAGAGAACTATACTTGATACAGAAAAAACATCATTAAATTAAATATTCATTTACATGGTTTTGCAGCAACCTATTTTTAAAACAAATGGGTATGAGCTTGTTTTTCTATTAGCTGTTATGTTTATAAATATTGATTTACTGCCCATTATTCTTCTTGACTACATTTCTGTGACTTTCTATACCTTTATGTTTTCTCTATAAGCATTTTCTCCCTTGTTAAGATTACAAATGTGAACAGAATAAAAAAGAAAGTTGTTAGAAAAACAACCAAATAAAAAGTTTCTACCAGTTACATTAGCAGTAAAAATTATTGCCAGTGTTGGTACCTAGGGTAAGACTGAAGTAAGAAATGCAATCACAGTGTGCTTAATTTAAAATTAGGTAAAAAAAAATATTTCATGTATTACTTTCTCTAGAAATTGAGATGGAATAAAGCCAACTGACTTTTTGAGCAGCACACAGAGCTTAACTCATTATAAATGTGCTTAAACATAGTAAGGGGTCTAGCAGGATTTTCAAAATCTCTGTGCCTGGACCAAAAATACAAGTGAGAATATGGTCTAGGGTTGGTTTTCAAATTAAATGGCCGAAGTTTGGCCTCACAGATATCAAAGGCCAAATAGAAAGGGAGCACATAGGGTCTAAAATAAGTTTGGCCATCAGTTTCCTTGAAAATTCTCCAAAATTGAGCTGAATTCTTTGAGATCTTTTATTCAAAAGCATTCCTTAAAACTGCTGGTTGCTTTTGGCCTTCTGCAGTTTACTGAGGCGGTCTCCAGCTGAAGGGTGACATAGTTCAGTGCCACCAACACAGTGTCATGGAATTACAGAATGGTTTGGGTTGGGAGGACCTTAAAGGTCATTCAGTTCCACGTCCTGCCATGGGCAAGGACATCTACTAGACCGGACTGCTCCGTGGTCCATCCAGCTTGGCCTTGAACACTTCCAGGTATGGGACATTTACAGCTTCTCTGGGCAACCTGTGCCAATGTCTTACCACTATCACAGTAAAGAATTTCTTCCTAATATCCAGTCTAAAGCCACCTTTTTTCAGTTATCAGTGTTTGATTGGTGTGTGAGGTTCCTGGCAGGACTGAACTCAGGACACACATTAGCTCAGGACATTCATTCACTCAGTACAAACAAATTCATTCCCTCAGTACAAATCCAAAGCTCAGCCTCAGCCACAGACATGGCCACCATGCACTTGCTGAAAACATTCCCAGCAGGGAAAGTCAAATCTGAATATTTATAAAAAGTGAGCACAAAATATGTGTGTGTGTGCATGTGCATGTGTGTGTGTGTGCTCTATTTAAAGGAATTTTACAGACTTTCTGGACTAATAATATAAAAAATAAATTTTTGCAGCATCTCCCCTGGTGCATGCTATTTTTTTCAGAAATTTATCACACATTTGTTTCCGTGAGCCTCATGTGACTTTCTGCCCAGTTAAAATGAGCCATACATATGTAAAATCTTCACCACCTTAAAGAATTTGACCCATATTGGGAACAGTGTATGAGACAGGACTGTATCATCGGTGGCTTTATTTAAACCTCACATAATCAGATGCCATATTTAGGTTTGAAAAGCCTTGGTTTTCTGTGCATATCTGGATTGCTCCTGCTCCCCCAGAAGCCCATAAGAACGTTGATTTGAAGCAAAGCACACTCAGCATGCAAGGAGGCTGGAGCAGCAGCTGTTTTATGCACACTTACATGCATACCAATATCATTCTTACAGGTTCATGTAAAAATAATCTCAGGATTTACTTCCAAATAGTCCAAATCCCTCTTTCCCTTTATGATAGGCTCCACTGTGCCTGTTCGGATTTCCAGGTGTCATTTAAGAATGTGAAGTGCTCGTGAAACAGGAGGCAGAACAGCTAAACCTGCTTCTGAAATAGATGACCCTCATCTCCTCTGCACACCAGAGCTGGTCAGTGGATTGACCTGGATGTGTATTCACCTGTTTTCTGAGGGCAGAGGGGCCATCCCTCTACTGTGATTTGTTGTTTTCTTTGAATATAATTCTGATTGAAATCTGAGTAAAATGCTTTAAAAATAATGAATGCGTGTTGCCAAAAAAATGCTGCAGAGGTGTAATCTTTGACCTGGTTTCCCTGAATATGTGCAAGAGAAATTTAGACATTTCCATGAGCAAAGCAGGATTTTTACAGCTCACATTTCTGCTCCGTGGTGCTCTCAGAGGGGCCAACTGCATAGAAAAACATTAGATGCTCGATTAGATAATAGCATTAGCATTTAAGATAAACTTTCCTTTCTCCACAAAGATAAACCCTCATTATTTAAAACGTGTTTCATCCTCTGCTTCCTCCATTGGAGATACTCATGCAAGCTACCTGCCAATAGCAATTAAAGCTTAGTTTGCAAGGAAAGTGGGTTTAATTGCCACAGCACTATTTATAGGAAGTCCCCCCATGAGGATTACTGAGCTGCAAGAATGCAGATTAAGCAGAATGAGGGCAGCAGGGAGTGTGATGCACTTTGGCTAAACAGCTCTGTCAAGCTCAATAGGTGTGGGAGCCGCAGGAGCGCTGGTGACAGCCCGGCACATCTTCCCCCACGCAGAGCTGGGTGCTGCAGACACTCTGCACTGTGACAGCACGTCCTCAGATATTTCATAGCAAAGCATCTCCTCTCTCCAGGTATTTATCCCCAACCCCAACCCCCCTCACCCCCCAATAACCATCACAGCTGGCAAAATCAGCCTCGGGGGGTTGCCGACTTTGTGAGTTGGGGGATTGTGGTCGTGCCCAAAGGATGTACAGGAGAGCCACAGTTCTGCCCCTGATGGGGCTGGAATACTTCAGGCAGGGGAATTAGTCCTGTATTTCACTCCATGCCTTTCAGCAGCAAATGGATGTCTTTATCTTCTGCCTTAGCATTGTCCAGAAAACAAAGAATATTAGGACAGTAATGAGAGACAGCCACAGTGAGCCCAGGGGTAACAGGGCTTCTGTAGCTGGGACAGGTGATTTCCTGTCACATCCTGCCTTCCTCATTAGCTACACCTGCCTAGTGAAGGGACAAAACTGGCCTTGGTAGAAGGGGGATCACTGAACTATTAGGGTTTGAAAGAACCTTTAAAGGTCATCCAGTGCATCCTCCTGCCATAAGCTGAGACACCTTCAACCAGATCAGGTTGCTCAGAGCCCTGTCCAACCCGACTTTGCATATTTCCAGGGATGGGGCTGTCACCATCTCCCTGGGGCAACGTGAGCCAATATTTCACCACCATCAAAATTAAATTTTCTTCCTTACACATCGTCTAAATCTATCCTCTTTTAGTTTAAAACCATTATCTCTTTTCCTCTTACAATGAGCATGCTAAATGCTCTCTCTCCCTTTGTCTCCAAGGCTCTTCACCTGCCCCATTTGCCTTCTCAGACATCTTCCCCTCAATCAAGACACAAACTGCTGTAAAAATGGGAAATTTTATGCTTTCCTGTTAATTCTTCATAATCTTTTTATCATCATCATCAAACTCAGCAAGAACATAAATGTTGGGATATTTGGGCAAAGGAGTGACTGAAAATAAATACATCACATTGATTAAGATCAAATGCTTCTCTAAGCTTTGATATGATTTCTAATTTTTAAATACATTTTTTAAACAATCTTAGCTAAAAATTCACAACAGTTAATCATAAAATGTTAAAACATTTTATTTTTCCAAGATATTTTCAGCTGTGGTTAATGAATAAATTAGCTCATCTGACAGAAATTCCCAGGCAAAATAGATGTTGTCAACTCAACAGTTTCACTGAAGGGGTTCCAGCTGAAAAATTACATCCTTCTCTGATTAAATCCCTCATTAAGATTCAGGCCTGTTCTGTCAGTAAATCAGTAATCTGGTAGAAAAGGATAATATCATCATATTCCTTGTTGGCTTGTCCATGTCCATCTTATCCCACCTTTTTTATACTCTAAACTCCTTGCAACAGGGATTGTGTTCATCACACAATCCACAACTTGCCAAGATCCCAGAGTTCTCTCATTGCCTATTAACTCTTGCACTCCCTGAGCTGCAAACGCCATTATTTCTACACTGGTGATAATACAAGAAAAACACGAGATTTAATCTCTTTGCATGCTTCAGCACTGCTCAAGCATATGCCCAGACCTAAATTTTCAAGATTTTTCTCTGACTGTGAAATTTTGACATTTCTGCTAACACTCTTTTTAAGGAAAATTTAATTATCTCTCATAACACCGTGATTGTTGGAATCAGATCTTGACGAATACACAAAGGGAAGGAATTTTACTGAAACACAGGTGGTCTTCAGTAGGACCAGCTTTTGTTATAATTCATGGAGATGATGGTCTCTTAAAAGTCAGCAAGACCAAGAGCAGAACCTTGTGAGGCCATAGCACTTAAGGATTAGTTCCATAATTTCCACACTGCCTTTTTACTTGGACAGACAGAACACCTTATGAGGTTGCATGGCATCTTGTGATTCATTTGTCAGTATCTACAAGAAATAGCTCCTTTTGCAAAATTAACCCTTACATGTTATGTGGAGTGGGGCAATAAACACCCTGGATTTACCTCAGCCTGAAGCCACCCATTAAAAAGCTGAGAGAATTGGGATTGTTAGAGGCTGGAGAAGAAAAGGCTTCAGGGTGGCCTAATTTTGGCCTTCCATTTAATGAGGGGAGCTCACAAGAAAGATGGAGAAAAGAGACTTTCTGCAAGCATGTATAGTGATAGGAAAAGAGGGAATGGTTTTAAAGTGAAAGAAGGCAGGTTTGAAATAGATATTAGGAAAAATTTCTTCCCTGTGAGGGTGGTGAGGCCCTGGCATGGGCTGGCCAGAGAAGCAGTGTCTGCCCCATCCCTAGAAGTGTCCAAGGCCAGGCTGGACAGGGCTTGGAGTGACCTGGGATAGTGGAAGGTGTCCCTGCCCATGGCAGGGAGTAGAATGAGATGGTCATTAAGGTGCCTTCCAACCCAAACCATTCTGTGTTTCTATTATTCAATGATCTCTCCTAACAGGGCAGGGGCAAAACCCTAAAAACTGCAAGTTACTGGAAAATTCCAGCCCTAAGTCTGGATGGGTATTTAATGACCTAGATTCTGAGGGACAAAACAATGGCTCTCAAAATCTTTGAAGAGTGAACTATTCTTCTGTTTTTCTCTGGGACAATCTGGAGAATGAAGTATGTATAGGCTCACAAAGTGAAGCAAGGACTGAGCATTAGTGAAAGGAGAATATTGGATCTTGCATCACTCAGCATTTCAAAAGCTGAAAGTATGACACTTACTCTTTTTACATATTCATTCTCCTCCTTTTTAGACCGACACTCTCACAGGGACCAGTGGTCCTAGTGACTTCCTGACTGTAACTCTGGGCGCAGAAACAGATGAGCCCACACAGAATCCAGGAGTCTCCTAACTCTGAAGCGTGAAGATATCCAGATATGATCAAGTCCTGGCTCCTCCTCATGCAGAATAGAAATGCATTTTCCCATCCTTTTGACTGGATCTTTGTTCTTAGCTGGCAGAGGGACAACACAGTGATGCACAGCTGAACCACATTCACCAACCAGAAGGCCAACAGAAAACCTGGGTCTGCCTCCCACAGCTGACTCACAAACTGCAGACACAAACAGTAACATTAAGGTTTTGAGGGGGAGCATCCTGCTTAGAACCCTATGAACTGTGCTCTCTGTTAGGTATGTTCCTGCAAAGAGTCTCACTTCTAATTAGTCTTAGGCTGAGGGAACACTATCTTTTAAATGAACCTCAGAGATTATTATTTTCAAGGCTGGTGAATCTATGCTAACCAGCTATTGGTGCCATGTTCAGAAGCTCAGACAGAGTTAAATTATGCTTCAGATTAATATATTGAACAGTTCAGGGGTTAGACAAACAGCTGTTTCTCAAGCAGGCACACTACAAAGCTTAACTGTTCACTGGAAGGGCAGATACAGCGTAGCCGAAGTCCCAGTGGGCCAACTTTTATTTGTTTCTGATTGGGAGATATCCAAAGCTGACTCCATGCTACTGATGACCTCCTTTAGCAGGGGCAGAAAGTTGAACCTCTGGAGCCAGTGTGATTTTACCAGTCTCTGGGAAAAAAAACACAACAAATCTTCAGCGACTCTGAGATAATCTGCAAAATGTTGCACTTTCACTAATGAGCTTTAAAAATGCTGGGGTGGGGGGGGCAAGGGGGGAATAGATATGCAAATAGAGAGAGACTAGAGGGGAAAACCATACAAAATCCCTGAAACAAACATTACTTGTGACATTTTGTGAAGATGTTCGTTAACCAAGCATGTTAGTTAATATATAATATATTCTAAACACCAAATTACTCCATGGGAAAAGCCCAACACAGATTGCTTAGTTACCTGGTATCACTTTGTTTCAGCAAAGCACTGATTTCTTTATTCAGAGCAGCAGCTACCTAGTTTGCAGCAATGATTAAATGCTTAATCTGTGTAAAAGAA
Source organism: Chamaea fasciata (assembly GCF_029207755.1). Taxonomy (NCBI): domain Eukaryota; kingdom Metazoa; phylum Chordata; class Aves; order Passeriformes; family Sylviidae; genus Chamaea; species Chamaea fasciata. The sequence continues at coordinate 4,859,540 of NW_027094090.1, read as the reverse complement.
CTGGCTATAAGGAAAAAACTATCCTAACCTGGGGAATGGAGCGCCCTTAAAATACATAAATAAATCAATAAATAAAGGGATTCAATGTCAAAAGTCCTGTTATATTCAGTGGCAGGAGTCTTGTTAGTTTCAATAAGTGATTTGATCCCATCCTGACAGAGATCTGCTTGCCAAACCTCAAGACACGTACATGTGGCATGTGGAGACATGGTTTAGTGTTGGCAGTGCTGGGTTAATGGTTGGACTCAACAGTCTTAGAGATCTTTTCCAGCATAAATTATTCCATGATTCTAAATGTGGTCATTCACTGTTTTGTCAGGGGATCAAAAAAATATAAGGTAGGCTAAACTGGGTAGACCAAACTGTCTCAATAGTAACTATGGAGTTTTCTGGATCTTCATGGGTGCGCACTCGGAAGAGTTCAGGAATGAATGTGTTTTCTGTGACCTGTAATTGTTTTTCTGACAGTTCCAAACTCCCTGTAGACCCCCAGTGTCTGCCTTTCAGATCCTGCTCCAGCAGGTTGAGCACTTGCAAGTCTCACTGGTGACCAGAGACAGGATCAGAGGGAACGGCCTGAAGTAGTGTCAGGGCGGTTTAGGCTGAATATTGGGAAAAAAGTTCATCACCAGAGGGTGACTGGGCACCGGAACAGAGACATGGTCACAGCATCAGCCCTGACAGAGGTCAAGAAGCATTTGGACAGCTCTCTCAGGTGCCTTGTAGCATTCTTGGAGCTGTCCTGTTCAGGTCCAGGAGCTGGACTTCAATGTTCCTTGTCCTTTCCAACTCAAGATATTCTATGATTTTATGATTAATTATAGTCAAATTAACTATGTAAACTCAAACCCACCAAAACTGACAAATCTTAAAGAATCAAACATGCTTTACAGATATGAGGAGTCCAAGTTCTGAATGCAGACTGCCTTTTGTCAGAGGAATGGACCATCAAGGAGCACCATGGTGATGTTAGATGTGTGTCTGCAGCCTCCTTTCCATCAGGAGGTCACCAAGAGGTCTAGTGGGGGGATTGATAGTACCATATGACTCTGCTGAGGTGACTTGGAAATCTGTCTTGCAGCTTAAAAGCAAGTAACACAGAGACAATTCATACTGAGAAATCCAGGGGGAATGACTGGTTATTAGTTCACTTCTTGTGGGCAGTATGGAAGAAGTGAGTCATTACAAAGGATAAACTCAAATTGCAACCGGCTTTACTTTTATATTGATAACATCTATTGCTAAATTATAACAATAACAGTGACGTTATCTTGAGAAAAAGGGCTTCAAAGCACCACTTCCCATCTTATTTGTGCTCTCTACCTAGAGGAACACTAGTTACTTAGCTAAAGAAAAGAAGAGGTGTGGGTTTGATTCCTGGTCATGCTAAAGGTTTCCTGTCTTGCCTTGGGCAAGTCCCTAAATCTGCCCGAGTCTCATTTCCAGCCCTGTGAAATGGGGATCATAGAACTGTGTGTCTTTAGTCCACCTCGATTTAGAAGATAAAACCTTTGTGCCACAGACTGCTTTAACACGTGAACTTTGGCATGTGTACTTGCACAGAAAGAGGGTAGGGGGCTTAAAACAAGACTTGCATTTCTGAGGGGTCCCATGAGTACTGAAAACACTGATAAAATGATGAGTTTCATTTAGAATGTACAATACAAGCAGAGGGGATTCTTCTAAACAAATATTAATGTTTCCACCTGAGCTTGTAGTCCAGAATTATGGCTAATGGGGAGGATAAGACCCTTCTTCTCCAAATGGGGAAGATAAGACCCTTCTTCCCCAAAAGTATTCTGGGCTGCACCCAAGAAGGTTGGCCAGTAGATCAAGGGAGGTGATTCTGTCCCCATTCTTTGCCCTTGTGAAAGTCCTCCTGAAATTCTGTGTCCAAATATGGGGTCCTCAGCACAAGAAAGATTAGAATTTGTTAGAGCAAGTCCAAATGAGGGCCACAAAAAGGTCAGAGGACTGAAACACCTATTCTATAAAGACAGGCTGAGAGAGTTGTAGTTCTTCAGCCTGGAGAAGGCCCTGGGGAGACCTTGTTGTGTCCTTTCAATATCTAAAAAGTTTTGTAAAAAGACAGAAAGAGACTTTTTACTAACACAGAACAAGGGACAGCAGTTTTAAAATGCGAGAGGTTTAGATTACATATTAGGACGAAATTCTTTACTGGGAGAGTGGTGAGGCCCTGGCACAGGTTGCCTAGAGAAGTCAGGGCTGCCCCATCCCTGGAAGTGTTCAAGGATAGGTTAGATGGGACTTGGAGTAATCTGGTTAAATTAAAGATGTCTTTGCCCATGGCAGGGGAGTGGATTAGATTATATTTAAAAGTTCTTTCAAGCCCAAAACATTCTGTGATTCTGTGGATCTAAAAATAGGTATTGTGAACAGTTCAATATAAAGTCCTTTATTTCTTTTCATTACTATGAAGGAATCTTTTCCATCATAAGTTAGGTGAAGTAACCCCCTCCGTCAGCATTGCTGTTCTTTTCTTGCATATGGCAACATCACTGGAGACCATTACAGAGCACGTTCCAGGCCCAGGGGGTAATGGTTGTTTGGTGCAAGTCAGCAAAGAGAATTGTAACACAAGAAGCTTGAAAGCTCTGGCTAAAAACAATATTTTCATTTGGAAAAGCTTTGTTTCCATTAGTAACATGAAATGGGCAGGGAGAACCCCTTACCTCCAGCACTGTGCCTCCGACAAAGTCAGTACTGCCATGCTGCCCAGAAGAGAGTGGGAAAACCTGGAAGCAGGTAGATTCCAGCAACCTACACCCTGCCACTTCCCTAAAAGCTGGAAAGGAGCCTAAATCCTGAAATTCACAGCTTTTAAGCCTTGATTATGATGACATTGTTAGTTTTACTGTAAACCAAGACATTTCCTTGAACCCTTGAATCGATTGCTTGTGAAGATCTTTGCCCAACGCTGCTTGAAAGCTGAGGAATCTGTTGGAGTTGACTATCTGCTTATCAAGATTAGTTAAAATCACAGTCACTTCCTCAGGTGGGTTTTAAAGCTGCTCTGAACAAATTTCACTGCTGTCACTGATGGCAGCTGTCCCAGGGACAGATTTCCTTTAGCTTGCATTCTAAAGAGTAAAAAAGGAGGAATTTTGTGATTTTTCTCACATATCATTGCATCTGTTTTGTCAACTTTACTATTTTTGCAGACTCCAGGTTCCTGACATTCACCACAGCTAAGCAAAAATAGAAAATAATAGAAAAGTCATGGAGTCCTGGGTCATCATCTGGCTAATGTAATGCTGCTGTATTTTTTTGCACTAAAATTAGATTAAATCCTTTTACAGTAGGAAAAAGATTCTCTTGCTCATTCTTGAGTTTCCAATCAGACTACAAACTGCATACACTTGAAATGAAAAGAATCAGAACACTCATATTCACTCTGAGTTATAAAATATTATTGTAATTAACAGTCAGCAGGCTAATTATGAACAGAAGTATCCCCTCAGAGCAAACCAGAGGGCCATCTAGCTGAAGAACCCTTTCCCAATGATGTCAATACCGATACATTTTAGAATGAACACAAGATCCCAGCCCTTCTGTGCAGTCCATTATCCAAATCACATCTTTCAAGGTGCTTGAAGAGTGAATAGCCCTGAAACCAGGCATTAAATGATTTGGTCAGGATCAAGCAGAGACTCCCAAGAACATTTTCCAGGGTTAGATGCAAGCTCTGTACCAGGCAGGTGAAATTTTTCCACGTTTTCCTTCAAGCTAATATTTCACACGAGAAAAGGGATAATTTAATCATGTTATAGAAATTTAATCACGTTGTGACCTCCTGTGTTACCCATCCACGTACTTTGCTTTCAGCAGCAATGAGAGCAGAGTCATGGATTGGCCCCATACTTTCCCTACAAAGAGAAAACAGAGCCTATAATAATGGTACAGTCTGAAATTTGTCCTTCCTTAGGCCTCATTTCCTTAGATTGGCCTCTGCAATCACAGTGGACACTCAGCCCTGATGGTTGTGGACTGCAGAATTCTGCAGGTCTTAGCAAGAGCCCGGCTTGCCCTTTCTTGCTCTGTGACCATGAGTTCCTGCCTGGATTAGAGAAGGGTGGATAGAATTTAACACTCTTTTTCCTCACTCTGAAATTATGCAATGGGTGATGTAGCAATATCTGACCCATTAAGGTGGCACAAATTATTTTCCCATGAAACCAAATGGAGGGCCAGTAAGGGAATTTTATAAAAATAATCAGTAAAATGTATTGTATTTTTATGGATGTGACATGAGATGCATCAGATTCCCTTCCCTTTCCCTTTCCCTTTCCCTTTCCCTTTCCCTTTCCCTTTCCCTTTCCCTTTCCCTTTCCCTTTCCCTTTCCCTTTCCCTTTCCCTTCTTTTTTTTCTTTTTTCTTTCTTCTTCTTCTTTTCAGTTGTGGGATACTCATTTGTGGTTGCAACCTGTCCAGTGGGGGTTTTTTGAGATTAAAAAAACCCATTTCATAACCAATACACAGCTAGTTAAAAAAAAAAAAAAAAACAAACAAAAATCCTGTTTCTGCAGGTTCATGGAAAACAAGGAATCATTCACCCCCAACTCAATGACTTTGAAACAAATAAACAAACAAATAAAACGAATGTATTTCTGGTCTGTTGTTTGGAGGGGGAAAGTTCATTACTGGGATCACACTGGGGGGAAAAATACAACTTGCTTATGAAAATAATGAATTCAAGCCTGGGGCAAATGCATGACAATTCTTCATTTACCTGAGAAAGAGAAATAGATCTGAGAGATATTGCTACCAAGGAAAATCCCAGTTCCTATGTATTTCCATAACTTCTTTGCCATAAAGCAAGTATATTTTAATTAAAATATTGGACTGAACTTGACTGTTTTTATAGGCAGCCTCCTGTCATTGATGAAAACCACTTTCTCTTCTTTGAATGTTTTGTCTTATAAAAAATTAACTAGCACAGGTTTTCCCCCTCTGTCTCGCCTGAAGCAAAACAGAAAGTCTACCTGCCAAAGGCAACCATTTTTGAATTTGCTTTCTTATGAAAAGGAGGCACCAGTTCAAAGTAATCAACACAAACGCTTTTTCCCTTGAAATGTTTTTCTAAGCAGCACAAACCCACTTGACATCTGGAAAACTCCACCTGTACAGTTCACTAGCTCTCCACCGTGAGACATACTGAAAGTAAATAAGTAGATTGGAGCAAAGATGTGAATGTGCATGAGGTTGTATGTGCGAGCAAAAAGAGAATTGAGAGAAAGCACTGTAAATAGCAAGGGCCAAAACCTTATCAACTCATTATATTTTTTTTTTAATATCATTTTCCAGCAAAACAGTTGAGAATGAGGTTGCCAAAAGTTTTCTCATCCATTTATTTGTTGATAAAGTAAAAGGGATGCCTTACTAATTCATCAGGAAATATCTTCCTCAAGCCTGTGACCAGTTTGGGGTGTTCAGATCCAAGCATTGCCTTATTTTGATGACACATTGTTAGTTTTCCTTTTCTCTTACTTTTTCTCATTTCTTATGTCTTAATATCATACTGAAGAACTTAAGTTGTGCTGAATAGTCAAACACACTGCAGTGCTAGCAGGAACCCAGGGACCTGATTTTTTTCCCTGAATTTTAGTTAAAGGTATAGTAGATCATTTCTGAACAGTGAAATGGACTTTACTGAAATAATCTGGGTTTGGTTTTTTGCGGGTTTTTTTGTTTGTTTGTTTTGGTTTTCTTTTGTGTTTTTTTTTTTTTTTTTTTTTTTTTTTGTTTTGTTTTGTTTTGTTTTTTGGGTTTTTTTTTTTTTGGTTGGGTTTTTTCTTTTGTCTTTTCCTGCTGTATGATTAGGTTCTCTGCAATTAGATCTAGTAACTCACCTAATGCCTTTGGGGAGAATAAAAGCACCTGGATCTGATGAAATGCTCAAAATTAAAAGTAGCACAGTAATTCATCTAATCAACAGGTACAGCTGCAGCAAAACACCTTTTTAGGATTGCCAGCATACCAGGATCAGAGAAAATGTAGGAAATAAGTACCATAAGAAATCTGGGAAGCAAACAGTCAGCATAGACTGTCTGATTAACTCACAACACAGTGGTGATTTGAGCTGACAAAATGTTATTGGAGGGATCACTCACTTCAACACTGTTTGCTTTGGGAAGTCAGGGAGAGATTTATTATGGCTGAAAGCCTTTACAGCTGTCAGATATAAGTGCTAGTCAAAAGAAGATAATATAGAGGCTTGAATTAACAGTGGGTGCTTGGGTCTGGATACACGTGAGGGCATAAGGTTTTATCTGAGTGCGGGTATCACCAAAATCTTGCTTGGAAATGCATCACTTTTAGATCACCTTACATACTGGCAAGGTGTGTTTACTTTTAATGTATTACGCCTTTATTGGAATATGTATTAGTGATAAAGAAGCCATGTTACCATCAGACTAAAAGCTCCTAATGAGATCCCCAAGTTCTGTCTTTTTACAGCACAGCTTCTTCTTCACCACTTATTTTAAAGAGACTGAAAAATGTGGATAAACGCACCACTAAAACACTGTTCCCGAATGTTACCTGAAGAATCATTGAAATGTAGCTACTTCTGCTTAACACTGATTAATTTTTGGGCCAGTCCAGAGGAGCAAATATTTTTGGGTAAATGTAACATATTCAAAATTGCAGAGCTTGCCTTTATATAAATTCAGCCGCAAAATGTATAGCTTTTTATTTGCTTTGGAAAAAGCATAAGTCCACACATAAGCAAACACTGAAACTTGAAGGTGTTGAAGGTGTATTTTAAAGGGAAGTGGATGAAGGGAAAGAGTGAGTCTCAGTCAATATTTTAATGATCCTTTGACTCTAAATATATCTAAAGACCTGGTCATCAATCCTTTTCAGAATATATTCAAGTTTCTCAGGAATTTTATCTCCTTCTTTAGTCATTCCCCCTCACTCAGGTGAGTTAATCCAAATGACCTGAATGCAGTGACCAGATCATTCTTCACACATAAAAGTTTCGTAAGAATGACAGGATGGGATACAGAAGGACTCTAGAAGATGACCCAGATAATCTAACTTAAGGATAAAGTTGTACTTTTAGTATGATATAATTATTTAGGTTGAAAAGGGCTGCTGGAGGTTTGAACTGATCCCCCTCTCAAAGAAGGGTCAAAGTAGATGGCATTAATTTACTGCATCCCAAAATAAGCTCAACATCTAACAGCTTAAATAAATGAGTGTGTGGCCATTGGCCGGACTTGTTTCAGCTGCTGTATCTGATGCAGAACCAAGTGAGAACTGTCCCTTCTCTCACAGAAACACAGTTTGGCTAAGGTTTGGCATGGGCCTCTGGAGACCATCTTGTCCAACACTCTTTCTCAAGTAGGGCCACCCAGAACCATGTCCAGACAGCCGTTAAATAAATCAGTCAAAAAGCAGGAGACAGGAAGAGCAAAAAGTGATGAGCCCTATAATCACTATGTCACATCATAGTCCTATGATTAGAAAGCAGTCCAAAGCCTATCAAAAATCAAGGTATTTGTAAGCAAACTGCATTAGAATCCTCTTTTTTAAAAAACAACATTCATCGCGCCAGATTATCCAGCATTAGAAGTTCCCTTTTATAAAGCCTATTTCTCTCCCATCATACTTATTAACACTTCCAAGAAATAAGAGGGCCCTGAAGTCTGCAGCAAAGCGATGCTTTAGAGCTCATGAAACGTCTGCACGTTCTTTATTATTAGAAGTGACACCATTGTGCCGTCCAAATGGAGGACTGCCAGAACATGCTGCCAGTCACATTCAGAGCAGCATTGAAAACTCTAACAAAATGCTCTCCTCTCGCAAGTGCTCTCCCAGTTCAGCTCACAAAAATAATTTAGCAAGAACAAGGATTGTCTGAATTATTAGTGAGCTGTTGAGCAGAAAAAAAGATAGCTTATAGTTGCAGCTGGCATTGCAAGCTTTTGAGGTCATGCAGCAAGCTGCTCTCCTCACACAAGCTTGCTTAATGTGCTGGGTTTGTTTTATGGCAAAACTCCATTTTTAATAATATAGACGTTATTACAGATTTTATATGAGAGAAGGTGTGTGGTCTAATGAGTTGAAAGCTTTGGCACAGATTTCCTGTGTGACCAGGCAATGTGTCTATGCCCAAAGACTGCGAGCTCTTGGGTGAGGAGGGAATAGCTTCTCATTTTGCATTTATATGGTGCCTATCACAATGGGAGCTCTATCCCCTGACAGCTAGTAATAAAAAACCCAATCTGCTTCATACTCTGGGAATCTAATCAAAAGAGGTGCCAGCCAGCCACATATTTGTTTTCTGTTTACATGTGATATATATGATTGTCATACTCACCTGCACAATGACAGCTTATGTTTCCCCAGATTTCTTCTCAAAAAAACCAATATTGTGACCACTATTTGAATTGTTGCTCACAATCAGCCAAAAGGTGAGGTTTCACAGCTAGACCATTGCATGTGGGAGGCTGTGTTATTTTAACTTGCAGCTTTGGCTCAAAACACATTGGCTAGAATTAATTTGGGTTGTGGTAGATGGCAGTAGATTCAGTCTGGTTGGTGGCCTGTAGTTGCAAAAGTGCTAGAAACAATAATAAAGCCAGGCTGTGAAGGGCTGGGTGCTTCTCTCACCTACTGTAGACTGAGAGGTGGAGAGAGTAAAATCTTGATGTACTTTGTTATTTCTCACTTTAATAGAGAGGAGGCTGGGAAATCCAGTGGAGAATCAGAGCCCCACTAGACAGGGGATGCCATAAACAGGTGAGAGAAGACAGTCCCCGGGTTGGCAGCTTTACCATCTCCATGCCAGACAGGATGCAACAGTGGATATTAAATGGACAAGTGGGGGCTGGCCTGGGAGTGTGGGGAATGAGGCAACAGTAAACCCAAGTTAATTTAGTGGGATAGAAAAGGCCTGGACTTGTTGCTTGTCTCACCTGAGTACTCCTTATGTGCCTGGGAACAGCTGGTGAGCTCTGTCGCAGAGTAAGGATTTGCAGACTCAGGGTGGGTAGAGCTGCAGGCTCCCCAGTTCAGGAGACAGAGACAGGCAGAGATTTTCCAAGTATCCTCAAGATTCACAGGGCACTGAATAAGGCATTTTGCTAAAGTATCTCATGTCCAAAGGTGTCTAGCAACTCTCAAATAATCCTAATGCGTGGCTAGTTTAAAGCCAGGCGTGACCCAATTTACTTTATTTTAGCCCTAGATTTAACCAAAGAGAGAGGCTAATTCTCTTACCCTATAAAATGGATATTTAACTTGTCCAGTACTGAAGACTTTATAGCAGGGGTGAAAATTTTGGATACTCTGGAGGTAGGTAGCTGCATTTGCATGGTAAATTTGTTCCACTGTATTACATATGTAAATATTTGTTATTTGTGCCCAGTGCACATTCATAAAGTCCTTTTTAAAAGATTTATTTAAACTCAGGAAAGAAAATAGCTCCTTTGGATTGATAAGATGCTTGGCAGGGTAAGGGGTAGGACAATTTTGGCCTTATATGTGAATAAAGATGGGAAATAGCAGAATGAAGAGTTTTCAGAGCAGTGTACCCAGGGCATCCATTGGCACCAATATCCATTTTGCTGTGGTGACAAGAGCTGCTGGTTTCTAATTCAATCAAAACTCAGGGCAATGGTTTGGGTGCTGTGATAGAAGTCAGACACAAGGACTTCCTAGAAGGATTCAGTCCAAATTATCTGTTTTATTTCACAGAGGGGAGTTTTCTCCATTTACCCCCTAGTCTACCATAGATGGGTAGACACTGGTGATATTTTAATCTACCATGCCCCTGAAAAAGGAGGGGACTGAACCCAAATATCCAAAAAGAAGTAGTTTTGAGAAACATTCCAACTCAAGTTCATCTCGCCTTTAGAGGCAGTCCTGGTGTTGCACAATCTTCCTTCAATTTGTTATTAATTCAGTTCATTTTCATTCAGTTCTTTCTGCAATTTCTGATAAGATGGCAAAAGAACTATTTTGTTTAATGAAAATAATCACATACATGCCCACACACACACGTACAATCAATCACATTTTAAGTATATTAAAATAGTGGTGCCGTAAATACTGTGGGAAGTAAGTGGGTTTAGAAAGCATGACCTTAGAACAACTGTGGAACAATTTGCTGCTGACAACATTTCTTTAAAAGGAACAAGTCTGGATTTATAGTAGTTAAATGGTCCATTGGGAAACATTCACTATTTTCAATGTCACATACAGGAAACCCACCACATATCTTATTAAGAGAAAATGTGTCCTTTCAGATTGTAGATTTTGAGTGAAACATTGCTCATGTGTCTTGTGAAAATAGCTCTTTATTTATAGCAATTTAGATTTATTTTAACATTTATATATTAATAGTTATTTGTGATTCAGGACCAAAATTTCTAAAACTGTGTTTTCTACCATAACTCCAAAGTAAGGAACAACAGAAAGCTGGGCTATGCTTGAAACAGACCTCAAATCATAGCTATGTCTCCAAACTTTAATACGGTCAGATGGGATCTTTTCTCCTCCTGCTGAGAGCTGGCCAGGTGGACACCAGCTGTGGTCTGGAAAATCTGTACAGCTGTGTGAGCTGGAGAAACTGCACAGCTGCATGAGCCCACATTACTGCTGAGCTGGAGTGTGCTCACATGCAGCCAAGTTGGGCTTTGCTTTTACAAATATTTGGCACAGGACTGGAGCAGCTCTGCTAAAGCTGGTTCCTGTTTGCATGAAAATTAGAGTTATTGAATCACAGAGGTTAAAAGAGACCTCCAAGAGCACCAAGTCCCGCCTTTGACTGAACTTCACCATATTAACTAAACCATACACCAAGTGCCATGTCCAGTAATTTCCCAAACACTTTCAGATCTGGTAATTCCACCACTTCCCTTGACAGCCTGTTCCAATGCTTGACTAGCCTTTAAGTGAAGAAAGGGTGACAATATTTTTCCAAATATCCAATCTGAACATCTCCAGCACAACTTCAGGCTATTTCCCGTTGTCCTGTCGCTGGTTGTCTGTGAGAAGAGACCAACCCTTACTGGCTAAAACCTCCTTTCAGGAAGTTGAATAAGATCTCCCAGAGCCCCCTTTTCTCCAGGCTAATCAAATACGTAGGAAAAAGGTCTGATGGTTTATTCAGAGTTTGGAAAGATAGTTTTAGGTGGTAAACCACAAAATTCTGCTATCTCTGGGAGTTCTTGTGGCTGTGGCTGTGCCATGGAACCAAGGGTCCCAGGATGGCGGGAAGGGCTGTTCTCTCCCTCCATCACCATGCTCCATGGCACAGATCTGGGCTGGGACAGCTAAAACTCTCTCCAGGGAATATTCAGACATAATTTGGATGATAGCACAAGAAAAGCATTGTTCTCAACAGGCTATTGGAATGTAGCCACCCTGTCGGGGGTTTTTTGGGAGTGAGAGTTAGGCATGTGGACATGAGTCAGGCTGCAACACAGCCTCAGGGCCAAGGCACAAGGCTCACCTGTATGCTTCTGCACTAGTGAGGTGCTGCAGGAGAACTTGCATCTCTGAGGCCTCCGGATGCAAAATGGAGATCACAGTTTCTTGCTAAGAATGAGAGTTCTGGAAATAAGTGTGTTAAAAAATAAGCTATATATATTTGTGGGAAAACTATATTTTACTTGTGATTTAAAAGCATAAGATACTGCACTTTCCAAAAGCAGATAAAAAAAATTATTCTCTTTATCTCGTACTGTTTTGCAAAAATGCTTATCTGAACCCAAAATGTAAAACCAATACAATTACCATATTTGGGAGTTTAGTGTATTTTCATTTCTTAATTATACTCCTATAATGGCAAACTCATGAAATTGATGTTGAAAATCCTATCTTTCTTATTTTCTGACATATATGAGAAATTTATTCTTCTGCAAATATTCTGAATTCAAGGGAACTGGTCTTTTTTACATTAAAAAAAAAATTTCATAGTCAATTTTGCAGTCAAAGATTTTACACATTTTCGAGTTGAAATCAAATTGGTGATAAACAGATGAGAAATATGAATTTGTTTTTCCATTCTTATTTTCAAAGTTCACACCAAAAGAAAAAGTGAGCAGGAGAAGAAAGAAAGAAAGAAAGAAAGAAAGAAAGAAAGAAAGAAAGAAAGAAAGAAAGAAAGAAAGAAAGAAAGAAAGAAAGAAAGAAAGAAAGAAAGAAAGAAAGAAAGAAAGAAAGAAAGAAAGAAAGAAAGAAAGAACACAATGAAGGAAGAAAAAAGAAAAAGAGAGAAATGTTAAGTAAAAGAAATATGTATCTATTACACAAATAGGAAGAGAAAATACATGTTTAATGAGATGTTTTTAGAGTATCTTATGCTGAGACTTCAAATGCTGAAGGACACTCTGTCTCCCTGCCTCAAGTAGGATAGTTGGGTGTTTGATTGTATGTGCGAATTGGGGGGGGGAATTAGTTACTTTGTTTATGTGCATTGGCTCCATGTTACAAAACAAATCTCTTTATTGGGTATAAAAGGTGGAAAATCCGAGAACAGAAAGCCAAACTGGCATGGTAATGAGCAGTGGAACTGGCAGGAGCAATTACTTTACGTTCTCCTTGCCTGAAATTATCTATTTCCACTCTATAGCATCTTTGTTTGTCATTCCCCTGCCTATGTGGCTGTACATAGACTTCCTTTGTTTTTAAATCCAAAACCATTATCATGTTACCTTTAAAGTTTGGCATTCAGCGACACAGGGGTCACCAGTGCCACTTTGTGCAGGGCTTGTATGACTTCATTAGCTAAATAGAACTGTGGGAACAGATTCTGGGTGACCCTCAAGCTACAGAGACCCTCAAGCCTGCAGTTTGCTCTCTTTTTAAATGTTGTTCCAAAGACACCCAGAATGTTCTTTCAGTGACATTTTCACTGACAGTCTTACAGAGACACAGATTTTCTGGGAATATAGAATGCATCTGCTTTATACTGAAGGCCAAATTCTGCCCCACTGTGGTTATCTCTGAGGATGTTGTAAAGAGTGACAAGTTCCCTCAATGGCACAGATTTCATTTTGTCTTCATCACTGTCACCAGAAATCTTGTATTTTATTCAGTGTTTACCTATGGAACCAAACCACTTTTCTGCCACCATCTTGGAATCAGATTTTTTACCTGGTCCTTCCCATGGATCTCTGCATGAGTCTCACACACAGTCACATGTTTTGGAAATCATATCTCCTTTAATGAAGGGAGGCTTGGAAGCAGGAGGAAAAGATGAGAGGACCTGATATTTTTTCTAACCATGGGAACTCATGAAATTTTTTTCTGAGACAGAGGCCGGGCTGCACTATCACTGGGAATTTAGGACTTTCACATGTTTTTTTAGGTACTTGGTGGGTTTTGTGCCAAATTATTCTCATTACAGCTCAGCTTCTATTACACAGACGATGGTTCACAGAAGAGAAGGAATTGCAATTTGTCGATTACTGACATGCTGAACTGTCAGCATTCATTTCATGGGTGCCTTTATTCCAGACTCACGCAATGCTTTGAGATGGAAGGGACCTTAGAGAGATCTTGGAACCAGAGTTCCAAATCCCCTGCCGCAGGCAGAGACACCTTCCCCTAGAACAGAATATACTGGACTTTTACCAGAATTCAAACTGACTCATCACAAGGAAAAAGAGAACAAATTTGAACTTTATTTCACAACCTTTCTCTACACCTGTTCGCAAAATGTTTTGCCGTAGCTGCTTCCTTCAATGAGTGAACCTATCCACTATATCAGGAATGGCCATCTGGGTCCTGATGGGTTTTCTGCTCTGTAGTTTCCATCCCAAGCCTTTGGCAAGTGCTGGAAGTGACTCTATCTAAACAAGACCCTTGCCCCATGGACAGGCAGTATTGACACAGTGCTGTACTTGAAGTTATTACCCAACAAACTTCAGCCGCTGGGCAAAATTCTCATTCTCCCACATGTTTTTCAACTTTATTTTATTTTAATACATTAAAGCCCATCCTTACTGACATCATTAATGGCCTACATAAAATCAAATGTGTAGGAGATCAAGTGGAGGAATCGGTGTTTATATTTGGATGTTATTGTTTAAAGTAAAGCCAAATCATTAGATCAGTAAACAGTACTTTCACTAGAAACTTGGTCAGATGATAAGCGCATAGTTTATTATTAGATAGTACTTTATTATATTTTCAAAGACAAACTAGAGTAACAGGGTGAAATGATTATTTTCCATTAGTAATTAAATTGATGCAATATCTTTGGAGATAAACCATGATGAATTTTTGAAGGGAACTGGATTAGAATTTCAACATAGGTATGGATCCAGAATTTTATGGGAAGGCCCATTTTCGTACTGTTCACATGGAGCTTCACAACCTACTTCAGAAGTCTGCTAATCCAAACCCAATATCTGTTTAAATGATCTTTATTTGGAAACAATATTTGGCTTGGGTTAAATAAAAGTCCATCTCTTTTAACTTAGCACAAATCATGATAAATCCACTCAAGTCAATAGTCAGATTACAGTGTTGAGGTCCAGGTCTTTCAGAGGGTTAAAAAAGGCAGAAATAAGGAAGGAAAGTAAACAAGATTTCCAAAGATTCTCGATTAGATGTTCAGTGGGTTCATATCTCTCCCCAGTGCCTACACATGAATAAGGGCCCAGAGGAGGATCTCAGCCTCCCACTCTGACTTTCTGATGCAAGTAGATACTGATGTGAATATTTGGGGCTGAGCCAACCTATGAGGTCTGGATTTTGGTTCAGATCCAAAACTGATAGAATTTTCTCTTCTGGATTTATGTTATAGTTTTACCTCAGCAAAACAAATGAAGAGATTTCAAGGTTGTCTCTGGGATGAACCTAAACCCAAAACAAAAGCTGTATTTTGTCTTCATGCATTTCAGTTTGTTACCTCCCGGCCTATCTCCGTTCAGTAGGAAAACCCAAATATCAGAGGATTTGGGGTATTCTGTCACTGCAAACACTGCATCACTTGGGCTATTCACTGACTCCAACTGCCTTTGAAGCATTTTTTGAAAAAAAAAATGAAATTTCTACCTTGGTTTCTTGTATGTGGTATGTCAAGCTATGAATTAAAGACCCAAAGTTATGCATAAGTCACTGATGTGTTAATTTGGTTAAAGCTAGAGGTGAGCAGCTCATCTTCGTGACTGACAGATACGGTATTAGCACCCGTGTCTGCCTTGCTTGGCTTCACTCTCTTTCCATTGTAATTGCATCTAAAATCCATACACGGAAAGACTCAGAGTTACTCCTCAGAGTTTGTCTCTCCTGGAGAAATGGCAGCAACAGCTTTTGCTTTCAATTATTACTCAAAAAAACAAAACAAAACAAAACAAAACAAAACAAAACAAAACAAAAAAAGGAGGGGTGGATTTTTACTCTTGTGTTGATCTGTTGCTGGTGGCAGACAGTAAGCAAGTTTAGCAATATTTATTATTTCTAAGGTGTCAGCTATTTCTTAGTTTGATATGTTGAGGTTCACTGTTGCAGGAGTTGAGACAATTTCCCACTCTCTCTTTGCTGATCTTTCAAAGGACTACATTCAGAGGCCAAATTTTGCAGCCATGCCCTCTCAACTGACAGTCAGTTTAATACACAGTCCTCCACAGTTCATCCATCTTTTATCCATGCATGCAGACTTCTGTTCCAGTGCAAGTCAACCCCACAATCTCACATCATCTCCATCAAATTCCCTGTGGAGGGTGGGCTGCTTCCAGCAGGACTGAGAGCTCACCATGTAATTAATGTTGGTTTTTTGCTGTTGATAAGAATTTATTTATCTTCTGCTCCTGCAATAATTCTGAATGCGCTTCAGATGACTTCATAAGGTTTAATCTTCACATAGTGCTCACTTAAGGAATACTGGAGGTACAGGAAGATGTATATGGTGGAGCATAAGAGCATAGATTTGTAGGATGAAAGAGGAGAATAATTTTGGGTTGTTGTTTAATTGGTTTACTTTTTTAAATCAAGAGAGTTGTGCATGTACATTTTACTTCACATAATCCTTAGTTGTGTCTGTGCAGCAACTCAGATTTATCTTGATATAACCAAGGAGACTGCTAATATACATATATATATGTATACATATATATGTATATATTTGTCTCAATGTTACTACTCTAAATAAAAAAAATACAACTTTTCCTCATTCCCTCTTAACAGTACTCATGAAAATGTTAGATAGCTATCAGGAGCTTCCTTAAGCACAGAAATGTCGTTCTCATCCATTTGACCTGCTAAGAAATTAATCTCACATCGTTGTAAGTTTGAGAGAGTTTTTAAGAAGGTAAATGCTTTTTTTTTTTTCATTTTTCCCCCTTTTAATAGCAAATACTATCAAGAATGTTTGAAAACTTTTAGAATTCCCATCCAAGTTAATCCTTTTAAACCTAGCTATGCTTATTAGCTTTCTTTGAACAGATAAGGCTTAAACAGATGTGTCATTTGAAGAACTGAAGTCAATTTAATAGCAAAGAAGGATACAAAATAGTGGCTACAGAAGGTGAAATGTGGCATTTGATGAAATAGTGGTGATACATTTTTAAATCTCTTCTAAAACTATATTGTTGAAATGACAGAAATTACTAGTGAGCTGTTATGGTTTTAGGAATTATAGGCATCAACCTATTTAGTGGTGCTAAGAAGCAGCTTGAATCCCTGGCTGTCTCTCTCAAGTCATTTCTGATGGCATGGCAGCTTCTGCAGTTCGTTCTATCTGCCGACAAGAAGTGCTTCGAATTTATCAGCCCGTGGGTTGAAATGTAAAGATGGGAAACCTCTTTATCCATCTTTAGGAGCAGAAGGAAATTCTTAAGTCATCTGAATTAAAGTGGCAATTTTAATTGAGTTCTTGCCTGTATCTCATTGTGCCTCCCCCCTGGACGGTGGCAGCTGAGACACACCACATCACCTCATTTGGATTGTCCTATTGTGCCAGGGGATGTGTCTGCTGGGGCTGGGCAGGGTGGTTTAGCAGGGATGTGTATAGCAAGTGTCTACAGAGTTGAAAGACATTTCATTAGACATATCTGCAGCATACACAGACGGGAGAACTTTACAGTAAGGGCATATCGTGCTGCACCGTCAAGGAAGAGTCAAAGGAAAATTTTCCACTTTGCCATACAAAGCTTATCTTGGAAGGTTATTTACAGTTAATATTCCAAACAGGAGCTTCTGAGTTTCAGCGCCATTTCTGAAAGCATGCTCCGGGAATTTAAAGCAGAGGCAGCTTTGGAAATAGGAGGTGCAGAAACATCTGGAGGGGGGAGCTACTGACTGAACAGCTTTCATCTTCTGCTTCCATTTTAGCAGATATCTGGGGCCTGACTCCTTACGACAGCAGCCCACTCACCCTGGGAGAAGCCTCAATGGGTGCAAAGATGTGTCTCCATTTTGGGGTCCCTCGAGAGCACTCCAGTAGGATACAGAAGCCTTACTCTTAATTAAGTTCTTTAGTAGCAATCTCTACAATTATCCCTGCAATTATAAACCATCACGAATTGCCTTAACTTCTCTTTCCCTTCTGCAGTTGCTGTAATCAAAAAATCAGGTTCTGTGTGTATTTTTCCAGTATTGCTGTCTCTGAGGAAAATCAATCCAAATCTAAATTTCAAGAAGACCCTCTTTGAAAATCAGCCCAGAGGTAACCAGGGGGTTGGGGAAGGGTTAACACCTGTGTCCAGGCTGGACACAGTCCAGTGAGGATCAGTCCAACAGATGAGGTAATAGGGTTTTGCTGAGGCAGAGGAAAGGGATGGCTTAACGAGAGATGAACCAGAGCTGGAGCTAAATTTAAATTAATTAACTTCAGCTAGACTGAAATTCTATTGTGAAAAGTCAATGACTGGGGCTAGTGAGCAAACTTGGAAACACCAGACTGGGAAGGGAATAAAATAATGAGTGTGGATCTCACAGAGACACTGATAACAAAGCCTTCAATGCTTTGCAGCTACGGGTGCACTGTGACTTCCAGAGCTGTCTCTGGGCCCATCTCTTCATGACCAGTGTTGCTAAGATCTGAGTGGTAACTACACACTAGCTTTTGCAAATTCAGCTCAGAACTGGACAGATCTTGCTTTATAGAAATCCCCATCTCCTGGAATAAATTTATTATGAGGCCACTGCAGCTGCTTTACAGCATTTTTATTTTTTTTTTTTCTGTATTTCAGGGAAGAGGGGGTAGGTAGGGGAGTAAAACAACATGCTTTAGACATAAGCACAATCCTTTTGTTCATTTATTTTGCAATATAATTTTTTTAAGCCTACCTCCTGATTTCAACTGTATGAAATTCACAACACTGTCGTGTGACAAAAGCTAACTTGAATAAGCAAGCTCTCCATGACTGAATCTTTTAATATTAATGTTTTTGTTCATATTCAGTAAAGAAAATCCTGGGCCAGATCCTCAGCTATTGCCAGTGGGGGAGGCACTACCAAAAAGAATCTTCACAGAAGTCAGTCATACTATTCCACATTCCAGCCCTGTAACACAGGATTTTAATTTTTGATTGTTTAAAAACAATTAAATGTGCAGGCAACATTAATTTCTCTAATTTAATTTATCTGGCTTTAATTCATCAAAAAGTCACATCTTTTTGCATATTTTGGGCCTCATGGATAGTCAGTGAAGAGATCACCATTTCTTCAAGGTGGTCTTTGGAGATGTCACCTTCTAAAGAATTTTTGCAGAGGCAGGCAGAAGAATGGACTTTGAAAGATTTGGGCTGATCAGAAAAAGTGGGAAAATTCCTTACAGAAGCGTAGACAAGAAAGAAAACCACAACTTTGGGATGGTCTCTGCTCTTTGATTCTGATTCAACAAAGTAATCTAAATTCAATACATGAGATAAAGTGTTGAGTATGCTCGTTTGTGGTTTTCTGATCAGTACTGAGACAAAGGTGTGGATGCCAACTCTTTAGCTGAGTCAGGCTTCATAATTTTTGTTGCTGTTTTACCATTAACATCAATTTTGAGGTCTATTAATAAAATGAGCAGAGGGGTCAACTGGGCAGCAAGGACTGACAGCAGCTCAAATCTGCTGTGTGACAGACACAGAGATGTAGAATAGAACCCCTCCATTGTGCGCCTGCTCTCTCCTTTAACAGACTAAACACACCACATGAGTCGCTTTAACCACTTTGAAAAAGATGTTATAGAACAGCTGTAGTCACAAATGGAGTTTTAAATGGTTTTAACGTAATATGGCAATCTGTTTACAAATCCTGATGTGTTTACAAAATATATCCTTGCTGCCTAATACGTTTATTTTAACACTTTATTCAGGCTTAAATGCCATTTTCACATGCTGGGTTTGTTTGGATTTTGCATAAGGTTGTACCACTTATTCAGGAATGTTGGACAATAATG
Organism: Chamaea fasciata; assembly: GCF_029207755.1. Lineage (NCBI taxonomy): Eukaryota > Metazoa > Chordata > Aves > Passeriformes > Sylviidae > Chamaea > Chamaea fasciata. Next base: position 4,840,165 of record NW_027094090.1, on the reverse strand, counting down.
CAGCATTGGGAAAGAGTTCAACTTTTGTTTGGGTTGAATCACATTCAACTTCTGTTATTCACCATTTAGGGCCTGAGTCATCAAATAACAGAACTGTTTAGTTTCTGTTCTCAGACAGAACAGGTGACCTTCTCATTGGCATGACCACAGGCAACAGAAGTTAGTCTCACCTGGGCAGAGCAGGACAGAGGTTAAGTAATTTCCAACATAATCAAGTATTTTTCCATAGTGAAGTTTCACTCAGTTAGGGGCAAATATCCACAACTTCCCAGATCAACCTGCAGGTTTGAAAGATACTGGGATTCCCCCCCAGTTCTGTAGCTCCTGCTGGGAGGTACACAGCTTGCTTTCTATCCCTGTTTTCAGTAGCTGAGGGAATGCCGTTCCATCTAGGTGAACAATTACTTGGCATTGGTTGTGTTCTTCCTTTACCAGGATGTTTTCAGCATGTCTCACACCTGCAAGTGTTCCAGACACTGGTCCGGTTCTGGACTCCTCACTTCAAGACAGATATTGAGGTGATGGAGCATGTCCAGAGAAGGGAGACGAGATGGAGAAAGGTCTGGAGCACAGGTCTGATGAGAAGCAGCTGAGGGAGCTGAGGGTGTTTAGCCTGGAGAAAAGGAGGCTCAGGGGTGACCTTACCGCTTTCTACAATTCCCTGACAGGAGGTGGCAGCAGGGTGGGCACCAGTCTCCTCTTCCAAGTGACAATTTACAAGGTGAGAGGAAATCCACTGAAGATGCACCAGGTTCAGGTTGGAAATCAGGAAGAATTTCTTCACAGAAAGGATGGTTAGACATTGAAACGGGCTGCACAGGGAGGTGGTGGCGTCACTATCCCTGGAGGTGTTTGAGAAACAACTGGACATGGCACTTGGTGGTGTGGTTTAGCTGACAAGGTGATGTTCAGTCAAGGACTGGACTTGATGATCTTGGTGGTCTTTTCCATCCTCCTTTATTTTATGATTTTATAACTTAAGGTAGCAGATGACATCTCTTCAGCCACAAACATGATCATTCTTCCATGATGTACCAGACATAGTAACAAATCAGAACCATAATTTATTCCTCCTCAAGGTATTCAAGAGCCAGCATATCAAAAGGATACTAAAACTGTGGAATGAAGATCATGTGAACATTTTGTTTCTTTGAGACAATGAATTTCTAGAGAATGGTTACCAGCTGGCTTGTGCTGGACAATGACCACCAATCACATCTGGCTTTCATGGGCTTTTTTGAAAGATATTATTATTATCCTTTCCTCACATAATGAATTTCTTGTCTGTCCACTCTACTAAGCTGAATGGATGCATAATAATTTATGTATTTACTTTCACAAGGGAGTCTGCCAATAGATCAACTTTTCAAAGGAGAAATTGTAAGTGGCATTAGTTAGAGGAAAAGACATTCCAGTCCATACCACTTTCTAGGCCATAGGTAATTTGACTTATAGTTGATATGGTCTATATCAAATAAAAAGATTATATATCTGTTGTTGTGGATCATTTAAATCATATATTTTTACTGTTGGTGAGGACTTTAGCTTTGATACTGCTCACTGGTGGGGATTTAGCCTTCCTTTTGTCATGTTTTCCTACCAGCTATTATCACAAACTCCAAACTTACAGCTTATATAAGGAACTCAATAGTTATAGGACATGACTTTTGGTTTTGTTTGGGGGTTTTTTGGCATTTAAGCTAAGGGAGTTTCAAAGGAATTTCATTGTAGTTTTAGTTTTCTCCAAATTTCACCTAACCCAAGTCAGCCTGCCCATCTTTGATGTTAACATGGATTCAGTCAAACAAGGCAGCAGCAGACCACACCACATATGCCACAGTGTATTATTCTTTCTAATCAAAAGGTTTGCTTTGGTTTTCAAAGTGTGGGAAACCTGACACAAGATGCCTGTCACAGATAGGGAAGGATCCTCTGCTCTTCAGCACAGGGTAATAATAACAACAACAATAACTTTGATTTTGTTTCAAGACTTCTCACTTGGGATCATGCAGAGGTTCTAATATCCCGCCATGCCAGCATATTATTTTTGGATTGAATGACTGGATGAGCTTGATTTACATCTTATCTAGCCCCATAGCCCATAATGTGTTTTTAAATCATGTCTAAACAATTTACCACAAAAGTAAAATTGGAGGCAGGCAGTGGGAAGCATCTTGGATAAGTCAAGCATCAAAGAGAGAAACCTCAGAGGACGAAGAGGGGTTTATTTGCAGCTGGCTGAGTCATGTTTCATGTGGGATATGGTCCCTTGCTAATAATAAGAAAACTGCTAAAATACTATTCCACACTTTATTAACTTGCTCGGTGAGTTAGGGTGTCCTGTGCAGACATGCTCCCTGGTAACTTCTTTTCTCTAAGAACTTTTCCCCTGATAACCTTTCAGATAACATTAGAAAATAGCTTTTTTCCTATGTTTTCCCTGTCTTATGTCACACTGCCAAGCCTCTGAAGAGGCTTCTGTTGTGCTGTGATGCAGCCTGCAAGGCCTGTACACTCTGAGTCTACAGCAGAGTCTTCAAAGGAAAGTGACAGTCATAGCAAGTGAACGGCTGCCATTTAAAAAAATAATATTGATGGGGTTTTTAAGATTGCCAGTTACTACTGTTTCTGTATCAAAAGTGGGCATTTTGGGGAAAAAAAAATTTCAGCAAAGATTCTGGTTTTTTTGGAAAGTTTAGCTTTTCTTTGTTTTTCTTACAGCATGATTTTGTTTTGATGAGGATATTATCATTATCATTATTATCTAATTTTTAATATATTATTTTCCCTCTTTTTTTTTTTCTTGTCAAATAGGACAGAAAAGGAGAACAATGATAGAGAACATTGACTTATGCTAAATCTGTTTCAGACTTAGTTTTCAGGAACAAATTCAGTTTTTGAGACAGCTCCCACTAAATTCTCCAATATGTGGGTACATGTAATTATTAGTTACACTTGGAAAAAACTGATCAATCCTTTAACCGGTCAGGCAAACACCAGGATGGGGGTCAATGGGTGACCAGAGCTGTATGTGGCATCTCTGGCCACAGCTGAGTCCCACAACAGGCTTTGTGTAGCACCCTAGAAACAACTCTCTTTGTTATGTAGTGCTTGTGTTGAAGAGTGGCAGGTTGAAAATAATAATATTATGACTCTTCAGAGATCACAATCAGTGTTTCAAATACACTGACTCTGAGACTGTGTTTTATCTTAACATAGGCCATGGTTGTCCTGAACAAAATTTAAAATTACAGGGTATAAAAATGCAAGACCTGGTGAAGGGCAGAAAAAAAAAAAAAAAAACAGAATGAGAAAGAAAATAAAAATTTAATTTCTGTTAAAATTTAGAGATACTCCTGATGCTGTCAGCTTTACTCTTAACATAACTAGTAGTCCTGTATTTGGAGCATTGTGGTTGGGATGGAGGAGGCAAAAGCTCCTGTACTTAATCAGGCAAAAAAGTGATTTGCCCCTTGGTCTTCCCTGTCAAATGTGGTTTTCTAACCCTGTGGATCCTGGTGAATGATCCTGGAAGGATGATCCCCATTTTCATAAACAATCCCATCCTTGCTGAAGAAAGCATTTCCTCTATTGTCCACCTTTCTTGGCTGTGGTGCTTTCAGATACCAAATACACAACGTTTTCTGTTAAAAAACCCCAAACAAATCAGAAAAAAAAAAATTAAAAAAGAAAGAAAAACCAGCATCAGCCAACCAACCAAAACAACCTCTTCCCTTGAGGAATAAGGCACTCAAGGTCTTTTAAACAAATATCAGGTGTTTCTTCACTGGTCTTTGGGGTTTCTCCTACAAGAGGTTCTCACCTCCAGAACATATGGGATCTCCTGAGCCAAAGTCTGGCTGCCTCTCAGGAGGGGACCTCAGGACCCATATCTGCAATCCTCAGTTGAAGAAATGTCATCCCTTCTCTCAGAGGGTCAGCACTAGAGGGCAATACAGCCACACAGACACACACCAGTGATTTTTAGTGGATCGTGTTTGCTTCACTGACGTGAAAAAAAAGGAGGGTGGAGATGAGTTGTCAAAACCGTGAGTCAGAGAGTAAATTGGTCCCACCTTAACCACAGTCCTCTGCCATGTAGCAATTCCCCTTATCAGATTTCTATCAGAAATTAACATTGGGTAAATCTGCAAGATAAATATCATTAGTTCCATTATTAGAGATAGATGATATAATACAGAGAAGTTTCACAACAAGGTAGAAATTAATAACTGGAATTGCATGTATGCTATAAGCTACCAGCAGATACATGTTTATTCTGATTAATTTAAAAAAAATTGTTCCAAGACTGGCAAAAAAATATTTAAGTCCAGCTGGATTAACAGCCGCAAAGAATGTCCTCAGACAAATAAGTAAAACTGATATTATTATTTCCAGGGTGCCATTCTGAACTTGGCCTTGCCCTCTACTTTACTGAAACTCTATATGAAATGAAGAGATGGCTGATACAGGACAAGCTAAAAAGTTAAATCTGTTGGGACCAGGATTCATTTCAACCCATCAGTGTTCATTATTCCACTAAGTGGTGACATAATTACAGAGCTGGGCTCCCCAGGGACTCTCTCAGAGCTGGCTCCAATTTGCAGGCCACCCTGCAGGAGAATGTCAACCCTGCTTACATGAAGCAGGGGGTTTGTAGGGAAATTGGGCAACTCCATGACATACTGAACATGAATTCCTTCCTGGAAATCTGTTGCTGTCTCCCCGATAAGAATGATTCTGAAACTCAGAGAAGAGTGAACAGAGTTAAAGGAAATGCTACCCAGACTGTGTTAATGCACAACACTGCATTTTCCCCTTTCCATCACAGTCATGCTTATTTCATCTCTCATTATCACCTACTTTTCATGGAAAATAAATCCACCACCTCGAAGGCTGGTGAATACCCTTATCTACTTATATTCTGGCCTTGCTATCTTCTTGGTTTAGCAGGCACAAATCTTGTATTTACATAGACACCAAGAATGGAAATTTTACACCATGGAGGAATCTACCTGAGTATTTTATATATGTTCGTACTCATGAGCTCATTACGGCCCAAGACCTTGTAAATATTCACCAGCAAAATGACTGGGATTGGGACTACCAGAAATGTAGATTTTTGGTATCTTTTCCATTTTTACATAGTGGAACAATTTGAAGTTTGATGCATCTTTACAACCAGGCTGGGATTGGTACCTAAACACATTCGGTTCATCAGCATATCCTACATAAAGAGGAAAAATATAAAATAACCCTTCCTTGTGATTTTAGCCACTTATTGTATGATACAGTACTTCTACAGCTCCCTGCTGGCTGTAAGTTTCTTGTGGCTCAACCTCAGAATAAATCTATGTAATGATTTCAAGTTAACAGCAACTCATCAAGGCCCAAAAAGTCATGGATAGCAATATGCAGCTCAAGAATGCCCATCCTGAAACCCTGCAGTTCAAAGGACACGTAACTGAAGGAAAGAAGAGAATCTATTAAGTTAATATGGAAGAAACATAGAGAGGTGTGTAAAAACAGGTTTAGGTTGGATATTAGGAAAGGTTCTTCACCCAGAGGGTGGTTGGGCACTGGAACAGGATCCCCAGTGAAGTGGTCACAGCACTGAGCCTGACAGAGTTCAAGAAGTGTTTGGGCAGTGCTCTCAGGCACAGGGTGTAAGTCTTGGGGTGTCCCGGGCCAATGATCCTTGTGAGTCCCTTCCATCTCTGCACATTCTGTGATTCTATAACACATCAAGGCAAATCATTGCCTAGGGTTATATGAAGTGACAATTCTCTTAAACATCCCCAGATAAGTCTAGAACGTCTGGAGAAACACACTGGCAACAGCCAATTTCACATTACCAATTAGACAGTTACTTTTAGGCAAGGCTGACTGAGCATTGACATATGCTGTCAAAGAAACTGGAGCATGTTTTTTGAATGCACATTCTGAGAGATGCGCTTTATAAGGAGGAAGTCTTGATTTAGTCAAACAAGCTGCAACACTTCTTGCAGAGGTAGCTGAGTGACATGTAAGGGCTTGCTTTGTATAGAAGGTCAGACTAGCTGATCCAATAGTCCATTCAGAGCTTAAAGTCTCTGGGAGTCTATAGTCTGAGCTACAGACTTAAGCCTCTTACTAGGAGTTGAAACAGTTTTTGTATTGTCCCTTGATCATGTATTGAGGGGAAAGCAGACCAGACGGTGAGCAGTGGGCTGCATGCGCCAGGGAAGATGTAATTTGAAAAGGAATCCATCTTTATACTGAGTCATAACAGAAGTTTTATTATTACCTCTCCATGTGTGGGTATAACACCGCATTTAAAGTTGGAAATACAAACTGACTCTGAAGTAAGGATTACAAAGTAGAAAGGCTTCAGAGTGGTTAACAAGGTATCACACTAAACATTGCCTTATGCCAGAAGATGAAAGGAGAAAATCAACAAAAATATAAACACTTAAAAGTCCTTATTGTTGTTTTAAAATTTGCCCATCCTCAATGAATATATAAGCACAGGGAGGTTATGCTGCCTTGTGTTTGCTCATCCTTGGTCTTTCTCAGCTCACCTAGTCCTTAGGTGTATTAGAAGCAAATAGCACTTTAAAAGAAAAAAAAAGAAAAAAAGAAAATAAACCCTCTGATTTGCATCAAATCAAAGGAGTTTGTAGCTATCTGAAGTTTTACAAGTGGGGACTTCACTTCAGTGATGAAGTTTCAATGGCTTATTTCCTGGTACTTAGAGGAGATTTGTGCTACACCAGTAACTTGTTAAGCTGTTACCCTGTTTTGTAGGTACTAATTTCTTTTAATGTGAGTTTACTTTGTCTTGCTTTGTTTGCTGTTATTTCTTGAGTGGGTTTGGTTATCTCCTCCTTAAAAAGAGATTTCAGACTGATAGTATTTACCAAAGAGAGCCATAGACATTATCTTAACCATTAATGCATCTGTCATTATTTGGGAGGACATACCTTCTACTGAATCTAAATAAATGTTTCTGAGTTAATCTGTGAATGTGAACAATGTCCTAACATTGACACAAAAGTCAATATCATCATGCTAAATATTTTCTAATTAAAATATCAAAATTTTGTATGAAAAGAGGAAAGTTAAAATAGAAGATAGACAGACTTGTGTGGTATGTGGGGTTTTTCCCCCCTAATGTTTGCTGCAAAGATCAATAAAGCCAAGGAAAGATCCTCTTTCATTCTGTTAATTGGGTCCCATAAAAGCCAAAATGGTTGTGTATTTACTATTGTATTTATAAAATAGATAAAACAAGTAATGTGTCTCTAAAAGCATAAGCAGGGCAACAGCAGGTTCTAGATGCCTTTGAAAGCCCAAGAGCTCCACATAAGCCAAAAGCATTGATTTGAATCCCAGCTTGATGATCAGCTCAATTAAAAAAAAAAAAAAAAAAGTCTCCATCCCAATGAAGATTTACAGCATATTCTCACCAGATCACTCTTTGGCTGGTCCCAGTTTCCACTGAGAAACAAAAGGACAAGAGGTAAGGTTTGGGGAAAGTTCAAAGGAACCGTGCAAGGATTTAATGAAATTTTTCAATGTCGGCTTTTGGTGTGAGAGTTTGGAGGGGGCTGCTGGCCACAGTGAAGGGGTACTTTAATAAATGTATCCCTCACCAACTCAATTGATGCAATCATTTTGGCAAAGGTCCTAAACTTTCTAAAGAAAAAGGTAAAAATCTGGGAGCAGAGATCAAAGCCTAAAACTCCCTTCTTCCAAAGCCTTAAAAACCCCCTCAGTCCTCCTCCAAGGACCAGCATCTCTTGGAGGTTTGGCACAGCATGACATTATCAACAGAAGTGGAAATTACAGGAGCCAGCCAACTCAGGACAAATAGGAAACACCAGACAACTTTCATCTGATATCTGAATTTCCATAAAGAGTTGAAAAACTGCTCGCTTTTCTTTCTATTTTTTCTGTCTATTTTTCTTGTTTTAGTGTGCATGCATTTCTTCCCCTTCCTCCCCAGTTCCCCATAATCCCTTTTCTCATCACTTTTAGTGGTTTTCACACTTGAAGTGTGAAAGAACCCAAAGGCAGTTCAATTAGTAAATTTTTGTAAAACTTGACTGAGAAGAGCATCCAAAGTTCTAAAATTAGATCATACCATGTTTCAATTTCAAAGTATTTGTAATTACTACAAAAATTCCCTTACGGAAAAAGATTTGGAAATTCTTATTTTTTCATCATTATTTGAATCTCAGGTGCATAAAGGAAGTATTGAACAATCCCAGCCAAAATCATGAGCATCTTCCAGCCCTTCCCATCACTTTATTGCCTCTGCTATTCACTGTTGTACACTCAAGAGTTAATCTTCCTTCTTACCCTTGGAGAATTTAGGATCCAAACAAACAAAAGTGTTAACAAGTAGCACATTTAATAGGAGAAAACAGAATCAAAGAGACTCAGTAATTTTCCTGAGATCACATTGGAAGTCCACCAGAAAAGCAAAGACTAAAGCCTGGACATCACATCCCTGTCTACAACTCAAATATTTAAACTGATTATTTATTTTATTCACATATTTTAAATGCAACAGCAACAGTTTAAGTGCAAAACCATTCTCAGACAGTATGTTCCTCACTCTGATGTAATTTTTTCATGCTGGAAGCTCAAGATTTTAATGAATTTGTGATTATTATTATTTATTACTGTAAACTGGCTTATGTGATACTGTCTGAGATTGCCTTATCATAATGAACCTGACTACAGCACCCACAATCTCTCCTACACAAGGGAATGAAAAATTTCTAAGAATCAGATTTCTAAGTATGATCTTTGGCGAATACCAAAGAAATATGAATCACTTATCATGAGTCACATGAAAATGTTACAAGGCATAAAATAAGAGCTGTTCACGTGAAACATTTTGCATGAGAAAAGGTGGACAGCTGACTAGGTCAGCAAAGTGGCTGCAGGACCTGTGAGTTTCCACTGAGATGTTTTTATTTTTACACGCATGAAAAAAAAAAATCTCCCTTCTTGAAGACACTGATGCAGTGGGAAATGAGAATTGTGAGTAGCTGTATTTAAACCCAAAGCCCAGCAAAAAAACACCCACCCTTGTCAAGACCAATTTACCACACCGCAAGTTTCTAATGGGTGTGAGAAGCAGGGTGATCCGAAAACAAAACTATTTAATAACAGGTTTTCTATTGCTTGTACCACATTAATGCCATCAATTTGGTGCCTAAAAGACAAGAAGTGCACCTGTCTTTAGCCCTCTCCTTATTACATGATTCACTGTTGTGTAAGCTCTGTAATGTGGCTGTGCCTGGGCTCATTTTGCAGTGGGTCTCAGTGTGGTCTGAGCTGTGTGAGAGGCTGCTCCTGGTACCTGCATGAGGCACTTTAGAGATGGGCTGGGAATCTCCACTGAACCACATATCCTTCGGTGCAGACATGCCCAGAACATTTATTTGTGGATTTATTCCCATAATCTATCTGCCTGTAAGAGAGAGAATTAATATCTTTTGTCAACCCTGTTTTGGAGATGATAAACAGCTGCCTGGTGAAGTGGTGGGGCTTGCCCACACTCAAACAGAGAGTCTGGGGAAGAGCAAGGAGCTGGCCCCAAATTATCTCAATCTTGCTCAAAAAAAGGACTTTGCTGCCACAGCATCCTTGTTCCCGGATGAACAACAATTCCACGCAACTCTGGAAATATTTTAGTTCTTCATTTTTGTAGCAGGGCTCTTTAAAAGGCCAAATTTGAAGTGAAAAATACTAATCTATGTGGGTGAACGCTTGGGTCACCAAGGGCAGAGTCTGATTTCATTGTTTGACAGGCGACACAAACACCAGATAAAGGCAACAGACGTAGTTTTGGTTGTCTTGGAAGTCAGGGAAAACATAGCAGTGTTTTTAGTGCACTGCATAAATGGTACCTGGTCTGGTGGTTTCCTGGCAAATTAAACAGGAGAAAGAACAGGCAGGACATGACAGATAGACCAGGTAGGCTCAGAGCTATCATGAAAAGAAAGGGGTTCATCCCCAGAAAACTTTTAGGATAGCTGGTGCTGCTCCAATAACATTGAGAGAAGTCTAAGAAAAGGGCAAAAAATTTAAAATAGCTTTTCAAAGGATCCATTTTTATCCCCACTACAGTGTTTACTTCTCCTTTAATATACTGAAAAGAAAAGATTTCCATCCCAGAGGAACGTTCTGGACATGCTGTATTATACAGTAACATTATGCTCTAACGTTTCAGTCATCTAAACATTGTTTTTGGGATTACTCATGGAAACTTCACAGTGGAAGAGGAAAGGGGAGGGGAAGTTGCATGGAGAAGGAAGGGGGGGAAACATCCCCTATTAAAGCTCCATTAGCTCCAGAAAGGAACTCTGTGAAGTGCATGAAAAATATTGTGGATTATTCAAAGACATCTATAATTTGAGTGTCTGTTTTCAATGTCAAGTTTCCTCCTAACCCCTATAAATTTTTTGCCTCTTTTTTATTTTTTTTTTGATTTTATTTCTGCAGAGGAGAATAATGATTATTGCAGAAGTAAGTGGAGAAAAGATGGATTGTCTTTATATGAAGTGTAAGTGTTGGGTAAGGCAATTAAGTGGAACAGAAAATAACTAGGATTAAAAGCCTTTTTTAGATCCTGCCAGGGCTGAAATCGTTGTCACACGGACGATGTGTTTAAGCTCCAGCAAAATTTGGGTGAGGCAATTGTGAAGATGACGGTCTAATGACTGTAAAACCTTCAAAACGGCAAACAGAGGAGAGGGCTTCCCACAAAGGAAGGACAACCTTCTCTTCCTCTCCTTCTCCCCACCACCCGGGGCTTTTTAATGTCAGATGTGAAGTGCACACCTGTGATAAATATAACCCCACAGCTGTCACTCGGGGCTGGGAGCGTGGGCAGGAGTGGGCTGGGGGACAGCATCTCCCCTGGCCCCCACACAGGCTCCTTTTAGCTGGCGTTTCAGCTGCCAGTTCCAGAGAAAGCAGGTGGTGAAGCCCGGGTGAATCACTGAGCCGGCAACTTTTGAGTCAAGGCTGAGGAAAGGGGTTATTACACAACTTTCACGTTCGGGGTGGAGGGAGAGAGCGCTGAGAGCTCAGGAAAGAGCAAACCCACACGAATTCATGGGCAGCCAGGGAAAGCAGGAGCCTTGGTGCTCTGCTCTCCCCCTTTGCCCTCCCAAAGCCGGCAGGGAAGCGATTCACAGGGGTGGCTGCAGGTAGACAGTACATGTGTGAAATTACACAGGGTTGGTGCAGTGCTGATCATCCCTCAGCATCAGGCCAGACTCCTTTGCTTTGGACAGCCGGTTTTAGGAGACTTCAAGCCACGTGAAGTGAAAAAAAAAAAAAAAAAAAAAAAAAAAAAAAAAAACCTCAGAAAAAATAAAACAACCCCTGGCAGACGGGCACAGAGGGAGGAAGCAGATTTGTGAAACCCCTCCCATCCGAAGCAGGGCACAAACTGCTGCCCGAGCGGCTTCCCCTTCAAAACTGCTCCATTTTGCAACCTCAGGTGCCAGACCCCTGGATGCTGCAGCCTTTCCTCCTCTCCTTCATGCCTGCAGCAGCTCACCCCAGCCCTCCCTGCTGGGTCAGGATGACGGATCTAAACAACAGGAGTAATGACAGCTGATGGTATAATTAGAGCAGTGAATGAAGTGTGGGAGTCCTGCAATTTGAGAGGTAGCTTGTGACCTCTGGGCTGCATCCATCCTTGATGTGTGCCCTGGGACACCCCTTTGCATTCAGTGGGATGACACAGGCAGCAAGCTGAGAGCACATTTCATCCCATTTTTTGGCCAAAAATCTGCTGTGTAAGAGTAGGCAACGCCACACTCAACCTGCTCCCCAGTTTTGACAGGAAAGTGGATTTGTTGCTGTGCTGAGAAATTCTTGCTTTACTCACAGATAATCTGCTTTGGTATTTATGTTTAATAGTAGCAGTGTGTAATATCTCTAAATTACTTGTATTCCAAGTTGTGTTGTGTAATCAGGCACTAATGGACCTTGCTGCAACCTTGTTCTCCCCAAGCAGCAGCCTGAACTCACAGACTGGCTTCTGGTTCTTAAGCTCATCACTGCTGCTCACATCACCTCTGCAGCTGGAGGGATCAAAAAGTTGTTTTTCCCTTGTGTTACACAGTGAAATTTCAGACCCAGAACTTTCTGGCATTGGCTTCTGAGGAGAAAGTGGGGAAATTAATCTGTTCTGTTTGTTCTGGCTTAAGTATGGAAACATCTGTTAAACTGTCTCCGATTGCCTCCTGGCTGCATTAAAGTGATGACAAATTTTGCCACTGATTACTGAGTATATTTCGCTGGGTTTTTTTTTTTTTGGTTTTTTTTTTTTTTTTTTACATGCAAGTTCTGTGCAATGCTCAGGACTGCTGTACCTGGTGGTTTGGCTGCCTGCAAAATAATAGGGGCTGGATCTGCATGTCAGCCTCACATGTTGTATTGATGAGCTGCCCCACAGCTATACATCAGTGCAGAATTTTGTCAATTTTCCAGGAAGATCCCAAATATCGCTATACTTCTACTATGATAAATACATGTATGGTATCTATACACAGTCCACACACACATATATATATAAACTATTTCAATATGTATATATATTTATATATACATGCATATCTATGCCTGTATCTTGCTTCTGGGTTGGCTTTCTGACCAGAAACTGATCTGAGAAATGAGAAAGGATTTGAGCAGAAATCCTATTGCTGAACACAACACATCAGTGCAAAGCGAAGAGTTCAAAATGAAGGTGCAGAAAGAGGTTCCCAACCACGGGACCCTGGCAAGGATTGCTCAGTGCTTTTCTGGGGAGAGGAGCCAAGTTCAAGCAATGGTCACCTCTGTCCTAGGAAGCAGAACATAAACCATAGGCCAAACATATCCTACAAGGCCAGAAAGTAATCAAAGGAGGGGGAAAACTCTAATGGAGCAAAATAAATTCTTTCAGATGTTTCTGGACTAGAGGAAAAAAAGAACCTCCAGAGTGTCTGAGTAGAGAAGAGAGAAAAGCATCTAGAAAAGAATGAACAGAGGAAATAAAGGGCTGGGAGGTTTGGGTTCTACTCCGAAATTTGGTTTAATACCCAATGCCCTCAGGAAGGGCACTGATGAGTATTTTGGGATGCCTGTAAACCTTCCTCAGCTGCTGAGGCAACCCCAGATTGCAGAGAGCATTTAAGTGGGCTGAGTGTAATTACCTGATTGGCATTAAGTAACAGTGTAATTAGCACTTTTTGGCACGTCTTCCTTTGAGCATATGGTGTTCAATGCTTCTGTAAATAAGATATTCATATGACACTCCCAGCAATACACTTAATGATGACTTTAAAGAATATTTTCCACATTTTGCAGAAGTAACACTTAAAGTAGGTGTGCTGGACACTGGGGATTTCTGGTGAACAGAGATGTAGTTAATGGGCTAAATTCTGCTGACTGGTGTAAACTGTGGCAAGCATGAAGAACTTCAGGGAGAAAACTTTTGAGGCTCTAGTGGTATAAAATAATGCATTTGTGGCTCATCAAGAAAACTCTTTTTCACATGTGGAACCTGGATTCCTTACTGTGCAACAAAACTAAAGCAAGGCGCAGGAGAATGGGTCAGGATTTTTGGGAAAAATTATTTTGACCTAAACTGTTGAACATTTAAAATTAATCAGCAAAGGAACTGCATTCTGTAGCTCTCTGCTTGGATTTAAGAATTTAATTCAAAGTTTCATGAACACTATAGATAAACAGCCTCAGTGCATTTGCTGCAATGCTGCAATTAGTCTCTGGTAAAACAGCATCCCAAATTATCACCAAAGGTTCCCATTTGCTGATAAGAGGAAAGAAGTAGCAATCTCATAACATTATGACTACTGATATTGTATATACCCCCTATTTTTAACTGAGATACTTTGCATAGATACACATTGCTATCTCTGCTCATAACTGACAGAGGGTTAGAGGAAAATGTCTCTTGGGTTGCTTAATCTCATGTTTTCTGCAGGATTTCTTGTACATTCTTTGGTAATGGTGATTCAGATCATGTGTTGGATCAAGCTTCCTAACTGGAGGATTAAGAAATGTGATGGCTTGTTCCAAGAGAAATGAATGTTTTAGATATTTGGCAGAACCCTGTGACTGACCAGGAATCACAACTTTTGGTCAATCACTGTTCAATACATGTCTACAAAATTCTTGGGGAGGAGGGGGTCAGAAATGTAATAACTCCGTGCTTTCTCTGAAATATTAAATTATTGCAACGAGCTTTGGATGATGCTATTAAAGTGACACAGTGAGAAATACAACTTTTTTCCCTTTATTGCCTTGAGTCAGTTGATAATTCACAGCGGTGAACAAAAGAAAGTCAGTGGATAACACATGTTAGCAAGGTCTCTGCAAAATTACCTTCCGTATTAGACTTTTTCTTTATCACTGAGATCCACTGGCAGCTCACATTAAAATTCAGAGTGCTGACAAATGCGTTTCTCTTAACAAGATCACCATTATTTTTTTTCTTTTTGCTAGGCAGGAGCAGGGCAGAGACTGGTAAGCAGAGCTCCTGACACCCCTGAAGGTTATTTGTTGAGTGGGAAGGATCTTATCATTTTAGGACAGCTACATGCAGCTCATGGGGTCTGAAAGTCACATAACCATCAATGTGAAAAAATTTTCTTGTGTCCCCTTGTACCTCTGGGGAAGAGGAGGCATCATCTCATGCACTGAAACAGCATCTCAGTGCAGCATCTTCCTCATCTTCCTCCTGCTGCCCACCACAGGAGCACTTGGAAAGGGATTATTGTCATGGCTTTGCACCTGGAAGTTCAAAGAGCTCAGACCCCCACAGCAATGCAGATTGTCACATGGATTGTCACAGGGAGTTTGTGCTTGAACTGAACTCCAGCTCGCAAGCACTGCCTGATGGTCACTGAAAAGGTCTAAGAAAGATTTTTCTACTTCTATTATTATAAGTATTATTATTATTACTATTACTATTGCTATTACTATTACTATTATTATTATATTTGAAAAGTTTTTATGGGCTAACATGAAGCTGAAATTGCCACTCATTGTAGCTGGTTTCCTTATGGGAAAGTTTTAGCATTTTCCTGTGCATCTGTCCTGGCCCTCAGCTGTCACTGGGTCCCCCAGGCAATGAACACAGGTACCGAGCTGCACGCCTCTGGCTTTTACACCAAAACGTTTTGCTGTACAAGACTCACAGTACATTAAAAAAGAAAAACTTAGAAAAAAAACCCCAAAAAAACTAAAAAAAAAAGAGAGAGAATCTTTATCAGGGACACACATGGGGAATCAGCACAGATTATCAGTTTTGCAAGATGGTCAGAATGAGTCTCACCTTCTGATCAAAGTTATCACCTCTCCTTTTGAAAATAAAACCTGCACAGACGCAACTTGTGCCTGATTTGGGGCAAGAAATCTCCTACCTGTTTGTAAGCACTGGAACTGTCAAACCTGACAAGATGAGTGTTCCTGCTGTAAAATCTGTGCCTGTAATCAGTGTCTCGATCTCCAAAGATCTGGATGCTTTCAGCAGATCATCTGACCTCTCCAATAAAAAGTATCCAAGCTCATATCGTCTGATCAAATCCTCTCAAACCTTGCTAGCCCTTTAGGAATCACACATATCCCACCAGAGTGCTGATACTGATAAAAATTTAATGCTCCATAACCTAGAGATCATTAGGTAAGGCAACCATCTGGGTGGATGCTGAGACCCAAAATCTCCTCTTAGTGTGGCCATCATGAGTTGTATATAATGGAGAACAATCCAGAGCTAATGTGCCATTCGGAGTTTTTTTTTCCATGCTTGCAAACTCAGTTTTGATTTTTCATTGACAAAATCAGAAAGGAAGAATAACCAAAACCAAAAACCCATGAAAAAAAATTCTTAACCAACCCCCCCCGCCCCCCATGAAACCTCAAAACAGAAGAAGAAATATACTAAATATTATGTTGGATGTCCGTCCCCATGTCAGGGCTATTGGAATTAGAAGCTCTTTAAGGTCCCTTCCAACACAAAACGTTCTATGATTCTATGATTTTTTATTCTTGCCAGCTGTTCTGTGCACCAGAGGCCTTTTGGTATTTTTGCTTTCTTTTTATTTTTCCCTGCAATCACAAGAATTAATATTCATTTATGGGAAAAGGAAAAACCCGGGCTCTGCACACACCATATTTTGTGTATTCCCCAACTAGGTTTCAAACTCACGATAGTTAGCTGAAAGCTAGAATTCTTCTGAGACACTTCTAATTTTCCAGAGGAAAAGAGATTAAATCTGAACTACTGAGTCTTTTTCAGTTTCAATGATGGTTGGTGAGAGAAGACCTGAAACTCTTGCTCTACACTCACCATTGACTGTACATAGCCAGGCTCCAAATAGGTAATTAAGAGTCATTTTGCTGTTTACTTAATGTGATAGCCATGGCTCTAATCTAGACTTTTAAAGTGTTTATTGCCAAGGCGAGGGCATAAACATTGAGGGAAGTTGCTTTTGTGATTTCTTGGTGCACTAGATGGCACTAAAGCATGGCTTTTATATACATGGGGAAAAAATCCCCACAAAAATTGATATGTAGGTTCAGTAAACCTGAACTATTTTGGTCAGGTATATTTTATGAAAGTTCTTTGATATATTATTTTTAATTTTTCATTTTAATTTTCAGATCATCAGAAACAGAATTAATTACACCCACTTTGATATTAAAAGAATTTCAAATTGAAAATAAATAATGCTGGGAAGTTGAAAAAAAAAAACCCAAAACCCTGAAGAAACTAATTTACCCCAGGCTAGATGCAAAATTATTCTAATGTTCAAAGATTAGGGGGCTTGATGCAAGTAAAAAAAAAAGTCCTGTACCAATTACATGGCTTTTTCATGAACTTTAGATATCAAAAACATTAAAGTCACAAAAAATATATAACATCTTCAGGTTTCCTATATAGAAAAAGCATTCTTAATATATAAGCAAATAGACAGCTCCACACTGTCTCCCGGGCATACCATGTTCAAAACATCAGATAGAGCTATCCTGTAAGAACAGGGCACTTTTTCTCCCACAGAAGTATCAAGAAAACAAAATTAAATTTTTCTTTACTTCTACCCCTCCCTTCAAATAAGGAGCTAGGGCTCAGCTCATTCGAAGTTTCTTTTAAGGCATCCTTATGTGTTGTATACAGCACTCTTTGCTCTCTTATATGATCATAATAAACAACAACAAAGGAGCTATGAAGGGTGGATCCCTTGTAAAACTCAGCCTTCTAGACAAAACCAGAAAAAAATATGTCTTAGGTCATCTTGGATATTTTTGACTCGTAATGCTGAGGGTGCTTGCAGAGACATTTCAAGTCTTTATGATGTTTTGATGATTCCAGGGTTATTCACTGAGTGTTTTGGTAAGAAAGAAAGCAGGAAGAACAGAACAAGTCGTTAAAACAAAAAGGATGAAAGAGAAGTGAGGTGTGGACTAAACGTGAGCTCACTCCAGCACCAGCAAGGATCCTGCAGCCCTGTATTTCCAGCAGCTCTGCAGCAAAATGGAAGTGGCTCCATTCAATGCTTCAGTCGTGAAGGTTGGATGTGAAGTCCAGGGTGTAAATACATGTAAATACAGGTAATATATGGCCTGAGGCTTGGGCTGTAAACCAAGCAGGCTGCAGAGGTTATGGTTTCATGCTCAGGTTTCAGAAGCAGCCATTTACCTGCAGTTCTCTCTCTAAGACATACAGCTTCATTTAGGCTTCCAGTTAAGGGGCTGAACCACCAAGCACTGGCTCTGCCATGAGCAAAACTGCTTTATTTTTGGTGGAGAGACCTGGGAATTTGCCCTGATGTTTTCAACCAACCCCATATATGTGTACTATTGGACTTATTATTTTTCAGTCAACTGAGTCCAAACCTGCATCTCAAGAAGTATTTTGTACAAAAATCCTAAAATGCCCACATGAAACTATTAAATATGACCCAAGAGCACAAAAGTTATTAAATTACAGAGTTTGCAGCAGTCAGCCCATGCTATTCTGAGGGCCAATATTTTTAGTACCTCTACAGAAAATGACTTCCCATAGAATCAGAAGTGAAAGAGTTTCAGCAATACTTGTTCTTAGCCTTTTCCACACTGAAATGCAAAACGGGGGGAAAGGAGAAGAGGAGAAATACAACGTCACAATATTATTTTTAAAGTATATATTTGTCTGACAACTTCACAAAAAAAAAAAAAAAGAAAAAAGGGAAGAAAAAACAGTAGGAGACATTAGAACTGCACCTTCACTAATGTCAATTGGTATGATTTCACCACAGAGCTTGAATTTTACTGTTTTAAATATGATACATGACCTTGCCTGTTTAATGAGGATATTATTGATCTAAAATGAACATCTTTAAAAAATTAATTACTGACATTATCAATAGCACTTCAGGTTATTAAAAATGAAAGAAAGCTAAACTTCCAATTTACTTTTCACCGTGCTGCGTGCGCTTCATTCAGTCTAGACAATTTCACCTTCTTTCTCATTTGGTTTCAGCTGTTGATCCTACTGTGATAAGGTTGCAGCCACCAAAGGGGACTTTTTAAAAAAAAAATAAAGTTTCTTAACAAGAAGAAGAAAAAAAATTTAAAAGCAACCTGCTTGTCCTGGTTCCCTTCCCCCTTGCTTTTTTGACATGTTTGGTTCCCACGCAAGGGGAATTACAGCAGGTAATTCTTTTACACTCACAACCTTCCAAGTGCTTGGCCTCCAAGGCACCCCCAGCACTGCATTGGCTGAAGGGTTGGGTAGTGCAGGTCCTCTGCCAAGCTCAGAAGTTTAGGTCTGCATTCCCATTACTATCATGGGATGGCTTCAGTTGGAAGGGACCTTAAAGATCTCCTGGTTCCAACACCCTGTCCTGGGCAGGGACACCTTCCACTAGACCTGCTTGCCCCAGGCCCCATCCAACCTGGCCTTGAACACTTCCAGGGGTAGAAGCTGCTTCTTTAGGAGCAACAGTTCAATATCTGACACGAGTCCACCTAATTTCCTCATCTCCTGCACACTGTTGACAACTTTTTTCTCCTGCAAGCTCCCAGAGCCATCTGCAAACTCTCTAACCAGAGGAGAATCACTCCCAAAACTGGTGCTGGCCCCTGGGTGTAGCATATCAAATGTAAGAGCATTGCAGACTCCTCTCCTTGAAGTTGAGCCACAGGACCTGTGGGGTCAGAAGGCCACTTGGGTTGTTGATGAGATGAGTTGTTTCTTATGTTGCTTTATCTTTCTGTATTGACTTGGGAGCTAGACTTGAAAGTCACTTAGACAACTAACTTAAATCCCACACAGACACTGGAGCTGGAGAGCTGGAGAGCCTTTGGACTAGTCCCCACTTCAGCCAGCAATTAGGAACATGATGTCCATGATTATTTAAACACACAGTTTTAATTAGTGACTGTCTGGCACATTGCTGTAGAATTGGTATAACTTCAGGCATTTCCCTGGTCAGTTACTTTAGTGTTTCAGAACAAAATTTATGTATTTTCCCATTAAAAATTCTATCAGCTTTTTTTTTAAACAAGGAAATTGTTTTTTGTAATGATTCTTCCCAATTTGTGTCTACTGAATTTTTTCTTATTTTCTCCTCCTCCAGTTTCCATTCTCGCTTCTTTTCCAACAAATAAGAAAACAAAGGAAGGAAAAATAAAGCAAGATATTTGACCTAAACCATTGACAAAAAATATTTCAGAATTTGGCTTAATGCTTTATTTTTTTTTTTCCTAGGTAATCCACACACAAATAAATTATTTTATTTGAGCAGTTATATGCTAACACAGACAACAGCTGAGGTCTTCTCAGCAATTAATAATTGCTAAAAACAAATTTTATTTTTCAGTTTAGAAGAAATGTAAAACAGCATCACTGCAAAGGCACCTTCATATTTTAAAACAAACTTCAGATTTCTGTATCATTTAGGTGGGTGCAAAATGTGCAGATCAGACCAAGGGATAGAGACATCTTTTCTCTGCATTTCCATTTTATGTTGAAGAAATTCAAGTGCTATGAAAATCTAATGAACACCCTCAGAGAACTAAGTTCACTGGAGCCCCATCTCATCAATGTCATATTCTGATACTTTTTTTTCTTAAATCATGGTTTTACTATTGCTTTCACTAACTAGTTGGGAATATTATTTAAAGAGGAAACATTTTATATATCTAATGCTCATCCAGCCAAACTCTTCAAAAGGAGAGAGACAAAAGAAAAAAATTAAGAGAAAAATCAATGCACCATAAGAGGTTCTTTTATTTAAATATTTTCAGCATGCTCCAGTCCATCCCTAGCTGACAGGATGCAGTGTAAGAATTACTGCATGCTGTTCTGAGTTTCGTGTTTGCAGAAGATTTGGTTGTATCACAGCCATCACCTGTGACCTTAGAGCCCATGAATCAGTGAGAGGAAAAAATGGTGAGCTCCAGGGAAAGGACTGGGCAGCCTGCAAACATCAGGTTAAGGGGATTCTGCTGTGTGTGAGATTTTTATAGACATTCTTAAATGTGTGTGTGTGGGTCTGTACGTGTCAGAGTATATCTATAAAATAAAAGTTGGTTACAATAGATGCTCTTATCTGACCTACTTAAAATTGTACATGAAAGCACAGTTAATTTCATCTCCTATCTGTCAGATTGATACAAATCTCCTGTTCAGTATTAATTATTGTATGCATGAATATTCTTTATTTTTGGGGGAGACCTGAGGATTAAAGCTACTGCTGACAGAAATCCTGAGCTCATTAAAATTCCCTCCCCCACCCTCACTGGATGTGCGTGCAACTTTTAAGTCAGGATTCATATCCATTCTGGCTGGCATGCAGTCTTTTGCACCTTTGGATAAGGGGTGTAAAATGCTGCCTCTGTGAACAATTCAGGCTTTTAAACTCAGTTTATATTCATTGCACAGTGAAGCAAATCAGAACAAAGTAGTCTCGATTTTCATCTGAGCCTCACCTAAATGCTCAGAGCTCATTTTTCATTGGTTTCTGCTTTAAAAATTCTCCAAAGTAGCTAGGCCTCAACAATTTAGGAGGTGATGCAGGGTTTTAATGACATTTCTGTTCTCTTTTAATAAAATAATATGTCCCTGTTCAGAATTATGTCAGAGAAGAAATCAGGAATTCAAAGCTAAGGTTAATCAGCCATAGTACTGTTTGACAAACAAATCCAGAAAAATTTGCTGTACATCTGAGTCTCTGTTTATGGCTTTAAACCTAATAGAATCGGGTTTCCTTCTGCCTGGAAGTGTCCTCTACTATGAAGTCCCTGGTGCTCTCCCAAGCTGATGCTTCCAAACATCAGTAGGAGTCTCACAGACTTCTGTCATTACTGAAAAAGAAGACAGGCCCTTCATGAGATCCAGGATCTGAACCAGACTGACAGTTAACACTGCCCAATTAGGATGTTTGGAGGAAGGAGTAATAAATTGTGTTTTAAAGGTCAGATTTTAGTTATCTGCCTTGTACATGTTATTTTCACAGGGACAAATGCATTTCAATGAAGAACAAGCCCAACGGAATAGAGAGGAGGCTGCAAAAAAAAGGAAAATCCACTTTCACTCAGAAATGCTGAGAGATTAATAAGGTGTTTTCATAGAAACTTTAAATTAGCATGACAAAAAAATCCATAATCAGATACAATCACCCCCCCAAACTAAGAAAGACGCGTCTCAGAATAGTCAATCGACTCATAAATTACATGTTCAACCAAGGTGCCTGAAAATCAGGTTAAGCTCCCTACCCTGTGGGAGCTGAAAACAGAATTCTTCTGATGTGTTAAGTGAGTCCTGCAGTTACTGGACAGCTCTTGCTATGAGAAATATACTGAAAACAGCATTACTTGCAGTGGGTTTTTTTTTTTAACAACTATTATAGTTCAATTGGTTTTCTAAACATGCTGCCCATGGAAGTGGTGGTATCACTGTCCCTGCAAATGTTTAAAAAAATATGTAGATGTGGGACTTGGGGATGTGGCTCAGTCGTGGCCCTGGAAGTTCTGGGTTAATGGTTGGACTCAATCTTAAAGGTCTTTTCCAACCTTAACGATTCTATAATTTTGTGAAGATCATGAGCAGAAGATCTCCACAAATAGCACTGAACAGAAATTTTTGCATCTGCAGCTTTTCTCTGTGGTACACTTATGACTAAAACAAAAATAATAATTAAAAGAGTGATGAAGAATACCTAACCCTACCAGCGTTAGCCTGTTGTGCTAACACTGAGAAAATGTGCACTTTACTCTGAGGTAGCTCTAGGTACGTTTGAGTGGCTTCCTTATTCTCAGATCTAGGTGCCTTTGAGAAATATTTGGTAAATAGTCTCTTGTGCTGTAATCAACAACCCTCATGCCACCATTTCCAGTGGGAAAAGTATTTTTGCAGTGGCTAGCTCATAATGTTTGGTTTAAAAAGTACTTGCTCAGCACAAAGCATCTTTACTGAAGCAGGCATGTCTGTCAGGGTCAGATTTGAAGGTGAGATTTTGAAGGGAAAAAACAGAACAGCAGATGAAGGACAACATTAACTGGTTTAATCTAGATATTCACTCTCTAATCTCACAAACATCTATGGTTTTCCTTAACTCTACGTGAACCTTTGCACAGTGTGTTTAGCTGCATACTGCACTGTTTTTTTCAAAGTCCTTTGGCTTGAGAGGAAAAAAGAAAGAAAAAAAAAATGCCTCTCATTTCAGAGTCGTTCTACAGGCCATTTATTCATCAGAAATAATTGTGGTCAGACATTTAGCTGAGAATGCTGGTATTTGTCCTAATGTTCTGTAAATGTTTATACCAAACTTAAATGAATGTAAATACCCCATCTCTGAGCTCTGTGGTAAATCGTTTGTTCTGCACAGGGAGCGTTTGGCGGGGAAGTTATGCTACAACCCATTCCTACTGAAATAGTTGACACCAATGGCAACTCGCCATCTAATCCCTGAGCTCAAATGTAAATACTTTGCTCCACAAGCAAAGCTGGAAAAAAAAAAAAAAAAAAAGGGGGGGGGGGAAGCAAGCCAAATTTTGGCCAGTTTTGTGCCAGACCAAAAGTAATCTGCACCAACCCTCTTCCTGACACAAGTTATTTGTCTCTGCATGCTGCTGAGCTCTGCAGCCTGATGTGTTAGAAGTCAAGTCTATGCTCTTCAGCTTCTCCCTCCATCTCAGAGCTCTGGTATTTGGTTGTTTCCCCGTGTTTCAGGTCAGGATTCAAAGGGATGAGTAGACCGCCAAAGTTTCAGTTGGCTCTGAATGAGCAAACCTCCAGCATTTGTTTTCACTGCAGGAAAAACTCCCATTGATTTCAAGGGGAAGCAGGACTGCAGGCTTGCTCTTCCCTTCTGAAAATCAGAGCTCCCAGATGCAAATTTAAGGCTTGCAATAGACAGGTATCAGTTCCGCTAATTAAGTCTCATTTATCTTAACCATTTCACTACTTAATCAGATAGCGCAGTGATAAGACACTATAAAAATATATGACAGATAGTCAAGGTCTAGACTTCTCTAATGTGGCAATTTTTTATATTATGATCTTCCTTTGTATATGCAGATGAACTGCTCTTTTATTAACTTCCCTTTGTAAGCATTTCACATGCCAAAAAATCAGATAGGGCTTTGGGAAAAAAAAAAAAAAAAAAAGCTTTCCAAAGTGATGAGAATGAATTAGCCCATAATTGGACTGATTGGTAAAAGTTCAGTACAATGCAATAAAAGTGCACCATTATCAGGATTTAAACTTGCTATGGGGAATTTTTATTGCTGCTCATTTAAAAAAAATATAATCTTTGGCTACAGTCTGCAGGGACTTGCCAGTTTTGAAGCAAGTGAAGAAATCTGTGGGGGCAAAGGGCTTCTCATACAAATATAAGTAGAGCAAACATTTAGCTGTTAATATATATATATTACTGGAATTGCACTGATTTTCACGGGCTGTCATCTGTAGTTGTAGAGAGAAATAAAATTACAGGATTGTTAAGGTTAGAAAAGACCTCCAAGATCATCAAGTCCAACCTTTGAGTGAATATCACCATGCCAACTGTATGTACTAAAGAAGAGTGGACATCTCTCCTCATAGAATGTCTCTCTTACAAACCTCAGCAACAGCCCAAGAACCTCAGCATTTTTCCTCAGTTAAAGTACCAGAGGAGTAATGCACAAG
Source organism: Chamaea fasciata (assembly GCF_029207755.1). Taxonomy (NCBI): domain Eukaryota; kingdom Metazoa; phylum Chordata; class Aves; order Passeriformes; family Sylviidae; genus Chamaea; species Chamaea fasciata. Next base: position 4,815,975 of record NW_027094090.1, on the reverse strand, counting down.
AGTTCTACTCAATACAGCAGAGACAAAGATCACAGGATTTAATGCCTAGAAACAGAAGCTGAGCACCAACCTGAGCAAGAAATCCACCACATATTTTAATGCTGGAAGCAGATCAGTACAAATTATGTTGAAATCTTTAACTTAAAACAGGGAGTGTTTCTCACCCCATTGTTTTATTTCATTCAAACAAGGCCAGAGAAACTGCAGGACTTCTGTTTTGCAGGTGATTAGATGCCCTTTTTTTTATTATTTCACAATCCTCTAATTTACAATTTTCTGGATATTTCCCAAAGGGGAGGTGTCCTATGATCACAGGTCCTGAAAAGAAATTTCCTCCATAAACTTGTCTTGTTTCCTTTAGGGGCCTCCACAATATCTTGTGATCTTGATGGATGCCAAGAACCCTTCAGGATCTCATAATTAATTTTTAAAATTTTGCCATCTGTAAATAGCCTAATTCCCTCCCAGACTCTTGGGGAAAGAGATACTCAGTGTGACTTGAAGGTTATCTCGTTGGGAATATTTCGGAGGAGGGGAAAAGTAAATTCAAAGTGCACATAGCAAACATATTAACTCATTCTTATTAATGCAAACAGAGCCTCAGTTAGCCCACATCTGTATCACTAAGAAGAGTGATGGAAAGATGATTGGATTTGTTGCAATTACAGATCTTTTGCAACCTTACTGATTCCCTAAGAGGCAATATTTGGAGCAAACAAGTAGAAAATAAGATGAAAATGAACGTCTTGATCTTGATCTAGAAACTTCTGGTTCTCATGGAAAAGTCTACTCACAAGTTAAACAAAAGCAAGAGATGCGGTCCTAAGCAAAAAACCCAAACAACCCAGAGGGCTGATCATAAAATGCTTAGTAAGGAAGGAAATATGCAGAATAACCATAAATTTAAAGGTCCCTTTTGAAGAACAATAACTCCTACAAGCATCCGAATGATGATGAAACTACCGAGCTGTGTGATCCCGCTATCAGAACCGCATCTCTTGTTCAAGGAAAATTGCCACAACTTCTCTGTGTCTGAGAGGCTGAGCGTGACCTTTGCGGGGCTAAACGAGGAAAAAAAAAAAAAAAAAAAAAAAAAAAAAAAAAGAGAATTGCAAGGCTTTCAAATATTTTTTCCAGCACAAAAGTATCTATGTCTTGCATGAACCTTTTAATTTTGTCCATTCAAGTCCAGATTTCTCCATTCACACAGGGGTACCACTGACAGCACAAATAGACCTTAAGGGCTGATATTGAAACTTTTGCTTTTCTACAAATTGGAGAGATTTAAAATAAAATAAAATAAAATTCTGCAAAAAAGTTTCTTACTGTTAAATTTTTAGAATGTCCAGACTACTCACAGACTGATTTCATCCTGAGCCCTGGTATTGCTGTGTAGCAGAAGGAATAACAGGGTGAAGTAGCACAGCTTTTTGCAAGATTAGCTTGTTGGAAAGGGCAGGTTGAAATTTCTTATCCGAGCTTTAAAACAAAAACATAAAGAATTTACTTATAAAATCTAAAGGGATTTACTTTGTAATCTGTTCTGTAATGTTCTAATTCACCAATTGAGATTTCATGGAATCTTTGAATGGTTTGGGTTGGAATGGACTGTAAAGATCATTTCATTGGCGAGTGAACTATTAAGATGTAAAATAACTATTATTAACATTGGTTTAAAAAATCCATTTTCTAATAAATATCAGCAACCATAGCACATAATTCCTTTTGAGATTTGGAATACCTGGCATAGTTTACAAGTTTTCACTTACTGAAGTCATACAGACCCATAAGAATTTCATTTTTTCTGACAGCAATGCTTAAGACCTTAGGATTGTAAAGACAGATTTTTATTGCAAAATCTCAAACACAGGAAAACAGAAGAAAATGTTTAAATACAGGAAAGCACCCTAAATTTCCTGTCTTTCCTGTTATTAAATCTCTTGATTGTGTGGCTCACCTACCAATTTAAGAATGAGGTGATTTATGAATATTGAAAGAGTGAATAATTAAAATTTCAACAGCAAAGAGAGACCCTCTTAGATCTTGACGAACTAAGTCATGCTTTTTAACTGTGCTTTGTAGAGTATTTTTATTAAAATTATGATGATTTATGATTAATTGACCCATACCAGAAAAATGTAATAAAAAATCAGAATTTTGCACACTTTTTCTTCCTCTTCTTATTTCTTGACATTTATGTCTTTAACTGAGAAGCTATTTTTTCCTTTGTCTGGCAATCTCCAACTTATATTGGAAACATATTTGAATAGCCTATGCCTGTTTCTTTGAGATTGCATTAGGCTATTGATGACAGTTAAACCAGAATGCATTTTTAAACTGAAATTCAGAGCGTGTCAGAACAGAAACTGAAGTCTCTTAGGTATTTGAATAGATTATCAAGAAGATATTTTATCAGCATTAGGGATATTATAAATGTATTTTTATTGCAAGAAAATAGATTCTAAGGCATTTAACACAAAAGATACATTATATTGATTTCTACCAATCCCTCAGAAAATCCATTCAGTAACATTTTTTGTCCTGTGGTTCTAAAACAATGTAAGTTGTGAGGAGATAAGGCTTCTGCAGTTTTAATTGCCCTTTCTAAAAGGGAAATTACTCTGCACAGCCCTCTACCTGGTCATTTGTTTTCTGAATGTTTTCCGAGCAGAAGCCTGTACTGAAATATTAGCACATGCTGAAATTGTGTTATCTTCATCTTATTAGAGAACAGCTGGACAGATGTGGTAGAGACACCCCTTTCTCCGCACCTTATTCTCATGCAGATTAAATTATACACTTTTTCTCTTTCCCTAAACACAAAAAATCAAAGAAGAGAGCTACTGCAAGACATTTGGGATAATTTTAGTTTACTTTTTCTCTCCACCTTGTTCTTCCTCTGTCAATAGTTACTCCCCCAGAAACCAAATCTTGTCGCTGGGACTTCAGCAGTTGAACACTGGTGAGATATGGGTGCTAGAATCCACTGGATGCATTTCCATCACTGTTAAACATAAATCCTCATTTTCCTTCTGCTCCTGGTGGCCTCGGTGTCCAAATTTCTTGAAAGTTATTTGACTCTTGGCTTTTCTTTGGGTGTGAATCAACTCCTGGGTGGGATTAAACACAACTGCCTTTCCAGAGACAGCAAATGAAACATTGTGAGGGAGAAACTGGTCTGGGTTTTTTTTGTTTTGCCTTATGCATTCCTCCAGCACTGTTCCAAGTGAGCTTTATACCCTCACACACCTCTCTCAGTATATTAGCACTGATCAGCTACAGAACACATATTTTCAGGTTCTGCTACAGAAACAATGTGTTGATGGACTTCAGCATAACCCTTGACTTTTTTCAGAAAGTTAAAAAAATAAACCAGCAACAGAAAAAAAGAAAAAAGAAAAAAAAAACAAAAGGCAAAACCCAAAACAACAAACCCAAATTTGTATTTTATGACTACAGGGCTCCTCTTGGAAACCAGATCTTTACAGATGAGAACATGGCATGGCACTATGCTGCAGTGACTGTGTGGTGAGCTCCAAGCTCTGTGAAACTAGACATTTTGCTCAGGGTTGATTTATGTTTGCATTTTTTTATTACCTGCCCTTGCTATGATCTTGTCCTGGAAGGGGAATAAGTTATGGGATTGTAGAAATGGTGACCCTGGATATGCCCAAATCATACAGGTCCATAGGAGGTGATGACCACAATCAACCTGCCGTGAGCAGCAAATTTCTGTGTAGGCTCCTAAAAGAAAGAATTGCACAATCCCTTTCCTTCGAGGAGAGCACAGTTACTCAGAACAGCCCTGGCATTGCTCAGCCCGAGATCAAGGGGTGAGAAGGGAAGAGCCCTCACAAATACTGAGTTTACAAATACCAGTAAATTACTGATTCTGATACTTGCTGTCACAAGCTCAGAGAATACTGGGATTTTTTCGGCCTAAAGTCCTGTTTCTCTCCTTGGAAGTCCCTTACAGGCCAATGCACCCTCTGGATGACGGCATCCTAACAAGTCAGGTGTTCTTAATCCATCCTGCCATATCCTGCATCTTCCCAAAGCATCTAACTTTAAATAAGAACTTTATTTTAGACTGTATGGACAAACTACACCCTGTTTCCTTAAGATATGAAGAAGAAAAATGCTGTCAAAATGAAAGGGTTTGTAATTTTTAAGAATTATTGAAAAGAAAGAGTTTTAAGGAATTTCAGAAAATTATTTCTGTTTTGCAGGTGAGTAATCAGAAATCTTAGAAGATTTAAATAATCCAGGCTCAGTAGCAGGGTTAGATAGGAATGGAACCTAATTTTGCTAATGTGAGCCTGTTGTCTCACTGTCACGCCACTCTCACCAGTAAAGATATCACAGAACCACTCTTCCTTCCTCTGTCAGGCTTTGCATGAAATGGTAAATGGCAAGACATCTTCTTGCCATAGACATCAGTGAAATCAATCTAAATTTTTTTGTAGGTGGACCATTTAGCTTGGTTTGTTTGGATCTTGACACCATATGCACACATAAAATCTAGGTCTTGGAGGGAACAATTGAAAAGGAGTTTCCCAAATGTGGTTTTTAACAGAAAATTCAATGAGCAGGAGACAATCTTCCTTTCATTGGTTTTTTGTCTACTGCATCTGCATGTAAAGTTATTTTACGAGTTGAAAGGAATGAATCAAAGACCAGACAAAGATCATAGCCAGGAGCTAATCTCCACATTTTAAAAATATTTGTTAAGTAAACTTGGTTACAGGAGTGAGGATCCCTGACCCGAATTTTGGCAGGGAATCCTGTCCCTCACTTCTCTCTGCTGGAAGCACCAGCACCATGCTGCCCTGCAGAGCATGCACAATGATCTGGGAGAGGATGTACAAACCTCTTGGAGTGTCCAGGAGGAACTGAGGCTCCCAAGACTGGAAAACAGGCACACATAGGACAAAAGGCCAGCCTGTCTCTTGGAAAACTCAGAACAGTAGGAGTTGTCAAGGTCTCCTTGCAAGGAATGGGCAAAGTAATTTATTACAGATATTCTGTTCTTATGTGACAAAACTCCCACAGCTTCAGGACTGGTAACATTTGTGTGCTCCCTGCAAGCTTCACAGGATGGGCTTGGGGCTTTGTCCTCCTGCCTTTGTTCCCCTTCCCCTCTGGCAGAATAAAAATGCTGACCTCTGTTTGCAACTACCAACACAACATTTACAGCCATTGATGTAGATTTCTTTTTAAAAAGAAACGGTATATGAAATTTTATGTACATGAAGACTTGAAGGATGCAGTTGGCTGGTGCAGCTACAGTGCATCCACTGGAACATCCCAGCCTACACCAAGCTGCTGAACATTCCCCTGGTTATACATAAGAACTAAGGCTTTGACCTCCTGGGCTACTGTGGGGCACCTACAGAGTGTTCACTTGTGGCAGATGCTGCAGTGTTTTCTAGTTCTTCTTTCCCTCCTGCTATGAACACTGTGAAGAGATAAAGAGCAAAGGAAACAGAGATGAGCTGATGGGCTTCCTCCTTCAATGCAACAAAACGAAGGTTAATTTATCAAGAGGAACTGCTGCAGATTTCATGAGATACATAAAGCTTTAAGCCCAAGTAGTCGCCATTGCCAAACTAGTCTGCTCAATGGGATAAAATGTCTTCCCCGTGCTGACTGAGCAGGAAATGTTGATCAGAGGCATTTTCACCACCAAAAAGCAGTTTTGTGTGCTGCCTCTAAGATGACCTTTTATAAATCCCACCAAATCCTAGCTGGCTTCCCACCATGTTGCTAATAGTTTGATCTGTGACCTGCTAATGAGGTACATATTGTTTCACCTCCAGTAAAGGTATTAGGATGTCTACTCAGTTCTGCAGCACCATGGAGATTATAGTTGCTTGCGCCAGGAGGAAAAGGAATTTCCAGGGCATAAGTCATCATTTACAGTTATTAACAAAGGGATTTATTATGTAGTTCTGTTTCAAACAGCAGTGTACACGATGCCTAGAGCATGTCAGAGTGCAGCTCCCTACCACATAATGTCCTAATGAATCACCACGGGCTGGAGGAGCTGTAGAACCTCAACATTCAATCTCCTGTTTCTCCCCCCGCACACCAAACTGACAAATAAGGACATAATGGCTTTGCACTTTTATCAGGTAAAAGTGATCTCAGGAAGATGAGTATATTGAAACCACATCGAGAAGAATGTGGGGGGTGGGGGGGGGGAAATCCACTTTTGGGAAAATAAACAGAAAAAAATAAGAAAAAAAAAAAAAAAGAGAAAAAAAGTCTTGGTGCAGCAAAACAGCTTTAATGCAAATTTAAGTGTTAACCCTCATCCCCACGGGCGAGGGGGCTGTGTCTGTGCACACACAGTCAATGGGATCTTTAACCATGACTTCAGGGCTTGCACAGTCAAGTCCTACTGTAAAAAGAACCTTGCTTTCCAGAGTTGGGAAGATGAGGCTGACTAAAGGTTATTGAATCCTGCCTGTCCACTCTTGCCCTCTCTGTAATTTATTGTAATTGAAGGCCAAAGGCTCTCTCCTCTAAAACAAACAGTTAAGAAATAATAACTGGACCAGGGCTCTGTGAGTTTTAATTAAGCGATGTTTAGAGTACATATGGAGTTCTCCAGGTGGCAGGAGACAAATTATTATTTATTTGCTTTTGCTCGTTTTATTTGCATTTTCAGGCTTAAAGGCTAAAAGAACTATGTTTTGCTCTGATTTTGCTTTCAGTGAAGGTGCTATAAATTTTCTTATTTACTCCATATGGAAGCAGACTCAATTAATATTTATTTGTCTGAGGTTAATAGCTCACATAATCTCTGAAACGCCACAGTCCTCTCTGGTTGCGTTTTGGGAGAGGTGGGAAAAAAAAAACAACAACAAAAAAAAAAACACCATATCATTAAGCCTGTTTGATAACTGAGGAATTGTTAGCATTTTTCAACACTGTTTTCTTTTCAGATTCTCACTAATGCTTTTTTTAGGGACAAAATTTCTCCTGGGAAAACCTTCGTTCACCCTCATGAAAGCAAGTTGCTTTATCTTGGAAGAGAGCCAGCCTTTAAATGGACTGAGAAACAAGTTCATCTCCCTCCACAGAGTCCCTCATCCTCTTCCTCCCTCTCTCTTCCCTCTCTCAACCATGCCCTGTGTTAAGTAGTGGGGTTAAAACAAGTCTTACAGACAATTTTGGCATATTGTCAAAATCTGCTTCCATTTATCCTGTAACTTCCAGCTGATAAGTTATAGGAGTGTGGACTTTTAGCTTTTTGATTATCACTTCCTTTTGATAGTTTACGAGGTAGAAGGATGATAGCATCACAAGCAATGATTTTCAGAACCATTTAGCATCTCAAAAGAAAGAGTTTCTAAGAAAAGAGAGAAGTGACAGAGGTACCTTCTATTTTTAAAGCAAAGCATGGGTCAAACTCTTCTTCCACTGAACTCTGTGGCACAGCTCCCACAGCTTGTGTTAAGAGTAAGATTGGGCCCAGGGGATGATGAAGCCAGTGATTATACAGCGCATTATGCTAAAGAAAAATTAAATCAAATTCAACTGCTTTTATATAATTCAAAGACAGAACTCAGTGTTTTCTTTAATTATTTTTGGTTTCTTTTCCCCTCTCCCCTCTCTGCACACTGATTTCTTGCCTACAAAGAAAAGCTTCAAAGAACATTAGCAAATCCAACCCTTTTATTTAAGTTTTGCGTTTTTACCCCCTTTTATATCCATAGAAAAAAAGAAAAAAAGAGAAGTTTCTTCTACTTGACTATGATGCAAAAAAATCCTGCTTCTTAGTTCCTTTGGTGATGCCTTCATGGTGTTAGGGGATTCAAAACTGCTTTAAAGAGGGACAAGCTGTTGTCTCAACCTCAGCTTTAGAAAAGTTCCACCATCTTCTTCAGTCAAACAAGGATTTCAATGCCTATTCAGAGATACTTGTTTTCACACTACAATCTACAAGCTGCTGCTTACTGGAGCCTAACCTATCTAAAAAGGCAGATCAGAAACCCCCAGTGGGTTTGATAAAAACTGCATAAACCGAGATCGAAATTCACTGGTTTCTACTAGGTGGATAAAAGTCATCAGCTTAAGAAGAACAGGGCTTTAATGTAAACAGACACATTGCAAAGTGCAGAATACTTTATCTATTCCAAGAGGGAAGACTTTAGCTGGAAAAATTTGAGCTTTTATTTGGCCATTGACATGATTCCACAGTTAAGGGCATTGTCTTATTGTTCAGGTGCTGATTCATCAAACTTCTGGAGCCCACATGAAACCTGAGCATGTTTGTGGTTCCACTGAGTTCAACAGGGGCACAATCACATGAATAAAGTGAGATATGTGAGTGCCGTTCTGAATCAGGGCCCTATGCCAATGACAAAACTTTCATTAGCAAGTTCTACCATCAAATAGTTTCCACTAGAAGATAATGTTTGCCTTGGTTTATTAAGTAGATTGAAATTTGGTTCTGCATTTGAATATAAGCAGACATCATTATTATCAGGTCCTTGACAACCAGTGTTTGTGGAAATAACATTGCTGATATAACTCTGATAAATGTCGAGAGTTGTGCACTACTTCGCCATTCTTTACATCCCTCAAGAAAAAACAATTGCAACCACACAAGCAAATTCCCCACAGAGCTGGAGTAATATTGTCTCTGATGTAACCCTACTATTTTTAATTGTTTTTGAGATGTGTTCAATTGCTCTGAGAAGATCTGAGGTTGTGACTAAGTAGATATTTTGCATAAAATGAGATGCAAAATTAAGCACATGTATTTTGGAGAAATTTTTTTTTTTTTTTTTTTTTTTTTTTTTTTTTTCTGTCAGGGACAGGAGGTAAGATAAAGCTTCCAAGGGGAATAAAAAAAGGAAAGAATGAGAAACAACTTTTTTTATTAAATTGTTAGGGAAATTGCACACTATCAGGTGCCATACATTCATTTTGCACATATAATTTACTTTGTCCTAGTCAAAATGTTCATAAAAGCCTCTCAATTCAGTCATTTGACAGATGAGATCTGTTCTTGATGTCAGTCACTGAGTTACATGTCTCTTCTTCTATTTTGCTGCTGTGATTCTTATTCTGTTTATCTTTGTGCCCACACAGTATATCAATATAAATTTATATGTGTGTGTGCATATTCTATACATACAGACTATCTTTATTATGCAGATGATAGCAGTGTTAAGCTTGCTGCAGAGGGCATCTCTTTCATATTTCAGAGGAATGCTGGGCAAGGAGATCTATTCTGGAAGCCCACAATATTAGAATAAGAATGAACTCATTTTCATAGCCATGCAGTGGAGTAAAAAGCAGTAAAACTCTGCAAACAATAAGCGAGGAACACTTTTTCTATGACATGCAGCAAAACAAAACCTTGTGTTGAAAATATTTAGAGCAACCTCAACACTCAGGAATGGAGTTACTGGGGCTGATTCAACACCGTCAGAGAGTAAAGTGGGTGGAAGTCATTACTGTCCATCCTGGCATGGGCTCTTTCTACTCCTTGGTTCAAATGAGCACAAACACTTGCAGTGGAAACATGGAGCCAAGATTCTCTGCAAAACAGCAGATTCTCTGTGCTTTTAAACATTTTTTTCTATTGTTCTTTTTTTGTATGTTTTTCAACTGATGCTAGTGGTGCTAATATTATCAAATTAAAACCGACACATCCATTTTATGGGCTCAGGTTTCTGTTTTCTACTGCACATGTAAAAGAAAAGCTTATTAAGCAAGTTCTGTGACCTGTGAAATTACTGAAGTCTCTTTCTGAAGACTTTCAGTGTATGTTTCCCACAGGCTGGACATTAACTGTTGTCTTCCATGACCTCTCTGGCACCAAGTCATACTGAGGCCTTTCTCTAAGTCCAGACTAATTAGGACTTTCTCATTACTCAGACACCTATTTTTAAAGAATTCCTCAGTATTCAATATTTTCAGAACTTCAACTCTTTTGATGAATTTTGTTTAAATCAACCACCAATATTTAAAAACAAAAAAAACCCAGAAGTCTGAAGGAGGTATGGAAAACAAACAGCCAATCAGTTAAGCAATGTGATTGCTTCAGAAGTTTGGGGTTTTTTCTACAAAGCCAGATTTTGAGGTTTTTTTACACGAAAACCAATTTTATGGCTTTTTTATTGATATCCCCAGAAGTGAGGTTCATCTGACTTGGCCTTAGTTGCCTGTTTAGACACTTCTTTGGAAACGGTCATCTGGGGGGGTAGTTTGGATAACATTTAGATGTTGTTTCCAATTCAAAATATATTTTTTTTGCTCTAGGATGAATGGACACGCAGGAGGAAAAGGTGTCCTGAGATATATACCTCAAGCAAACACAAGCAACAAATCATATACATAATGATGTACCTATAAGAAAATACTTAGAAATGGTGCAATGTCAAATGTTTTCTGAGCCCTGGGACCTAATTTTACCACAGGGAGTGTCTACTTCCACTAGTTGAAGCATAGCTGGTTTTGAATTGGTTTCACAAATGTCAGCTGAAAATGCTGCACAAAATTTATCTTTGATTCTTTCAAACTATGCATAATCCACCCTCAGAAAATCTAAAAATCAAAGAATTGCAAATTGTGCTGCCTAATAGAACAGCCCTTGTTTCAGATTGCACCTATACATGCAAAAAGGCAGCTGGAAAAACAGCCCTCTTTTCACGGTAATTTTTTTTTCATTAAAATAATCTGTGTAATTAATTAACAATGCATTTGTGAATGATTAAGTGCAGAGAAAAGCTGTTGAGAAAGGATTTTAAAAGCTGCACTACTGTAAATCATTGCAGTGCAAGACTTACTTCTACACAGATAATGTATCCCCAAATGCCTTTGAAATTCTGCAATAAGTGAGAGGAATAGAAAATGAAGGGTTAGAGGTACTGTAAGCAAACTGCTCCTTAACATCTCTATCAAGGCAATACATTTTACCTCAGCGCGTTAAAAATGCAAATAGAATCTTTAACTCCTAAGATCAATTGCAAGCACAGAGAAACTCTGGGTTTAGGAGAAGCATTCTGTCTTGTCAAGCTCACCTTATCATCATGGAAGAATAAACAGCGTAATTATTCTCACCTTTTTGTTTGTTTTCTAATTGGATCATTTATTATTTTCAGGAAATTCAAGTCCACGTCAGATTTATAGCATAAGGATTCTGAAATATTGCTTTGGTTATAGAAATGTCAAAGCTGGCAGGTAAGCTGTCTTGTTGCCTCAGGAGTCTTTTGCATGAGCAAAAATTATGGAAAAGGCCTTTAGAATTAAATAAGTTCAACAATTTGTTTCTGTGTTATGCATGGTTGAAAACTCTGTTCTTTTACCGATATTTGAGGTCCATTTATCAGCCTATAGTTTATAACGTTGCTGTGCCTGAATCAAACACACAAAGGGTGGGATTGTAACTGTTCTGTTATGCAGAATGTATTCTACTTCCAGGTTGGCTACAACAGGATTTGGGTGACCCATAACACATTTTTTCTGGTTAGTTACCAAATATCTACCACTGTGAACCATGACTGATCTTGAAATGGCTGCTCTGCATTCCTTGTAAATGCTCAAGTGCTCAAACTGTTTCTTATTTAGCACTGAATGAAGTTTGTGTTCTCTGCTGCCCAGCAACACAAGTTTCTGTGGTATCTTTCACTAAAAAATGCAAAACAAGGCCTGAAACACCATCATCTCAAACATGTACCATAGGAAATCTGGTTTCACTCATTATCTTTTAATTCCAAGAAGTTTACTCATGGGTTCATCACATCACTTTGTGAGTCAGTCCTAACAGAGAGCACATAGTGTTTCTTCAGCTGTAGAATCAGAGAATCACAGAATCATAGGATGGTTTGGGTTAGAAGAGACCTTAGAGATCATCCAGTTCCAATCCCCTGCCATGGACAGGGACAGCTTCCACTAGACCTGTTTGCTCAAACCCCCACCCAGCCTGGCCAAGTTTATCCTGCTAATTAGGCATTTTGTGTGTTAAAGGGAATGATTTTCTCTGTTCACCAAAAAATCTCAGACAACAAGGAGCTCAAGGCGTTTGATCTAAATCTCACTTGAAGTCACTGGAAAAAAAAAAAAAAAAAAGAAAAGAAAACAACAAAAAAACCCGACAAGGTTTGAAATCAGCCACCAGCCATGACATAAAGAAAATTCTGGCCACAACTGATGACGTGAGAATCTCCCATCAGCACAAAGTGCTGGTGCATGGAAGTGGCTTTCTGACTGATAAGCTTTATCTCTACCCACAACAGGAAGAAGCAGTTGAGGGGGGATGAGACTGTGTGTGCACATGAACACTGTGCCCCCCCCGGGTACCCTTTACAACCAGCAAGGGGAAATGGGTGTTTTTTGGACTTGGTTCATATAACTTCATTTAGAGACTCATTTTTCAAAAAAAACCCCCAAAAAACCAAAAAAACCCCAGCATTAACCAAGCAGTAGGAGAGTTCATTTGTCTTCTTAGTCTACGCTGGAAGAATAATTTGGAAGTCAGAATTCATAGAGGGGATGGTCAGGACACTCAGGCAGTTCATACTCCCATGGACACTCAAATATTCTCTAAAACAGAGCTACATAGCAAGGGCCTGTAAAAATTGCAGGCAGATAGGGGAAAATAGAAATAAAAATAAAGGAGGATTCTGATCATTTTGAAAAAAAACATTAATTTGGGGTTTTTGTAAGGGTGATGCTTTAGAACTCGTGATAAATCAGGAAGATTAGAGCTTTATCTTCCTTTCTTCATACATATATATGCAGTTCCTTAAGACTGTGAAGTTTTATGAGATAACGGGCAAAGGAACCAAAACAGAAAGTAACTATTCATGTATATACCTCTCCTTAGAGTCTTTATTAAGATTGAATTTTTAATATGGTGAAGGAAAATGTAATCCAGTCCTTACATCTAGGATTAATGAATTTTGTAATTCTCTTATTTCTCAAGACAAGACCAAATACTGTTCAAAAGTCATTCAAATTCAGTTTCTAATGAGAAGAGGAAAACATACGAAAATTTCAGTTTCGCTGAACTTAAGTAAAAACATCTGGTTGTTCCTAGTGACTTATTTCAGAAATTAGTAATTATTCAGCAAAAATGAGTTATTATTCTTTATATTTGATATAAAAATATTTTTGTGGTATAATGTGAATATATTTCTGAGGCAAAATATCTCATCAGTCCAAGGTATACAGGACCATTTTTAATGAAGACATCAATTGCTATTAAGCCTTAGGAATTGGGATGTTATCAGTGTGTTCCTCTTAAGAAAGCCCCATGCTAAACCTTCAAAAATAGAAAACAAAATTAAAAAACCCCTAAACAATTGTAGAAAAAGAACTTGTGGAAAATACGTGAACAGCAAGAAAACAAATTACAGATTAGCCACAGGGGGTTTTTGAGGGAATTATAAAAAAAATGGAGAGTTTGTCACATATTTCCATATACAGTACAAAAAGTTAAAATGATCAGAGCAATCACAGATAAAGACATGGGACAGCATGGCAAAAGTCAGTGATTTCGTGTGTTAAGGTAAATTGCGTCAACACTTTCTGTAAGCATGTAAATTATTTTTAAACAAAGCATGACAGCAGAACTCCTCTGCCCCTGAATATCTGGACAATATTGCAGGAGAGGGAGAAATTAATTCTAAAGTCCTGAACTTCTGTTGCTGCAAACACTAATATATACAACAGTAAGAGCACATAAACAAATCATTTCTTTAAATAGCAAGTTTTTTGTGTTTATTCTTTTATTTTGACAGATCAAGGCCAGAGTTTTTTGTTGTGGTCAGGAATCATCATTTAGAACATAGCTTACTGCTGATGAGATTCATTAGGGTTTTATGTCACATTTAGATCCGTGATAAGAAATCCTGCTAAATGTAACAAGATTGATTCTTTGCTTTAGCTTTTATTCAATTACTTGTCTAAATGACAAGCAAGAACCCTGAGCCCAGGTGGGACCTGCTGCAGTTCAGTTATTAAAGTCAAAGATTAGTAGTCATATCACCTTGAGTTTAATCCTCTTTTTTTTTTTTTCCTGGTTCACTGTAACCTTAGGCAGAACGGATTCTTTTTCCTTTATTCTCCTGCAGAACAACAGGTTGTAATAATTTTGAGCTGCCTCTCGGTTGCTCCCTCATATTTTTTCTTTTATTCATAATAAATACATCAAAAGTGCTTTCAGATGATAACAGAAAAGAACAATAGTACAAAGTACTATCACCATTATGACCTGCAGAGCTTTGTCTAGCAATTGAACAAGCCCTTAATAACAAAGAAAGCTTGTGGAAGGCTGTTACATCAAATGGTTTGATGTAAACTAGTGATGTTCAGTGATATCTGCTATTGGAAACCAGATTATCCTAAGTGAGGATGTGACCCAAATCCTTCTCGTCTGAGGAATTTGAGCCTGTGGTGGACCTTTAATATCTCATTGTTTATTTAGGGCAGAGTGTGAAACATCATGGCCAGGCTGAGCTGGGATTGCTCCAACACTGCCCAAAGGGTTGGTTCCCCATGAACAAAGAGTTGCACTTTGCCGGGGCACCCCGTGGTGTGCACATGGAATTTTCTAGACAAACATGATGACCAATTTATGCTCTGAAACGCTAAAATATCTTAGTACAGAATGAGAACAGTGACCAATTTGTGGCCTGTGTCTGGCAGCCACATTCTTTCTCTATGCAAATCAAACCACTCCAAGAGCAAAGGCTCTTCTGGTCCTCTTTTTTACAGGAAGGAAAACACAGCTTTTTTACCGACATGGGTCAGAAAAAATTGAATATTCAAATTTCATAAAAAAAAAAATTGGCACTGGTTTTCACAGAACTTCTTTAAGCCCTTTTCAAAGTATTCATTTAAATAGATCTTTCCTTTTCTCAACCTTTTTCTTGTATAATACATTTTTTTTTGCTATGTTTTTCCATACACATCTTTTGTTGTAAACAGAGAGTAAACATTTATTAAACAAAGCAGACTTGGTCTTAAGTCATTTAAGGTCTTGCTCTTTTTCTCATTACAAGCTGTGTTAAACAAAATTATTAAAGCATTTTCTTAATGTTTTTGAACTTACCTTAATTTTTCTTTTTCCCTCCACTAATGGGAAATGCTGTTACTCATTCTCAGTCCATGTGCCTAAAAGAAGCTAGCTTCTGACAATTAAAGTGCTAGCATGTAAGTTCTTGAATGACATACCCCTATCTGAAGATTAATTTGTGCAATTCATGACTGATGAGATGCATTATTATCTGCAAACTTATCACCTCTCTTACCCAAGTTCCAGCTCAATCTGATCTTTGTTAAAGCTAAATGAGAACAAATGCAGTTCTTGAGAAAAATGGAAAAAGGTGAAAAATCCAGTACATTTTGTTTAAATCATTTTTTAGAGACACTGTCTGTGGGTGTTAGTATAGTTATGAATCATTTTATACCCAAACTAGAAACAAAACAAATAAAGAACCAGAAAAAGCACTTGTTCTTAGAGAACAAACCGTCCATCAAAATGTTTCCCATCTTAGCACCAAAAAGGGCAAAAAAGTGGAGTTTCAAAGGATTTGAAACTGCAAAATTACGATTAAGGAACCTAGAGTCAAGCAAACTCTCACTGACATTTGGACAGGCGTTGCTTTCATTCTAAAGAAAATTCCTGCATTCAATCTCCTTTGTGAGTAGTCACGAAAGCCTTCCACACCTTATCTTCAAGAGTTTCTTCTAAGAAGACTAAAGATGATGGTTTATTTTTGGGGTTTGTGAGAGTGTCTTGCTGGGTTTGGGGAGCAGGGTTGCTCACACAGCACTGACAGGACGGCTGCTCCAAAGCCACCGTTGTGACACAACAGCAGATTTGAACACATCCAGGCAAAGCAATGGAATGAGGGTCACCAGCCCAGCCCAAATTATCATGATCCATGGTCCATCTCACAGCACAAGCAACACAGACATTATTTAGTATTTTTTTCCCCGTCCCAGCCTTGTATTTGGCAGTGGAGACCTTAACTTGCAGCTGGGGAGTGTTGCATGAATATGATGGCAGCTGAGAGGTCTGAATATCAGTTCCACATCTTAGAATTGTAGAATCATATAATTGTTCAGGTTGGAAAAAGCCTCTAAGATAGAATCAAACCAATAACCTACCATTTCCAAACGTACTGTGCTCCTAAGTGCTACATTTATCTGCATTTTTAATGCCTTCAGGGATTGTGACCCCTACAGCTCCCTGGACAGCTGTTCCAATGCTTGACAATTCTTGTGGAGAAGAAATTTTTCTACTGTCTAATCTAAATCACTGGCAAAACTTGAGTCCATTTCCTCTTGTTCTATCCATCTTGTCTGGACCTACCTTGCAGAGTGGTAATTTCACCTCTTTTGACATCTATTATACCTCCCCTCCTCCATCTGCCTGGTTAATTTATGCTGCAATCTCTCTGAGCCTCTCTGGTTTTTTGGTGTGAGGTGCTGATTTCTAAAGGCCTCTCGGTATTACCACAGTAAAACCAAATCATTATGTCCAGGAGGAACCTGGGGTTGAAATTTGGTCTCATGTGCCCTGTTAAATGCTGACAGAGTCATCCATACCAAGTGACATGCCACATTAGATGTGGGCTTCTCTTACTAAGCACTGTAGTAGGGTGATACTTTCTTCTGTCAAAAAACTGCTCTGGTTTTGGATAGAGCAAAACCTCCAGTTTTAGTGGTACAGACACAGTCTCAGGACACATGATTTCTATAGCTCCTCAACCCAACTGCTCTGGCCACAGAGAAAGGCTGGAATGAGCAAAACTTTAAACAGCAGAAGGAATCTGAAGACTGCTCAGTGTTGAGGACATAAAGATCACTTACCAAAAAAATTAAAACCAGACAAAACCCAGAAGTCTTTACATGGGTTTCAGGGAGCTTTGGAGGAAGACCTCAAACAGCTCTGATACTTAGTTCTACTTTAATGCTTACCTCAATGTTAAGTAATCCTCTGTAACATATAAACAGCACTGCCAAGGGCAACAGTTTGTTTTTAAGATCACAGGAGAGTGAAAGGGCTGGGAGAGGAAGAGAAGCCTAAAACTTCTCAAAGACTCCTGCAATGACTTTTCCTTCCTGTTCTGTGCATTGATCTCTTTTGCTCAGATTAAAACCTCCAGAGCCTGAAAGACACCCACAACTGACACCTATTCCACTAGACTGAAAACCATTTTAAAATTATGCTGCACTGTGGGTTTTTTTACAGTCACACAGTCATCAGAGTGGGATAGATTTAAGACAAGGTTATTTACATTAAAAAAAAATTTGATCGCTTGTCTAACAGCAAAACATTGTTATGTCATTAAATGATAAGGACCGTGTATGGCACGAGGATATCTGTTCTTTTCATAACGCTGAACACATTTCTTATCCTCCTGACATTACAGTAATTTAACTTTGCAAAGTTATATTCAGATGCTGCTAGTTTTAAATGCTCCTGTACATGCTTATACAATTCATATTATGATATCCATTCTCAAAATAACTGTCAAGCCCTCCTGCTTTAAAGAAGACACAGTGCATTGCCCTGAAACACCATATACTGCGGAACCAGAGCAAGAAGACTGTTAAAGAATGTTAAAACAATGATGTGGATTATTATTTCCTTACATGGTAGAATCATCATTTATCAAAATCTCATTTAGCAAATTGCATTTCAAACGAGATCCTGCACAGCAAAGGACTGAAACCTGTTTGTTTGAGAAAAAGGGTAGTTTGAAGTATTTTCCTTCTTCTTTTTTTCTTTTTTTTTTTTCATACTTCCTGTCTAGGGACATGAGTGATGTCCCTGGATATCAGAAAAATGAACACTGCATTCAGCCTTGGTTCAGCTTGGTTGAGAGGAAGTACAAGGCTGAATCCTGAAAAGCAGCATTGTGTACATTATCTATTCAGTGACTCTCAGGCTATGATTCAGCTCCTTTGGGTTTCCCAGTCACTGAGTCACCTTGATCAGGATCCTGATTACTGATGGTTCTCCCTATAGTCAGTGGGGAAAGAAAAGCTCTTATGGAGACTCATGGTAGGAGGCCTGAATCACCCTGGGGGGTGACATCAGCCAACTGGAATAACCCATGCCCAAGGGGCACACTGCTGCAGACCACCCCCTAGACATAAAATTCAGGAAGGGAAATGAATTTTTCTACTCCTTCCCTCGCTTAACAAGAAAATATGTTTGTTTTGGAAGGGCAAAGCAGAGAAGTAGTTGTCATGTGTTGAGCAAAGATGGGGGAAGTGGAGCAGGTGCACTTAGAGAGTTCTTTCATGGCAGGAAAGGGAAATGGTTTAAAGATCATACAGCAGTACAGTAGGTTTGCTCACCTTTCACTTCAAAGGTTCACTCATCTTCTGTTCCATTTTGGGCAGTGGGATGAGTTTATGGGTTTATGCCATTTGCTTGGCTGTATTTAAAATAGCCTTCCCACACTAGACTATGCTGGCTAGCACCAACCATGGTCTGCAACTCACTTGCTGTAGTACTCTAGGCCATGTTTTCTGGAGATGGCACACAGTAAATGAAACTTCTAAAACAGCCTGAGCTGAAGACAGAAATTAAAATAAGTATACTAATATCAATCCTTCTGTTTTCACAGGAAAACGCTGTGCCAGGAGTGATCTAGGTCAGTGAAGATTTGAATCGGACCTTCAAATACCACCTCTATTAATAACAGTGACCAAAATCTGAGTGTTTGGGGATCCTCAGTGGTGTTCCTCAGGGATCCATCCTGGGCTGGGTGCTGTTTAACATCTTTCTTGGCAACACAGGCAGGGGAATTGAGTGCAGTCTCAGCAGCTCTGCTGATGAGACCAAACTGTGTGGTGCAGTTGACACACTGGAGGGAGGGGATTTCATCCAGAGAGACCTGGACAGGCTTGAGGGATGGGACCATGGAAAGCTCATGAAGTTCAACAAGGACAAGTGCAGTGTCCTGAGCTTGGGGTGGGGCAATCCCAAACCCAAACATAGGCTGGGCAGAGAATGGGTTGAAAGAACCCAGAGGAAAAGGCCAGGTGTGTTAGGGAGAAGCTGGCAGGGTTGGGACATGCACCTGAGCTGGGTTAATGACATTTATTCCAAGACCTCATTTTAAACGTTCTTTCATTTTGAAATGTTCTAAGATAGTTCTCCATTGCTGATTAGATGAAAAATTAAAGAATCTGGTATATTCTACTTAACTTTACCAGACACATTAACTTTATTGGTCAATTTAAAAATCCAGGAATTGTCCCAAACTGTCAGGTGAGGGGAAAAAAGCTCAACTCTGTGTTCATTACATGTACAGATGCTGATGAATAGACAAGACTTGGCAAATTCCAGTTGTACATGGTTAACTGAAATCTAGGGTTACAATCAAATTTGCCATCCTCTTCTTCTTCTGTCAAATGACTGTAATGCATTTGGGGAGAAAAACTAGATAAAAAGCTAGAAAAAGATAGGCATCTTCCCGTTCTCTAAATCCTATGTTCTTGGAAGTCATGTTCCCAGTCACATATCCATGCCATTTCAATGTTAATTTTACTGTCAAAACCACTACCTTCGTCACTGTTGACCACAAGTGCAGCAGTACAGGGTCTCCTTGTGTTAAATACTGATAATCTACTGAGTTGCCTTTTCACTCCCAGGGTGCATCCTCTGTTAGGTGAACAAAGCAACATCAAAATGGTTAATAGGAAAATATTTTGCAGAGATCTCAACAAGCAAGGGGGTTACACATTGTTTAGAAATGCTCACAGAAGAATCGAGCTGAGCACAAGTCCCCAGCCATGGCTGAGGAGCGACACACTGGGCTCTGCCAGTGAGCAGTGCCAGGGCACTGGAGTGTGCACAGTGAATTGTCAAAAACACCCTGGGAAATGCAAAAGAAATAGGCTGGATTCTGCCCCATGAACCACCAGGCCAAATTAATCAGAGACTGCATGACAAGTCATGAAGGACAGATTCTGTGACAAGGAGGGAGGAAAAAAAACGTAATCAGAATCTGTCATTGTGCCAAATCAATCAGAGTTTGTAGACTGGATCCTGAAACTCGCTTGTTCAAGTATGTTTTTTAAAAAAACCAAAGAAACCCCCTCAAAAATAAAGCAAAAAAACCCAAACAAAAACAAACAAACAAACAGCAACCCCCAACCCCCTCCCCCCAAAAAATCAACCTAAAACACCCAACCCCCCCCTTGCCAAAAAACCCAAAACCAACCAAACCTTGGGATAAAAAAACTTTGGACTCTGCCAGTATGCTAACTTACTGGTAAATTGATAAAAAAGGGTAAAGAAATCTGAATATAAGTTGTGTCATTCAAATATGGGAATTAAGACTGAAATCTCATGCTCTGATACTCATAAACATGGACATGTTTTAAGGTAAACACAGGGATTATTTTTTATGTTTATCAAACACCAAAAGAATGTACTGTAATGAGCTGCTGCTATCAGACCTACAGCTTCAGGAAGTGATGTGATGTTAAGAATTTTGATCAGCATATCCAGTGCAAAATAGATATATCCCTCTTCTGGTTTTGCACAAAACCATAGAATGCCATGGTTTCATACTGATTTGCTAGATATATTAAAAAATAAGTTAAAACAAACTTTTGTAATTCTGTTTCCTGAAAAAAAAAAGTTGGAATATCTGTCACTGAGAAGACAGAAAATGTAGCACTTCAAATTAAACTTTCAGAATTAACTCCACCTCAAAATTCAGTTTCCCTTTTACCACTCTTTTTGTCAGTTTATGCAACAAAAAATAACATGAACAGTAACACCTTTTACAAATTTCTGTATCACTTCCTATTCAAACTGCTGCCATCTGAAATTGTCTCAGACTATGAGAAATACTGAAATGTTTAGGATGCAGTTGTTGTGTTTCTCCTAAATTAGATGCAAGTGCTGAGTTCAGGCATATATGACTTTAGATATAGTAGTCTGGTTTCCTTAAACTTCATTTCCTTTGTAAATCTCATTGAGACTTTGAGAAAATAGTTTCAGTGCTTCCAGTCTTCTAGCTGCTTAGATTTGGAAAGATATAGAATAAAGTGAGATTATGTTAATAAAAGAATCACTGGGAAATGGAAAAAAAAAAAATTAAAAAAATAATAAAAATAAATTTTAAAAGGATATAAAATTTCCTTTGCATATACTTTAATAAAAATTTCTAGGAAATATACCTATGCTTTCCATATTCCTTCAGCATTTCTCTGTACATTTTACTTGATAATTAGGTTACTACATGAAAAGCAAAGAGTGGTCCTCAATTTTAAAACACCTGAGCACATCCTCAACTTTCTGCATAAAGCTACAGCCACATGAAGCCTTCAAAACAAATAAGGCTTCTCCCTAATATAAATGCACATAGGCATGTTCACAGGTCTGTGTTTCAAGGTTTGATTGTTAATAATTTTTTATTTGTCCTAATTACATTTTTAATTGAAACATACAAGAAAAAATGTGTTAGGTTCACTCTTGACTAATTCACACTCAATCATTTTAACATAAAAAAAAATATAAAACCCCTAACATTTACTTTTCAGTTGAATCCAAGCATGGATAGTTCCAACCCCTCAAATTTATTTTGAGAAAGTTATGAGTGTCTGAGAAGAAAGGGGAGGGAATAGGCTGGAACTGACTTATGAATGCCATATTGTGTAGCTAAATCCTGTTTCCCTCTGTTATTACAAAATGTTTCTCCTTCCCTGCAGATTAACAAATAAAGAAAAATATATACTAGAAAAATTCCAGTCTTTCCAAACTATGTATTATAGACAGTGCTTATGACTGCTTTGATCTTTTCAATTTCAAAATTGTAAGTCTATTAAAGGTTTAGGATACTAAGAATCAGGAGCTAATCTTACATTAAAGTGATTTGACTCACAATAGTGTAAAATGTTGATACATCCGTATATGCTATTTATTTAGATGCCACGAAAAGACCTCTTAAAATATGGTCTCACTGTTCAGTACCTTGAGGGAGCACACCTGAGTCTGGTTCCTTCCTTCTGTAAAGGCTTCCTGGGACAAACTCAGGGAAAGAACTTCATGATATGTCCATGTCCATCACTCTCACTGCAGTTACCTTAACCTGCTACAGAAACTCCATAGAAGCAGAGAATAAAACCAACAAATTAAACCCAACCAAGCTAATGTGTATTGGGAGCTGTCAGTGTTTTATTCTTGGTAAATGATTCTGGTTTCTGTGTGCGCAAGAGTTATCACACAAGTAATAACAGCTTCTCAGTGCTCTTTTTAAAGTCCCTTGTAAAAGACAGATCAACTCTTCCGTCATCCATAAGACGAAAATGTCTCAGTCCGTGTGCCTGAAATGTATTAACATGACTGCAGAAATCACATTACTTGATTGATGATAACTTATTTGATGATAACAAATCATATAATTTGCTGTGGGAGTCAAAAGCCCTGATGTCCATCATTCATCTTAATTGGACAGTGAAATAATTTGCTGGAGAGTGTGTTGTTTAGTTTTCACTGATGAATGGTGAACCTAAGTGTTTCGTGGCTTCCAGGCCCAGGATTTAGGATTTAAACACACAAGGTGTTGAGCGGACTAGTTCTGATCCTAAAGTGACTTAAACATATTTCTAAGTGCTTTGCTGGATTGCTTCCAGATGAGTCAGTCCCTTCTAGGGACAAACCTTCAGTGTGAACTAGAGAAGCAAAAACTTGCCCTTCTGCTCCTGCATGCCTTGGGTTCCAACCCCAACTGCATACACACGATGAGCTCATTACACCAGCTCAATTTCACTCTCTTTCCTCTGATGAGGCGTATCCATTGGGGTGGTGAAAAGCAAACAAAGGTTTCAGACTTCCTAAGATTTACCTTCCCAAGCAACCACAAACACCTGTAGAGGTGAAGATGCCACAGCTATCATAGTGGAAAACTGGGCTTGTCCTCCCCATGCAGAGATAACAGTGAGAGAAAACCCCAGTAACTCCCCCCTCACTGTGAACTCCCTTCACCTTGGTTCCCCTGAGCAGTACACAGGAAAGGAGGCTTGAAAAATACCTGAAAGTCTCATGGTGAAGTTGTAAATATTTTGCTTTTCTTTGTTGTATTCTAAAGTGTATTTTTGATAAAGAAACTTAGAAGATTAGAAGAATTTGGAAGATTTTCTAATACCGCTTTATTTTAACTGATGATATAAAATAGATGGGTAAACAGGGTGGTTTTGCCTGATTGGTTTGGGGATTTTTTCAGTTTAAGAAGTATCAGATAAGAGTTGGTCTTTAATAAACCTCTTTATGATCGCCTGGTATGTGACAAATATTATGACATCATTGTGTCTTGAGCAAGAAAGAATTATCAGTCAATCATTATCAATTTCATGTGATTATAAGACTAACAATTTTTAAGCATGGCATGGGGAATGAATATCTCTGAAATTCAGTTACTGCAAATTTTTAAGAAATAGCACAATCATTACTATGTAACTTGATAAATACCTTTGTTTTACAGATTTGTGGTTTCAAATCATCCAGGAAAAGCACCTCCTTTGCATTTTTCCTGACTAAATAAAGACCTTATTCATTACCTGGCTTTGTTGCTGGTCTTTCAGTGTCATAAACAAATAAATAATAATTTAATGCAACTCTGAAGGGATAGATACGGCATGTAAGGAATTGGTTTTCAGCTCGTAAAATCATGGCTAAAATTGTTGCTTTGAACCCAAACCTGAAATCCTCAGTCTAAACAAGTATTGATCCTAGTAATGATGCTGTGCTTGAACAACTTATTCCTTTATTTCATGTCAAGCACTGCATGAATATTCCTGCCGTTAAAGAAAAAAATACAAAATTCACTTTGTCAATTTGTATTATTAACTTTCTTCTCAAAATCAGTATCTGAGCATCACATGCAGAGACCAAAACTGAAATCACCCAGAGCTGCATAATATACATTAGCTTCAAACTGGGAACATAGCGGTACAGATTTTTCAAAACAACTGACCTCTTCAAAACTACTTAAAAAAAAAAATCATTGTATTTAAATTGTCTGCAGGATTGTTGTTGCAAAGAATGTGAGGTACTAGATTCATGCAGAAGGTTCTAAAGGAATTATTTGATAGGACTGAGGAAATTATTTTACTTTAGGGTTGTTAAGAAGTAACAGAAGTGTTTATGTAAGAGTAAAATCTCCTTCCTCCAGCTCTCACATCTACAAACTGCAGGTCCTTCCAAGGTCTCAGAGAGACAAAGGCATGGAACTCTATTGCAGTTCTTTCCATGACCTGATATCTTTTTATAGAAAATTATTGGGAAATAAAAGATGGTTCTGAGATATATTTTTCACTGTTATGAGTTTCTAATTTAAAAAAATTTGGAAAGATTGTTTTTCCACTTTCTGCCTAGCTTTTAAAGCTGATGATATTTTCATCTCTTTTTAAACATTCCAAATTTTTTTTAATGAAAATCTTTAGCCAAACTTCTTCAGATGCCTTCCTTATTACTAAAAACATATTTATGTTTAAAGCAAAACAAATTAAAAAGTTGAATTGCAATATAAAAATAAGCAAGCAAACAATTCTAAGCTAAAACCTGATTCAAATTTTTCGGAATGTTAAAAAAGAAGGAAGTGCCAATGCAACAAAATTTTGTGATTAATCTCCTCTTGCACCTGGAGCTGTTGCAGAAGTGAGGGGCTTCCCTTCACAGGGTGGGAGATGAATAACCAGTGCTTTGTCTATTGGATGACTTAAATAAATTGTAGGTGACTACCAAAATGCAGAATTCACAATATCATAGAATCATACAATCATAGAATCATAGACTATCCTGAGTTTGCAGAAATACACAAAGATCCTCAAACTCCAGCTCCTGGCCCTGCACAGGACTATGTGATCTCCAAGGTCCATTCCAAACCCTTTACATTCTATGATTCTGTGGTTACTCCTGAATTCTTGCAGTAGAGGGCCCTAAGACAAAAATATGTTGCACACACACAAGCTAAGATCAGGACATACTTTTAACAGGAATTTTTCAAGCACAATAAAAATTCGAAACATTCTCTATTTATTTCATCTAGTATGTCTGATGAGTCATTTAACTTTGGCTTTTGGAGAGAAGTATTGCTGGCATTGGAGGTGGGTTGCTGCAGTCAATCCCAGCCTGTGTCTGCAAGTCCTTGCAAAAGCATTGATCCTTATGATGCTGTAGGGTCAGGCATACTCCCAATAACCTGTATATGACACCAGCAGATATGGTTTCTCTTCCAAAATTCAGCTCCAGTCCTGACCTACCTATACATTCAAGTTCAAAACTTTTTGAAATGACTGCTAGAAGCCTCAGGTTATGACCCAAAGATTCCACTTCTAATAAAAATGAAAACACCAACCCAGCAACAGCTGCTGTTAACAAGTTTCAGATGCCCAGCTTGCAGAGAGTAGATCTGATTTAGACTAATGGCAGCAGCTTTCCTTATGAAACAGCATCAACAGAACTTTTCTCAGAGCCCTGGTGGTTTTCACAGTCACATGACCTTGATCCTAGGGGGGTTTTGTCTGTTTGTTTGTTTTTTGTTTGGTTTGGTTTGGTTTGGTTTGGGGTTTTTTACTTTTTTTACCCAAAAGTTTAGCTACAGTTAAGATTCATCAAAAAAGAGATAAAACTCCAAAGAATCCATTTAGGTTGTATACAAAATTCAGTAACTCCTGAATAATGGAAGTGTCATAAAACTCATAGTAGAGGCTGAAGACTTTGGATGAGTGAAAATATCAGGAAAAAATCCCATGGAAATATGCTTTTAAGGTAAAATGTTCCAGATAAGATTTAAATCCCAGGCTGAGTTGTGTCTATTCCCTGGTGAGGTACTGTTGTGTTACTGCTCTCTCCCTGTAGGCAGAATCCTGTGAGGAGATCCCAGTCTAATCCAAGGTGAACCTGCTGCCACATCTCATCTAACGAATTCTCTAATGAAATTTTTAGCTTCTAAATTTTCATTTAGGAAAGAGAATGGAGTAAAATAAAAAATAGCTTTGCTGGGCAACAACGATGTAACAAAACAATTTGAGAACAAATCTTGTCCCCTTCTTATCCTTATCTTATCTTGTCCTTTCCTGTCAAATTCTTTTCCCCCTGCTACCCAGCTGCAGGCTCCTTATTGCAGCATGTGATACCTTCTGTGTGGTCACTAATGTCCAGGGAAATTATGAAAAAATGAATAAAATATTTTATTGTATTGTAAATAGTTTTGTATTCCCTGACAGTGATGAAACATTCTGTGCCTGGGTGTGCATAGTATATTTTCAAGGGTAATGGGTGTATGAAAAAACTTATACAGGACCTCAAGAAGGATACCAGCACCTTCTCACTGACTGACAGTGTGAAGGGTCTGAGTCCAAATTCTGTTTGAATTCAAAATTTTTATCATTGATTCAGAATAAGGATTGGGACTGCAAATTTTCAGAGAACCTGGGAAGGAAGAGGTGAGTCCTTCTATGTGCTCGTGAAAAAACAGTTCCATTTTCTATTTCTGAACAACTCCAACTCTTTCATCATAGGAGAGGTGCTCCGAATTTGTGATCAACTTAGTGGCTCTGCTCCTGTTTTCCTGGGCCAACAGGTTTGTGGTGTTGGGGGCCCAGAGCTGGACAGATTACTTCAGGTGGGGTCTCACAAGAAAGGAGTAGAGGAGGGGAAACCACCTCCCTGGACTTGCTGCTCTTGATTCTTTTGGTGCAACTATCCAAGTAGGTTACCCCATTGATTATGAATTGGAGCATGATCAAGCACTTATTCTTTTATGGATTACACTGCAATGGGGTGTAGAAATACAGTAGTGTGTAGATTGCAGAATATAATTAGAAAATCATAAGAGTATCATAAGAAAATAACTACTTCAGTTAAAAACTGAACTAAACTCCTGGATATTTTTCACTTTCAACCCTTCCCTGAAATACAGAGCAAACAGAGTTCTGTATACCCACTGCTTTGGTGAATGAGGACATTTCTGAAGGTCTGAGTCACTTTCATGCTGTGTAATGTCTGGGGGTGGCTCACAGGCCACCACTTTGCACTTATTGCTTGGTTCAGATCAGCCCTGCTGAACCTGTCCCAGAGGGTTTCAGAATCATTCATGATCCCAAACCTTCAAAGCTGAACAGTGAATGAAAGTTGAACTCATTCAAGAACACTCTTGAAAGGGAAAGTTTGATGACAATTTAGCACTTTTTATTTTTCCAAGGAAAGGATAAAGGTTTCTTCTCCTTACCCTGCCTGAGACTAACAGAATCAATTTAGTAAAAAAATAAATTAATTCTCTGTGCATGTTTATGCTATACTGAACTTCCTCTTGTGACATTCTTCCTTTCTCTTGGGTACTGCTCTTGCTCTGAAACATGCAATATGCTTACCATGTTTTAACATAAATCTTTCTTATTTAAAGCAACTTTTGCCATTTATACAGATCTTATTAATGGCAACATAATCCCAGCTCTGGTAATGAGTCACTTGGGTCATGAGACAGGCAGCTCCAGAATGTGATTCCTCCCAGTTTGAGAAAAATGGTCCAAAATAGATAGGTTGACACGTCTTTGGAAATGCCTGTGCTTGTGCGCCAATATTAAAATCTCTCTTCCTCAGTTAGGCCATCTGAACTCTGGAATTATTATGCTGCTTTTCTTCACAAGACTGTCACTCAGATCGTTCACAAACTGCTTTGAAGGTGGAAAGTGTTGTTATGACTCAGAACATGTAACTGTGGCCTCCTTGTAACAACAATGGATACCAGTTTTGGTTGAAGTGCTAAATAGGAAATAAAGACATAAGCAAAGTTTGAAATGTGTTTGTTAGGTTGTAAACATCAAGTATCCTCTATTAGATAGGCAATATTTTTATCTTCATCCTTGTGTAAAACTGCACATATACATACCTGAAAACAACGTACCATTTTAGCAGTGAAATTGTATGGTGTATTTGCAAGAATCATTTTGCATCTGCTTACAGCTCAAGATAAAAATTGAAACTTACTTCTTTATCGAAAATGGATTTATAATCTTGGACTTTACACTGCAAGACAACAGTTTACTACTGAGAGGTCAAACTGTCCACTGAACTGCTTCACCTTTTAATTATTACAGACAATTTTTAGCTAAAATTTAGAATTATGTCACAGAAATAAAAATTCTTGGAGAAATAGTCGCTTTTCAAACAGTTGTATTGAAATCAGGTGTTAAGAAAAACTGCATCCAGTGCCAGTATCAAAGTACAAGGAATTAATATAGATCATTTATATAGAACTAGGGGGAAAAAATGGACTTTAAAAGAGAGAAATAGAGAAATAATAAATATATAGAAATAAAGAATTAGGAAGAAAGAAATATAGTGTTATCTCATTTGCAAACTAACAAAGAAAACCCACACCAAAGGTCACTTTTCCATTATCTTGTTGTTGAAAGATGGAGAGTCATGGAAAAAATGAACTAGAGAAGCCTCAAGTCACAGAATCACAGACTCATACAATTACAGAATGGTATGGGCTGGAAGAAATACTAAAGATCATACAATTCCAGCCCTCCTGCCACCGGCAGTGACAACTTTCTCTCTCCCAGGATATTCCAAGCCCTGTCCAACCTGGCCTTGAGCACCTCCTGGGACAGGACAACTAGAGTTTCTTTGGGAAACCTGCTCCTGTTTCCTTCCAATTCTCATTGCAAAGAATTTCTTTCATTTGTCTGACCTAAATCTACCATCTTTCAGCTTAAAACCGTTGCCCCTTCTCCCATCACTACAAACCTCTGTAAAAGTCTCATAACTACCTTTTCGGTATTGAGGGGTTTTAATAAGATCCCCTCAGAGCCTTCTCTTCTCCATGCTGAGCACTTGATAACAATCACAACTAACTTTGTTTTTAAACAGAAATAATGAAAACTTGAAGAGCAAAGCAAATTTAACTTAGTGTTTTTGAGAGTTTCTTCAGGCTTTGGGAAAATTCAAATTTGTCACACACAAAAATACCCCCTCCTCCTCACTTTTGTTTATAGGAAGGTTAGGGTGGCAATATTTGCCTGTCTTTATTTCTGTATAAACGATTCATAATAATGTGAATACATAGCAAATTAAGATTATGTGGGAATGAAAATGCATGTTCTTACTAAAGGAGTGAGAAAATCAATAGTGTTTGGCATCAGCACAAGAGTACAGATAGAAAGAGGTGGGCGGCCTTGTGGTAACAGGAGGGGGAAAACTAAATTCTAAGAAATAAGAAGGGGTTAGTAGCTATGTGGAAAAAGGGTTATTTTTAGATTTAAGGAGCACACAGTGTTAATATGAATGTTTAAGCCTTCAGCTTTGCTTTGCTGCAAAAGGTCAAGTTCTCAAATCCCATTTTTCAGACTGACTTCTTATATACATAAAACCCTGTAAGAAAGACAATATTAATTCAGGTGCAATAATTTAATTTGTTGTGTAGGGTTAAATTGAATTTTGCTGGTTTAACTCCATTAATTCCATATTAATGCAAACAATTGCATTAAGGTGTGTGATACATAGACAAAAAGCAGGACAAATAATCTTTTCTTCACCATCCATTCTTGACAGGTGGCTAAAATTGATGTATCATTCCACACCACCTACCACTGATTTACCTGTTTTCAGACTGCACTGTGGGAGCCATTAAAGGGGTGTGGGAATGTGGGGAGGGGGAAGAAGAAGAAAACTCTCAGTAGGCCCCAGTTATAAGCTCTCTCCCCTTTCAGGGCAGAGGGCTAATTTCCTAAAGTACCTCTGAGGCACAGGGAGAGTTGTTCATTCAGTTTAATCAACAAGCAGTACCCTACCAGAGGGAAAGATTATCACTACGTTATATTTATAGTATTTTCATGGGACACAATGTAACAACCTCTCTGGGCAGGGATAGAATTGTAGAATTACGGAATCATTAGAGTTTGAAAAGACCTTCAAGATTATCAAGTCCAACTGCCAACTCAGCAGCACCACCAAGTTCACCCCTGAACCACAACCTCAAATGCCATAACCATGTTTGTTAAAAAACTCCAGGGATGGTAACTCTACTACTGGGGTAGCCCGTTCCAATGCCTTACAACCCTTTCCACAAAGAAATTTTTGCTTATATCCCATCTGAACCTCACCTGATGAAACTTGAGGCCTTTTACTCTCATCCTGTCATTTATCACATGAGAGAAGAAACTGACCTGCACCTTGTTACAACCTCCTTTCAGGGAGTTGTAGAACTTAGTAATGTTTCCCCTCAGTCTTCTTTTCTCTGGCTAAATGACTGCAGCTCCCTCAGCTGCTCCTCATCAGATATAGGGGAACAAGGGACCCTCAGTGCTGGAAAAAAATCCAAAAGTATCCCCACAAGCAGATACACTTTGGGCTAAAATTCCTATTTCAGAAATATCCCTGCTGTAAGGACAACTGTAATCATTACTTCAGTCACAAGCAGGGTTTTTATCGATCAGAGGGTAATGGTAACACTAAGATGTGCCCAGTTGACTATTTTTTGCTTATGCCAAGATTTGCTTGTCATATTTCACAGACTGTATGGACCTAATTGTAGGACCTGGGTTGCATTGGCTGACCTATGAGATGAAGGTACCCAGTGCAGGAAAGTAAAACTTTAACTGTAGCTCATGGAGCTGATGCCTTGGGAAGGCTGACCTGAAACAGAGAGTGAACAGAGCAAGAGACTAAAGTAGATATTTATTGAAAGGCCTTTAAGGGCCCACCTTGGGCAGGACAAGAGCCTGACCAGGGCTACACCCAAGGTGGACCCCAAATGGTCACAAAATGGATGAGCGGTCATGAGGTCTCACACATTTAGAAGTTTTGGTCTATGTGCATATTGGGGTTTAATTGTCCAATTACAGCTTCAGGTTGTGAGGTCCCATCCTTCTTTCCTTCTCTCTTCAGTCCACTGTTATTTATGCTTTTGGGCCTGAGACTTGTACTCATTGTCCTTGGTCTTCAAGGAAAGGATTTGTTTTCCCTACTCTGTGAAGAGAGCTAACTCTTAATATGAGGCTCAGAGTTACACCCCTGGGCAGCACAGAATCTGAAAAATATGAAAGCTAAAACCTAAGGCATCAGAGCTGTGGGTGATATCTGTATGAATTAGATGACACTGTTACCCTCACCACACTGAATTCTCACCACAACACTGCAGTGTTTCTGTTTCACGCGTGGGGACACATGAACAACTTTTTCCTGTGAAATGGTAGTGAGAGAGATGTGCGTGATCAAGCTGACCAAGGGGAGTTGAACTCTTCCATTCTAACTTAGGTTATATTTGGGGTTGAGTTTCAGCTAAAGAGTCACAGAGATATTTCATTCCATCTGAAAATGGTAAAATTAATCATGTTCATGAGATGCCTATTTCTGACCTTTGGATTGATAGAGAACCTATCATTCACTTACTTACACTAGACGTCAAATGAAATTAAATCTTTCCAAAAAAAAAAAAAAAAAAAAAAGCCAATAAAGTGATTTGGATAGGAAAAAAAAAAAAAAAGCAATTAGGAATTTTAAGGTGTCACATCAGCTGCTTCTCACAAAAGAAGACCATGCCATTCACAAGCACACCTCAATCTTTGTCTGGAGTATTATGCACAAGGCTGATTATGAATCTACAAGAAAATTAGTTTTAAATAGAAGAGCAAATCTGAAAAGGGGTATAAGTCTGGGAATGAGTACAGCTCTCTACAAATACATGTGGGAGACGAATGCAAAAGAGAGTATAACCACAATGTTATCATGCATAAGGATGATATAAAATGTCCATTTGCACATTTAGCCTGGAAATAGGGATATGATCATATGTTTTAGCAAGTGGCTGACCTATTTAAAGCAGGATTCACCATCCAATTCCATGTGTCTGTGATACAGCCTGTGCAATCTCCTTAGCTATTCATGTCTCATTATACATGACACATCCTTCTTGATTCACATTAGCCACAGAATGCTGGTTTTTGCTGACTGCATCTTTCTCTTAAAAAGACATTAAAAGGGGGTGAGGGGAGTGAGAAGAAACCCTTAACTGTGAAAGTAGGAAGAGAGAAAAAGAAGCTTAGTGCAATGAGTGCATGTGTGTACTCATTTGCAGATGTCCTTAACACTAAGCACAGTGTAAAACGTATATCCAGAAATTGATTAGGATCTCTGTCTTGAACTGAAATTCTTTTTTTTTTTTTTAATCTGTATCACAGTTCTTAGTGGATTTGAGATTTCTTAACTTATAGATTATCTCAGAAAATTCAGTGAACATTGAGACAAAATGCAGTTTGCCATGTGGCCTGGTAGCAACCTTGTCCAAGAGCTGTGCCCTCAGACATGTGCATAAGAGTAATCTGCCTCTTGCTCAAACACAGAACAGGTAGATGCTGAGCAAGATCTCAGAAAGAGTTCATTTCTTAGGCTCAATGGCTCCAGCTTTGGACAAGGTATTGAATTTCTAGGCCACGAAGACTGAGCACTTAGTCTTTGACCTAGTGACTAATCCAGTTACTCCTTGGAAGAACATCCCACCCAGAGGCATATCTTGAAAGGCAGAGTCCATGCTAATCAGTGCAATAGCATGACCTACATCCTACCACAAAAATCCATGTATGTGAAGTATCCCTGTGAGGCCTGGGGCACTTCAGAGGTTAAAATAAGAAACATATTTACTTAATAGTTAGCTGAAGCCTTACCAAAAGCTCTTATAATTATAAAAGCTCCCAACCTCTTTTCCATCCCCCTTTCTTCCTCCTTCCTCTGAAATGACAAAGAGAACACACACTAAACTTCTGACTGGAAAGGCATCCAGTCAGATCTGTTCGGGTTATGTCATGAGATGCAAAGGTCAGAAAGTATGAGGAAAAATTAATCAAAAAACGTAGAGAGAAGCCAATCAAATTTCATCAGCAGAGGAACAGCAGAGCAGAGGCTTTTGCAGATGTGATTAAGGAAAAGTAATGATAACTTTCCAGAGCAGGGTAGGAGGCCAAAGCTTCTTCAGTTCACTCTGGTGACAGTGCCAAGATGTGTGTCTGGGTGAGGAGAGCAAGGGTCAGACAAAGAGGTATTGCTTACATGCAAATGCCACACAAGCTGCTTCTGTTTATAGATAGACCTAGCTTTGTTTTTCCCCTTGACTGCCTTTGAATTGCAATATTTTATCAAGAATTCAAGTTTTACCTGCTGAACCTACAGAGGAAGCACATGAAGCACCATTTTCTCAACATGCATAGTGTATTTTAAAAGAAAAATACATTAAAAAATAATCAAAAATACCTGCAAAAGACTGGTTTTTGCTGTTAGCAATACTTAGTAGTAGTAGTATTAGTTGGAGAAAGTGCATCCTAGTACTTGCTCCAGACACTAGTGTGCTCTTCTCATGCTGTTCCAAATGTTTCTCCCAGAAAAACCAGCATCCCCGCTGAGTGCACTCATGGAGAGATTTTCAAGGGCCCCAGTTATGTGTGAACTAATATTAGGCTTCCCTGCCTCCAAACAGGAGCCCGCAAAGAACTTTATTCTTTCACCATTGCTGAAAGACAGGGAGAACAGTGTTGTGATAAAATTGAAGATGTGGAGAAATACACCAAAATTTGTCACCAAAATGTCAAACCAAACCCACAGCCAAGATAATAGTCTTCCTTATTCTGTTCATTGACTTTGTTCCATTATGATCTCAAAATATAACATAATCCTGAAATACAGAACCTGTGTGGTAACAAACTACAGCTGTGTATTTTTTACATACCCACATATATAAATAAATCATAAAAATTAATGCAAATATTTACTGCATCAAAGCATGATTTTTGTGCCTGAAAGGGAACTGAACTCTGTGCATCAGCACTTTGGTTTTTCTTTTCATATAATGGGCATGTTTCTTCCTTTGTCTGTCTGTGGAAAAGTTAATGGATCTGATGCTGAACAGGGAAGAGTTAAAAATATTCATGACACTGACCCTGAGAAATTAAAATCAAAAGCGGAGTATATCAGCATAGGATTAAGACTGGGTAAATGGGAACTCCGTTTAAACCTGGTGTTCATTATCAAGACAATATTTCAAGAAGGGAAGCAATAAGCAGAGGTCCAAAATATCTAAGAAAAAAGGCTGGAAAAAAAAAAGAAAATAGGCTTCAGATATTTTCAATGCCTTGTGGAGTAAAGCAAGCACACAAACAATAAAAATAAGCAAGAAAATATCAAAAGAAACCTAAACCTTAAATTATTGTACTTTGCCATCCTTGTCTTCAACTGTTTGTGTGCCTCATTTTTCCCTTATTCATGGAACATCTCATGCCTTTATCACTTTTGATATAAAACCGTCTTCTCCAGAGGACATGAAAATTATGAACATTTCAAAAAAAAATCAAGTTTTTAAGTGACTCTGCTGATCTTATCTTACAAATTGAAAAAAAATATTTTATTTTTCTTTTTAATATCAGAAGACTGTAGATAAATAGAGAAAAGTCAAAGGAAAGAAAGCAAGAGAAGTTGTGGATGCCCCATCCCTAGAAATGTTCAAGTCCAGGTTGGAAGGGGCTTTGAGCAACCTGGCCTAGTGAAAGGTGTCCCTGCCCATGGCAGGGGGTTCGAACTGGATGGTCTTTAAGATCCCTTCCAACACAAACTACGATTCCATGAAAACAAGAAAGGAGGAGAATTACAGGGAGGCAGATGGACATTGCCTGGCAAAGCCCTCTTACTGCAGTAGAAACATTTACATGACAAGCAGATTTTGAAGAGTTTATCTGAACCGTGATCCGAAGTCAGGGTGTGTTGAAAACCCCATTGGAATCAGCAGGAAGTCATCCATTGAGTTCAACTAATGATGAACCCTAAATCCAGCATGCTTCAAACATGAATACAGAGGCAAATGTACAATATTCCCAGACTTGAAGTCCATGCTGTAGTTCACAAATAGAAACTTTAAGAGTATTTCATCCATGCTGAGCCCTTTTGCATGCTGTGGTATGAATGACAGCTAAACCTCTCCTCCCTCTTCCTGAGAACGAAGACATTTTCCTGTAATTCTAATAAATCTTTTGTCATTTGACATTATTTCAGGTGACTTCTCTGCTATTCAATCATGCGAGATAGCCAGGAAGATAAATGCTTTTGGGGACAGTCAAGAACAATTCAGCAGTATTTTAATGTGTCCTGGGTTTCTCTCTTTTTCTTTCTTGAAGGGTTTTTTTTCCCCTAATTTTAATTCCCCCCTTTAAAGTTATTTGACAACAGCATTTACTTTCATGTTGCAGTTGTTACAGGTTAACACTATTGTTTTATCAGGGAACATTTATCTTCAGGGAGAAAGTTATCCTAATACAGGACCTATCTTATCCAAGGGCAAATAGAAAGGGGAACATTTCCAGAGGGTAATGTTGATGTCCCTAACGCTATAAAAGTAAATGAAATCTGATTAATGCCACTATGAAGAAATAAGTCATAGCTTGTATATAAAATACAGATGCCTTGATTGGAAGCATTATTTTTGGCAGTTTAAGACAGTGCATTAAAAATGTGATGGCACTAAAAACATGAATAATATCTTAGTCCTTTGGAATTATAAATAGAGCTTGAAATCTATAAAACTGGAGAGCTTTAAAAGTCAGTTTTTCTCCTGAGAGAAAGAAGTAACACATTGCACATCTTTCCTTACGTTTCTGACATGGAAAGTTGCACTTTCACTGTGGGGAAAGTAGGTTTGTATGGAAATGGGAACTTTGGGCAGTTGATTGATTCATCCATTTGCCTCCTCCAAAGGCCACTATATTTTAGAGCAGTCTCTGATACACTACAAGATTTTTGTTTTTTGTTTTTTTATTTTTTGTTTTTTTTTTTGTTTTGTTTTGTTTTGTTTTGTTTTTTGTTTTGTTTTGTTTTTGTTTTTTGTTGTTGTTGTTTTTTGTGTGGGTTTTTTTGGGTTTTTTTGGGGTTTTTTTTGTTTTGTTTTGTTTTTTTTAATTATGTTATCTCATGGAATTTCTGAGTGGAGTGATAAGAACTGTGCAGCAGTGCACATACCCTTCAGCTTCCTCATCTCTGCCATCTGCAGAATGCCCAAAGGTGAACATTTGGACCTGCCAGACTCTCGTTAAATCAGGATGAACTTCTAACCAGGGACAAAAAATCTAAGAAGTGAAGTCAGCCAGGGACAGCAGGTCAGTCAGGGGAATTGCCACCTTGGAAGCTGATCCCAACGTCTGTTATCATCCTGCTGATTGAAGAATGGCAGGACAAAGGAGGATAAAAGTCACAGAAGGTTGTGCTCAAACACATATTTTCTGGAGACTTCAGGTGGCGGGCTCCAGAGAAGTAAAAACTAGCAATGACCAACCAAAACAACAACCAAAGTAATGACCAGGATGGCAAGCAATTTGATCTGCTGGTGAGTCTCTCCCAGTTTTATCCATCATAATTAAATTTCGGAAAGGAAAAAAAACACATATGCCCAAATCACTGAATAAGAGCCATCACCAAGCAGGAACAAAACTAATAATTCTTCAGAACACCAAGATAATGTTTTTGTCTTCTCTTGCCCTCTGTTTTACAGCACACTAATGGAGAGAATAAGCAAGAGGAGTTGAGATGTGTGTGCACCTGCAGGTGATGATTACAGAGGCATGGTGGAGTGTTGCAAGGGAAGAATGCAGGCTCTTTAGGAAGGCTGGGCAGGTGAGATGAGGAGGTGGTGTTGCCCTCTCTGTCAGTGACCACCTGGAGCATGGGGAGCTCCACCAGGGATAGATGAGGAGCCAACCAAGAGCTTATGGGAGGGGAGGGACTTGGAAACCAGATCATCATTAAAGTTTCTGGACATCAGCAACTTCCAGGGCCATCTGAAAGAAATTTAATCAGGCACAAAACTGTAATTTTGGTGTCAGATCCAGATGCAGTTTTTAGATGCAGACAAACTAAGATGACTTTTCTTGAAACAAGCTGGGAGCTTCTCCACTTCTGAGCTGGCAGCATAAAAGTAATTTTGTCATTCTATTGCATCTTGCTGTAAGTTGATAATCATTAGTATGAAACCTAGGAGGAACTAAATAGGAATCAATACAACATTCCTGTTGTATCCTGTAATATCAATTTCAGGATACAACACTTTAAGGTAAGCAGAGTGGGTCCTCTACTAAGGAGATTTTTGTTGTGATTGATTTAAATTTTGTAAATTATGTAAACACAAAAGAATCCTCTCCTTTTCTGTCCCCTGAAGCAAGTAAATTCATGGGCCAGATTCTGTTTTTTATATCCCATAACCAGTCCTGTGATTTCTGTTGTAAAATTAAATAGGATTAAAGATTTTGCATTGGCTGTTCTGACACTCATGCAAAGAGAAGATGGGCATGGCCTCAGGGATCTGGCCAACAAGTCAGTCACCTGCTTTGGATTTGGTTGTAGGTGTTACAAAAAAGAAGCTTCCTTAAACACCTGAATTTCCTATATCAACAAAAATATATGAGGTGCTTTGTAAACCATCAGAGGCTTCCTACGTACAGAGGCAGGTCTCTTAAGGATTTTAAGAACCTAAAACAGATAAATGAAATCTGACTTTGAAAACCTTCAGGGGTTTGTATCTTGCCACATTGTACAGAGGAATATTGTAGTAAGTGCCAAAACTGTCAATATTCCTAAAATATACAGTGAGGAAGACTATGTCCAGCACTGCATGAGCATCTGCAGACTGGAAATGAAAAGGTACATTTTCAAATCAGAATTACAAGTGCAGGAGATTATGTTGAAATTCTCTGAAATTCATGTCATTGTCAAAACTAGAAAAGATGGGGTTTTTACTTGCAAATATCACTTAAAGGAAAATTAAAATTTCCGTGCAAATATATGCCTGATCTTAGAAAAGGATGGAATTTAAAATAAAGGTTTTCCTTCTCCAGTTGTCTGGTGTACAGGAAAACATTTGCAGTGACAGAAAATTTACCTTTAACTCCCTGTCTGCGTATCCAAACCAGAATGCAGATATATTATGGGTGTCCTATCCAATAGGTCATTGGTTTTACATCAAAACAACCTCTGTAAACCTCCATTGAAAGTTCTGCATATTCTGGTAATCACTTTTTTTTTTTTTTAGTTTAATAAACCATTTCAGTCAATCTGAAACAAAGAAACTGAATGAGTTTAGAACCTATTTCTGTTTCATTTGTTTTACCCCCTCTGTATCTCTATATCATAATGATAAAGTGGTCCAATGCTCCCTTCAGGAACACATCTTAAGTACAAAATAAAATCTTTATATCAAAGATTTTATAACTTAGAAAAGAATGATATCATTTTATTTATAGAAAT
The DNA here is from genome assembly GCF_029207755.1 of Chamaea fasciata. NCBI lineage: Eukaryota > Metazoa > Chordata > Aves > Passeriformes > Sylviidae > Chamaea > Chamaea fasciata. The sequence goes on along the minus strand of NW_027094090.1, from coordinate 4,777,697 downwards.
GGGAATAATTTTAGCAGTATAAGGTATCTTTACATGGCAGTCCTTTGCTTTAAGGAGTCACAGTTTAATTGATGCTAATTGAGAAACAGTTATTTCCCTGGGAAAAGATGAAAAGCCACCTACTTTCTAAGGAAGATATATTGCTTCATCTTTATTTATTGAATTCGTATGCACTTTGGCACATCTTGGGACTCCAGAATTAAGCTGAATTAAACTTGCAAGGCTGTGGGGTCAACACCGAAATTCTTGGCTCCAACTGAATTTTAACGGTACTGCGAGCCAGTGGCTGAGACAGCCTTAATCTGAACAGATGAGATTCTGACATTGCAGGTCCACAGCAGGACTAGTGTGAAACATAAACCACAGGGAGGACACTCCCACCTCTGGAAAAAGGCTGGAGTCTCCCCAGTAAATCCACACAAGCATTCAGCTCCGGTGAGAAGAGGAAAATTTATGAATGGAGCCAAGGGGAAAGTTGCAAAAACTGAGATACTAAACACTTTGAGGAAAGATTTGCCCTTGTTTCACTTCCATCCCTGTTGCCACAAGCTACACAAAAGAAAGAAGTGTTTTCAGAAAAGGGAGAGATCCAGGGCCATGTCATTTCCCACCACTGAATTAATTTACTTCATTAAAAATGAGTTCCCCCGTATTTCCATTACTTCAGATTTCCAAATTAGCAAAGCCTGTAAGCTTTTGCTATTAAGCTTGTCCATACTTCAACATTTACATTTGCATCTCTTTTTCTGGTACATTATTCATTAGCTTATTTATCTATCTTTTTAATTTTTATGCCCATCTGCTTAATTATCTTCTTAGAGAGATTATCAGTGCCTTCCATTTTCTTTGATGTGAATTTGAAAAGGGACAATGAGCTTAGAGACAACCATCATTTCAGCCATTTTGATGACATGCCTTGTCCTTTGACCAGCTTGGCACTCATCTGACCCCCCTCCTGACCTTTGCATAATTACCTATCCAATTTCCTTATCACCATTCTCCCTTTCAGCTCCTAAAAGCAATATAGCTGTGGTCACTGTCAAAGTCAGAGTGACCTTGTTAGGAATCCCTCTATTGCCCTAATGAGATAACCAATTAATCACTTATTCCTTTATCTCAATCTCAAGTAATTTCTAAAACTCCTGTTATGTCTTCTTTTTTGTTTTGACTAAATGTTAATTAACTTGACCAACTTTGCCTCTTTTGCATTCACCCATCATTTAAAACAATAAAATGTATCTGAATAGTTTTGTTCCTACATTTCCTCCAAGTGTTCAGAAAGATGAGTTATTTTCCAGATTAGTTTTCTTCCTCTATTATGTACTCCTTAAATAAGCACAAAGTCTCAGAAAATTTTGTGGAAGCAAATTCTGTGGAGCTAATAATTCACATTAATAAATATCAAGTTTTTTTTCTGGAAAATTTATGCTTCAGCTTGCTTTTAAGCTAAAGTTGGAGGATATTCTACCTGCCTTCCCTGCTGATTTCCTAAGTCTTTCAAAAACCCCAAGAAAAACAGATGGACCACTCCTGGAGACCACTAGAGAAAACTATAATTGTTAAAGAAGTAAATTTGTTACAGATTTGTTCATTTGGTATGACTAACCCATTCCTCTGCTTCTTAAACTTGCAGAAGTATGTTCCAGACTTCTCAGAGGAATTTGCCTTCATACAAGCACTGCCTCAATTTAAACATATCAAAGACCAGTGCAGAACGGAGGCAGGAAATATCCACAGAGCCATAGATTTATAAAATTATTTGGGTTAGAAGTGTTAGAGACCATCAAGTTCCAATTCCCTGCCAAAGGCAGAGATGTCTCTCACTATCCCAGGTTGCTCAGAGCCCCATCCAATCTGACCTTGAACACTTCCAGGGATGGGGCACAACTTCTCTGGGAAACCTCTGCCAGTGCTTCACCACCTGTGAAGTAAAAAAATCTCTTCCTAGTATCTACCTAAACCCACCCTCTTTCATTTTAAAACCCTTGCCCCTTGTTCTGTCTCTGTCTCTCCATGTAAAAGTCACTCTCCCTCATTTTTATAACCCCTGTTAAGGTACTGGAAAGGCACGGTGGTGTCTCTCCAAAGCCTTCTCTTCTTTATGCTCAACAATCCTGCCTTTCTAAGCCTCCTGTGTTCCAGCCATAAATAATAGACACAAAAAAAAAAAAAAAAAAAAGGATCCCCCCCCAAAAAAAAATCCTGCCAAGTCCATACAAATTCAACAGAGTGGGTTAAGGAGATCTTCATGCCAAGACAATCCCAGCTGTTGCTGTGCAGCATCAGTCCAGGTATTTATAGCCACAACCACATTTGTGCTGTTTTCATCTTGACTTGATAAGTTTTAAGTGCAGACATATAAAGTCAGCTCAGCTGTCCCTGGTCTAGATCTCCTCTCAGGTCAGATTCCAGGGGTAACTTGTGAGGAGTCAGCTCAGGTGTATGCAGCCACAGGATATGCATTCCTCGGGAGAACTTGAATCAAGGCTGAGAGTACAGGATCCAGCATGTTGTTAGGGATATCAGGCAAGCTGGCTTTCAGAGAAAAAGACACTCATGGAAAGGGATATCTTCCAGGAGATGTCAGGTGAGACAGGCACTCCATAGGCTTTTCATCTGAGTCCCAGACAAGTTATTACAATAAAAAAATTGAAGTGAAACCTTTTGAGATATATATATATATATATATATATATATATATATATAAATTTTGAACTCATAAAGGACTATTCTGATTTTTCACTCTGGTCTGTGAATAGCAGTGTCATGGGCTCTTACTGCACCCCCATCAGACTCTTTGCCATTCCAGAATGTGCCTTGAAAGCAGAAAAGTCTCATCAACAAAATTTCTCTGCAGCAAGGACTCTAAATTTTGCCATGAATCCCTCCAAAACTGCACATAAACAAAGTCAACAGAAGTTAAATGTATCATCAATAGGCAAAGGCTGTAACTGAACAGCATTCATCTCTCCTTCAAAACTGACATATTCGTGGAGGGAAACAGTGCCAAAACAAATACAAGCAAAGCAATAGCCTGGAAATACTTTAAACATATTATTTGAATTCTCAGAAGTATCATTTTTAACTTAAAGTAAACATTGGCATGCAAACCTAACAGTCTGCGTAATCCAGTCTTGAAGTGTAACTTTATTTGTTATGGGGATTTGCTCAAGGAAAGGGGGAGGGAGGGTGAGGTGGGAAAATAAAATAAAAGCACCCCTCCTTCCAAAAAATCCTCCTCCTACTACAAAGAGGAACCGGTTGTTTCTGCAATGCTGCAGACATTTCACAAGGTCATGGAAGTGGCTGTCTCAAGCTGCTTTAGCAATTTGGGAGGGAGGAGGGATTGAATTGTCATGCACTTGGATGTTCACTTGGCACACCGGGATGGGGAGCCTTTGTGGATGTGCTAATATCAGTCAGAGGCTGGGATGTGCCAGCCAGAATTCCACCCTCACGAGCACAGGATTTGGGTTCTGTGGGATTACTCTTCTGTGAGGGAGGAAGGGCCATAACCCTCCTTCTTTGGGAGCCTCTGGTGTCATGCTGTGGCCCACCGGCTTTTCCTGAAATAGTGCCGGCTCCTGGCAATCTCCAAATAAAGTCTTCAATTAACAGGGAAACAAAAGCCTCTGAGGACTCTAGCCAGGATGTGCTATTAAATGGGAGATGTTGCAGGCACCTTTTCCAGCTGAGAGAGAAATGAGGAGAAACATACCCAAAATATTTTAACAAGACATAACTGGCAGAACAGCCCTCCCTTGCTGGAGATCAATTTTATGCACTAGGGAAAAACAAAAAACCAAAACCAAAACCAAAAACCAACAACAAAAAAAAACAAACAAAAAACCAAAACAAAGAAAAAAACAAAACAAAACCCCACAAAAACAAAAACAAAAACAAAACAAAAAAAAAAACCCAAAAAAAAAAAAAACCCAAAAAAAAAAAAAAAACCCCACCAAAACCCAGAAACATTTATACAATAATAGAGTCATTCAGGTAGGAAAAGTCCCTTATCATGAAGGAGTCCAACCACTAACCCAAGACTGTCTAGTCCACCACTAAGCCACTGTGTCCCCAAGTGCCACATCTACCCATTTTTAAATACCTCCAGAGATGGTGACTCAAGTTTCCTTGTCAGACTGTTCCAAGGCTTGACAACTCTTTCCATGAAGAATTTTTTTTCCTAATGTTCAGTCTAAATCTCTCCTGACATAGCTTGAGGCTGTTTATGATTTTTTTTCCCATCTGCATACTAGCCAATAATCTGAATTAACTAATAAAGTGGATGAGTCTTCTTGGCTTCATATCCATTAATTCTTCATATCAATGGAGTTATCCGTCTTTCAGGACTCAATCTTCCTTGATCATACTTTGCTTTGACTGTATCACTTTCACTGCAAAACTAAAACTTTATTTTATTATTAACTTAATGAAGCTATTGGTATACTCTCTTAGACCATTTACACTCATTATCTGAAAAGTAGAGGTCCACTTTGTATATCTAAGATTGAAATACTAAGTTGAAGCTTATTATCTAGATTATGGCTCTGGACAGAGAATTGGAAACATAATATGAACAAATTCATTCTGTCCTGAGGTATTTTAAAAAAAAGATTGGCAGCCACTGCTTAGGGACTGGCTGGACACCAGTCAACAGATGGTGGCAATTGCATTGTGTATCATTCTTTTCTATATTCTCTTATAATCACTGTTATTTCCCCTTCCTTTTCTGTTGTGTTAAGCTTTATCCCAACTCATGAGTTTTACCCTTTTCCCAACTCTCTCACCCATCCCACAGAGGGGAGTGAGTGAGCAGCTGTCTGCCGGCTTAAGCCACAACTCTGCTCCATACAGAAAATGGAGGAGAATTTGTCTCCAATTAATATTAAATAATTAAATATTTATTGGAACAAAGAGACAAACTGGTTAAGTAGTTAATGCTTCTGTATAGATCACATGCAAGTTCGTATTTTAAGTCTCTGCCTTAATGACTGTTTTATTATTTATAGAAAATGGAAGCACTTCAATGGCAAGTTCAGAGAGACATCTGCCTCCATCCTGTCACTGTCACAGGAATTCAGCCAGTTCCCTGTTTTTGTGTTTCTTATCTGGACTCTGGAAATATGAGGCTCAGTTCTAGATCTCACAAGGACAGGACTTGAAGTTGAATTCCTTCCATTGTTGGTGGGTCCCAGAAGGCATCATACACGTGCAGATGGCCATCGGCATTTTTCCTCCAAATTTCAAAACAATTGTTCCAATGTTTAATAGAGGAGATGGTGTGGGGGGAAAATCAGAACCAAAAATGAAAGTTATATCCAGTGTTTTCAAATCTTGGCAGCTCCTGGTTTCAGTTTTAACCTGAGATTCTGAGCTCTACTTTTGAACAGGTAGCAATATCTTTTTGTAAGGTGACTGCAGCCTCACAAATTACAAACTACTGAGTGACCAGAAGTAGTTGCTATGATTGAAAGAATATGACAGAAAATTATTTAAAGAAAAGGGAAAAAAATATTTTATATCCTACCCCTTCTCCTCTCCCCCACTTAAAAAAAAAAAAAAGAAAAAAAATAGAAAAGGAATTAGAAGAGAAGAAAACAAAAACTCAGCCTAAGTGAAAGCCAACTCACCTCATGAAAATAATTTGGCAGCAGCCTTTATCGACAGCTGCACTTCACTGCAGCACCTGTGTGTATCATTGCAAGTGATGAATGACTGGGGAGGCTGTTTTGTATTAGTGAAACACGTTGTGGCAAAGCTTGTATTTATATTTACAGGATGAGTTTGAGTTGGACTTGTCTTATGAGACTCAGATCTTGGTGGTTAAGGTGGGATGTATTGGCGGTGTAGATGTTATTAAACTCAGGAATGCCTCCAGATTTTAAGGTCTGAGTAGCTACATTGGCCATGTCCCAACTTGGTGTTAGGGTGAGACTGTCTCCACCCCATCCCAAAGTTCTGGTTTCATTGAACACAATGATTTTGAAAATCAGTTAAATATGGGGATCTATGTAAAAAAAAGAGAAAAAATATATGGGAAGTAATAAGCTCACTGAATAGAAAAAACTTCTGTAGAATTCAAAAGTAATCAAGTTGTTTGACACAAATTTAAAAATAACTTCAGGGAAATAAGGTGGGGAGTGGAAAAGGAATGGCAAGAAAAAGTAAAATCATCTTCTTACTGTATTTCAAAGTGGCATTTTCACAAAGGGATTAACTTGCATCAGGGAAGAATCTTAAAAGGAGGATAAATAATAAACAAGCCAAACATAAGGCATTGGACAAAACACTTGTCCACTAAAACTATAGAATTGTTTCACATACAAAAAGAAAAGAAATTCTTTTGGATTAATCCAAGCTGAAAATACTTTTTCTGGAGATTTTTGTTTTTCTCATTAAGTTGAAAGCTCTTCGTATTTGTACTGCTTTAAGATATTTATTTCCAGAAGATTACTTCAAATCCCATTGAGATCAGCAAAAGACTATCAGGTGACATTAGTTATTGTTCATTTGAAGTCCACGAGATTAAACCTTTTCTTTTTTTTTCTGTAACTTTGTGAAAGTTCTGTGTTGTCAAAGCCAGAGAATCTTCTACATCTGGTTCTTCTTTTTCTTTTCTTTATTGCATTTTGGAGAGATTATAAATGTTAATAGTTTCAAATTACTTATGGAAAACAAGACAAAACCCACAAAAGCTTTCTTCTCTTCTCTCAGTAGTATTTATTTTGGGGATATATTTGACTTCACATTATCTTAATGCTGGAATTACGGATTCTTGGCTGGTGGAAATTGCAAAAATCTAATTGATGGATCAACATCAGTTAATACTCTTAACTGTCTACTTCACCATTTCTTCCAAGTCAGATTGTCATAGGACACAGACCAGGCACAGAACAGGACTGAGTAATTTTACTTATCTAACGTGCACTGGTTCCAAGATACAGGAATGATTTTGGTGTGCATCTGTTCTGCTACCCAAGCTATTTCCCCAGACACCAATATTTAGATTTTTTAAAAAATGTTTCCACCAATATTTTTGGTGGAAATAATGTGATCACTTATTACCAGGTATTTATTTTCATTTTCCCACTTGTTGATGAGGGTTCAGTTGGTAAATATTGTTCAGCAGTGCAGGATAATACACCCATAATAATTACTTTTTTTTCTCAGTTCCTGACTGTTATTTAAAATGATCATATATGTTGTCGAGTACCAATCAAAAATTTCCTGTAATATAAAGTCCAGCAAGAAGTTCCATCTTGGACATGCACTAAGCTGTCCCAAACACATTGTGACCTCCACTTATTCTCCAATTTACTCAGCTGAGTGGTTCAAATGTACAACTGAGTTTGTCACAGTTAAAATCTTATGCATATAAGGACATCTTTTTCTGTCATTAGAGTTGTTTCTTCATCTTCATATGCATACACATGCACACATACACACACACACATACAGGCATTTTAACTTGAAGGTTAATGAAGCTCTTCTAAATAAGAAAGAAATTTCATTTTCTGAACTGTAAATAAAAACTCCCTGGCAAAAAATGTATTTCAAGCTGAGCAAAATATGACTTTTATACTCTCTTTTGCACTGTATATTTATAATATACACATTGACAAAAATTATAAATTAAAATAAAAAATAAAAATATTTTATTCAGGAATTATAAAATTGTGTATATTTACAGAAAAACACTTAATTTAAAAATAAATTTCTTATAAATGTTGCTGTAGTCTATAAATTAGTTTTCATGATGAAGTTCTCATAATACACTTACTATTATAAACATAGTTGAATCCCAAGACCTAATTTTTGTCATTCTAATTTAAGTTCATATTTGAAAATTAAAATAGAATATATTATTATTAATAATGGAGATTATACTATTATTTTTACAAATGGTCTTTCATTTTGTCCATGTTTCAAGGTAATCCTTGTGTTACACAAAGAATTCCTTAGGAGGATGAGATAAATTTGCCTAATTACTACAGGTGTGATATTAGCAAACGAAGTGATTGCTTCAAAGCGAGTCTGATGCCTGCCATTGTGTCAAGGGATTTCTCTATTTGCCTGGATCTAATTCTGCTGAAGGGAATTTCAAATGCAATTAGCTGTTTCTTCCCCTTTTGTACTACAGGAGAAAATTAGCTGCTTAATCAATAATGAATGCTTCTCAATTTTACCAATGAAAACTAAAAGTGTGTGTTGGCGCTTTAAATAATTACAATATTTGAGGTTTGGTGTAAGTTTGTTTGCTTGCAGAATGCTGCACTTCTTTTTATTAAAAGTCTACATGCAATACTTGAGAGGGAGATCATCTTCCCCAACCGAGAGCAATTTGGTCCAAGCCACTCATCAGACAGTCTTTGGGATTCAAGGAGGACGGGCAGGAGTGCACCACATCAGTGGCTTCTATGCTCTGCTTACAGGACACACATGGAACAACACTTGAGTTAGTGGTGAATTAGATAAGTTCGGATTTTGAAAACAATCTATCCATATTGGTCCAAAACCTAAGTTTTTTCTAATTATGGTAGTTCTACCTACTCAGACCTGAGGGTCCAATGTGCTCCCCAACACTTTCAGTATTTGAGCATCTTCCGTCCGCCAAACCACGGGTCAGCATTCTTGTGACTTCTGCTTTATTTCAGGTAAGCTGGGAAGTTGGAATTCACATGACATAAATCTTCATTGACATGTCAAGCCTCCTCTGGAAAAGAGTGAAACCTGCTAAGACTGATTTGCACATGGAAGAGCAGTACAGACATAGAAGGAACCACTCAACTTTTTTTCTGTGACTTTTTTGAAAGGGTCAACTACATAGACATTTACAACAACTCCGTGAGAAAGCAGACATGACAGTAGTAGTGCTAATATAACTTTGTCCAAAATAAACTCTATTTTTGAGCATCAGTTTTACAGGATTTTCATTTCTTCCTTGGGACTGTTCATTATCTGCTACACCCATATCTGTCAATCACCGAAAGAGCTTTCTCTACATGTGCTTTCTCAGGATAATTCTCTTTGAAATGTACACATTTATGCATTATTAACTTATCCTTTGCAATTATTAACCATTCTTGTCTTACACTGGAAATTTGCTTTGTTTTCAACCTGTGATACCAAGTTATCCTGTTATTTTTAAAATAAAACTCATGACATCTCTCTCCTGGAGCATTGTCATTTTGAAATCTCACATAAGCAGAACTTTCACTGGGCTGTTCTTTATGAGGATGCAAATGGCCTTAGTGTCTGGTTGCAGGTTCTCAGCCATGGTTATACATATATTCTCTTATACTTTTAATTTTTTTTTTACTTTTTTTTTTTTTTTTTTTTTTTTGGTCTTAAACATGCCCAGGATTTTCCAAATTCATACAGATTTATCATATTGTCTCTGTCTTATCTCTCACTGCTGCAAGTATTAATTACTTAAAACAAGAACATATCACTATCTGATACAATTACCAGACCTTTTAATGAAATCAAATCTATAAAAGAAATGGAAGAATCAGATGCAAAAACCAATTTTGCTACATATATATACAAATATATATATGATCTATGTAATGTAAATATTTTCATGTTACAATTTTTCTCTTCTCCTTCATCTGCATCACCCTCCCTCCCATCATTTTTGTATAAATTTTCAATTTGTTTCACTCTGTATTCCTCTCTCTCTGTCCTCTTATTTATTCCATTCTTAATGATTGAACTATATTCAGCTTTAGGTATATATACAGTCCTTTATGTCTTCATCAGACTTTGAAGAAGACAAAACAAGATTCTTTGCTATTGTTACAATACCCTTACTTTACTCCTTCTTTGGAGGATGTTTGCTACCTCACATAACATTAATTAACATTAAACATTAATCTATTATGATTTTACTTTCTAAGCACATCTTCTATTGAGGCTCTTTTCTTATCCATGAGGCAAACTACACATAGGCACAACTGAAGTTGGTAAAACCAGTTTATGTTCTTTGGGACACTGTAGCTGGTTACAGAAAACTTTCTAAAAATCCTCCATACCCTGGAGGTAGAATTTGTCAAGATGCTCACATAATTGAAATTTTCTATGGCTGTTAAGAACCAAGAGAATAGCAGTTCTTCCCTCCAAATGAAATCTCACTGCCAGATTTGTATGACATTTCATGATCCAAGCTTAATTTGTTATACATTGTTCCCAGAAGGTGAGATGAGATTACATGGAGCCATACATCAGTTAGAAGATTTATTTTACACTTACCCACTCAAAGTTCCTTTCTAGTTATTCAAGCAGAATAGAGCAATCTTGATTAGTTAATCTCTCTACATCAGCGTTTTTTCCACAGAGCACTTCACAGAAATGTTTTAAAATTTCACAATTAAAAAAGCAATTAAAAAGGATTATCAAAATCAAAGTTGATCTTTAATTACTGCCTATATCTAGATCTTTATTCCATGATATACCAGATAAAATACTCTTAAAAATGCTTTGTTAATAGCTTTTTATTACTGAGAACATAGGAAATTTCAGTCTTTTGAGGCGCATCCCTTTTTAGATCAACTTCATTTTCAGGTTGTCATCTAAAACTTTATTTCCATCAATCTTGTCTTGCTCTAGCTGAGTAAGCTGTTCCTTTATCTTCTGCCCACTGTGAGAATTGGCCACCTTGCAATGGCTTGGGTAGTGTGGTCAAAGCACTGCTGTAATTTCTCCAGTGAAAAATTGCTTTCCATCTCCACCTTAGTGAGAAAATCTCTTCTGGTATCTGTTCAGTCAGGTCTACCTCTGCAAATGCCTGCAATCAATTTTTGGAGATTTGGACTTCTAGAAATATTCAGGGAAATATTCAACTGCTCTTTATCCTCAGACTGGTGCTGGCATAATGGTTTGCTAGAAGTCTTTGCAGTTTTACAGTTCTTGCTGAAAAACAGCTGTTGTTGAGCAGAAGCAATAGCAAAATAACAAAGGTTCTCCAAAGATTATTTCAATTTCACTAGTTGCAGCATTTATATAAAAGAAGGGAAGAGAATTAAAAATGCTGGTACTCAGGACAGCTCAGTGTTTGAATGTAGTTAAGAATATTCTGAATAATAAAGGGAGGATTTTTTTTAAAACTGAAAAAAACCCATATTAAAAACAAGAGCATATATATAAATAGAGATATCACAGAATTGAAAATCTCACCATAGTGAAATTTCTGCTTGGTTCCATCAACAGGTTTTTTTTCTTGTTAACCTCAGATTGCCAGTGAATTATGGCTTCTCATAAAGGACCCCATTTTGCATAGCTTTAATGTGAAAAATAGTCAGTTCACAAATTTTCAGCAACAGGAAACTGCACCTTGTCTAATTGAGTCGCCTAAGGCTTAACTCACACACCTCACAGTGTTGAGGGTCACCTGAGGTGTACTTGGAATCCAGTATCTATTTGGCCTCCAATTGCCTCTCCAAAGGGAATCTCTTCCAGCCCCATGTGAACACCTCAGATTTATGGGGGGCTTTCAAACACTACTGAACATTTTCTTCAAGCAACTTGAAAGCAGACTTGATTTCCAAAGTGTGACACCAAAGATGTAAAATTATGAGTAATTTTATCTAATTTGGGTTTCTTAATCTACGTGTCAGAGTCCCCACATTTTAGATTTTTATAAATAGGTGTCTGGATGTGAGTTGGGGGTCTGAGGTCAGCAAAGAGTTAGATAAATGCCAGGGAATACAACAGAATGAAATCAGCCTATAATAGTAAGGATTATATCTATATATATATATATAGATACCCATGTATAATTAATGTTTTTTGAAGTTCTTCAGGGTGGAAAAGACAAAGAAAGCAGTAATTCTCAAATCCCCTCCTCCCATGAATGACGCCCCTGAATCATCGCATTATACTACATCGTACTACAGAGAAGATCAAAAGCTCAAATTTTGCCCTTCTGCCCTTAGAGTTTGCGGGACCCTGAACCCAACTTGTTTGGACTAGTGCAAATTGATACATCCAAATCAATAAATCCTTTGTTGGCCTCTTTAACTCCATCTGAACGCCTTCACAACCACACTGAGCCCCTACAAAGACAGTACAAGCACAAGGCCAGCAAATCTCACGGTCAGGTGAGGCTTTTCTGAAGTGACAGCTGAGTGAGGACCTTGTCAAAGAATTTTAATAGTCACTCTCCTCTCCAGCACAAGCATTGGGCCATCAGGCAGTATTTTCAGACTCTCTCTCACATGGTAATTTTATGCTGCAGTAACACATGAAATCCCAATGTTCGCAAAATCTTTCCTTTTTAATATCTGGATTCTTTCCTAATTATTTTCAGATTAATTTCCAGCTAATACATAAGGATGAAATTTGGCTCATGACCTATAACCTTAAGCATGTCGTAATTCTGTTACCAATCTCCTGATTTCATGGGGGGCTTAACAAGCACCATATGTGACACAGTGTGTTCCTGTGCATTAATGTGGCCTAATGATCCAGGGAATCCCTGGCACCATCCTGCCTTGCCACACCATCAGCAGCTGAACAACGGCAGCACCAAGGTCTGATGGAATGGGGTTTTTTTCCAGGTTTGTGTCCTCAAGGCTGAAAAGGACTCTCAGGACCCCCATAGTGTGACTGTGCTAGCCAGTGTGGGATTTGGTTTGTTTGCTGCTGGTGGGTGCCTCTCCTCAGGTGATGAACAAGGTAAACGCTATTTTTCCCCAGCCTTTGTGATGACTATGCAAATGCTGCTCAACTCAGACACAACTAACCAAGGATGCAAGAGCAACAAAATTCCCTGAGCTGTGTTAAAAAGATTCACACTGGAGGGGAAGTCCCGGGGTTGCTTTGGAGAAAAGTGCTGGCCCAGACCTGAGAGAGGGATTGTTAATAGCACTAATGAAGAGGTCAGCATACAATATCATATCGAATCAAAAGGTAGAACAGATTTGGCATTTTAGCAGCCAAGTCAGAAAAGAGATCAGCATTCAGAGATTAACTGTCTACTGATCCTAGTGCATCCGTGGACACACAGTGCTTGACCCCAAACCCCAGAGACATCCATGGGAGTATTTCTACCAGCTTCAGTGGGATGTTTGGATTACATCTGATGGGCATGGCACATTTCTTACTACTGGAAGTCTGGTTTCATGCAGTAGAAATGGCTGTTAAATCACAGGCTGTTCCCCTCAGAATCATAACAGAATCATAAAGTGTCTTGGGTTGGAAGGGACCTTAAAAGCCATCTAGTTCCAGGCCCCTGCCATGGGCTGGAGTGCCACACACTAGATAAGATTAAAGTGTCCCTCAGCCATATCCTGGACCTGTCCCTTCCTTCAGGAAGGACTCCATTTTCCACTCTTGAGTCAGACAAGAACCTGTTGCCCCTTTCCTCCTCTGTTTGCCATACATTCTCCTCCTAATCACCTGTCCCTGACACCAGCCCATTAAACCTTGCAATGCTAACTAGGCTATTAATCCTTTCTTAAACCTATGTATGAAATGGCTCTTATAAACCACCATGGATCTTGTTCATTGTCTGAAAATGAGCTCCAAATCTAAAGGTTTTCAGGCCTGTGGGGTAAAAAACCCATTACATGTGATAGCTCTCTGCAAATGTGGGCAATTACAGATAGGAAAATCCTCCTTACCACCGCTGAAACTCTCTGTGATCAGCTGCATTCACAGTTGCTACCTATAGACTGTAGGACTGAAAAAGCTTCGCTAATGATTTCTACATTGGACCAAATTATATCCTTGACAATAACGTGATCCCAAGAACCCTCTCTCACTTCCAGCCGTCACCATCAGGGCCACGGGCTGGCACAGATGAGCCAACACACTCCTCCAGACCTGCACTTATGTTTCAACAATAAAAGCCCAAATGCAGAATGTTTTCTTCTCCGTCTCCTCCCTCCCAAATGCTACTGATCGTCCTATTACCATGGCAACCAACTCCTGCTGGCATGATCAAGAAAAAACCTGATTTGGGATTTTAATTAATTGCTTGGAAATGGAAATGTAACAGTGACTGGCAGTTCAACTAAGCACGTTTGCAAAGTGAATAAAAATAGAGTTTCTGAAATACTTGAAATTGTTTCACTGGATATAACCCACATTTTTTACAAGACACCTTAATTTATTCTGCTTCATAAAATAAATCTGCCAAATGTACTAAGCCATTTTGTCAACACAAATCATTTTGGCAAATACTTTAATCCTTCTTCTTAACAAAATGTATTGTATTAAGAAAAAAAAATCTAACCCATCACTATAAACCCATAGGTTTGATCTGAACGCATGCCTTTTTCACCAGTAGGTCATATTTATAAAAGGCTTTCATCTTGCCTTCACAAAAGAGGATGTTCTTCTTCCAATACACGTGATCACTCATTAACATTGATGGCAGCTACACCCCCATATTCAGCAGAGAATGGAACAGAAATGGCTTTCAGCTGATTTTTACAACCCCAGTCTCCCTGTTTTCAAAGAAAATGGAGTCGTCATTGTCTGGGTATGGCACTGCCCTGTCCTGCATGCTGCCAGTGCTGCTGAGGTGGTGTCATAGGTCCTGCAATGCTCAACCAAGAAAAAGCTCATTTCTCTCCAGATTTTTAGGAACAAGAGGATTGTGATATTCCTGTTGTCTCTATGCAGGTCTGGGTGCCCCTAGTTTCCAGCATCATGCTAATTTTGTAGGCCTTGTAGTTTCACATCATATATATATATATATATATATATATATATATATATATATATATATATATATATATATATTTATAAATAACTTCTTCTTTAAAGAAATTAGAAGACGCTGTGAAGAATTCAGAAGCTGCACATCACACCCGAAACTGGAAGTAAACTTCATCAGCTACATGAAATCCTCCAGTTATCTCTCCTGAAGGAAAGTAATAGTGAGGTGGGAGTCAGTCTCTACTTCCAAGTAACAAGTGACAGGGCAAGTGGAAATGGCCTCAAGACCTGCCAAGGGTGGTTTAGATTGGATGTTAAGAAATATTTTTTCACTGAAAAGGTGGTCAGATATTGGAACAGGCAGCCCAGGGAAGTAGTGGAATTACCATCCCTAGAAGTTTTTGGAAAACATGTAAATGTGGTATTTAGAAACAGAGTTTAGTAGTGAACCTGGGTTAATGGTTGAACTTGGTGCCCTTAGAGATCTTTTCTAACCTTGATTCCTGCCTTCCTACATGATTCTTTGATTCTCCAGCTGAGAATATTGCCTGATGGGAAAGATGAAACATGGTTGTATTGTAAACATGTCATGGACACTTCTCAGTGACAGCACAATAATGCAGTGCTGCATGGAGACAAAAAATTTCATATTACTGCTAAAGAACTTCCTTATTCACAAGAAGAGTCAGGGTTCCTGGATAGAATCAGGAGCCTTCATTACCAACTTTGTCTTACCTTCCTCCTTTGAGATTTTAGCTTTCCACTCATTTTTATTCTTTATAGGCCAGTGGCCTCCCTGACAATCAAAGCTAAGAATAATTCTACATTAACTCACTTACTTTCACATATTTACTAATTGTCCTCCAAGCAGATTTTGTCAGCCTTCCAGATGTAAAATACCCTGCAGCTCCCACTACCTGAGTATTAATTTACATCACAGGATCACATGGCTGACACAGAAGTTGCTAAACTTCCTTTCTCGGTGACTTAATTATACTTGAAATGTTACTGGTTCTTGCCAGTTTTCACACACTGACAATGTTGCCCTTTAGTGAACATTATTCACTCGTCCCCTGAACTCTACTCCAACTCATAGTAGACAGCCTCAGTGAGCAGAACTGTACTTAATGATTTGAGTTGAGTTTAATCAACTATTTTTAAAGATTACACATCCCAGGGCTGGAAGAGGTTCTGGAGAAGTCTTTTTTTTAATCTTGGGCTATATTTACTCACCATTTCCTATGGCATTTCCTTTCTCTGTGACGTCTTTAAAATACAGGTAATAATTTCCCTTATTGGAACATCTTTTAGGACCCAGATATCATTAAGCCAGTAGAAATTGTGAGACAGAATGAAAACACCAGAAATCTGGTGATTATCTATCTCTTACGGTCTCTATCATCTATTGGTATTTCTAAGGCAACTATCTTTGCGTTATCTAAGCACTGTAATATAATACAATCACTTGCAAGTTGTATCTAAGTGCAGTGGGTTTTTACTTATTAATAACGTGGCACTTATCTTCAAAGTGCTTCACAAACTAATTAATTCTCCCAGCACCTTCTCCCTGTCTGGCAGGTGAGACAACTATAATTCCCATTAAATATATCATTCTTATTATTACTTGAGGAAATAAGGTTAAGTTACTCATCATATCTCCCAGAATAGACAGTGAGTGCTGGAAAGAATTTCTGAGCTCAGTTATTAAGAAACAAGGTTTTTGACCTGATTTGAGACCACCTGGCCAACATCACTGGTAACAAAATAATTACGTGCTTCTTTAAAAATTAGCATGGCAAAGCACGATGGGATTCTTTGTCTGAGTCTGGCTATTTTTTGTTTGTTTGTTTGTTTGTTTGTTTTAAAAAGGGCCCTGACCAACCAGCTCCATTCTGCTGTGTGAGTCATCCACATGCATTGGGCTTGTGAAATGTCTTACACTGACTTGGCTGCTTCAGTTTTCTGTGCTCCATTATGTTGGCATTATTCCTCAGCTATGCAATTCCTGCATTCAAGTTTCTGCATTTTCCAGGTGAGGAAATCACATGGGAAAGATATTTAACAACCACGGAAAAGAAAGAAATAATAGGTAATACTAGGTAATAATAGGACCTACTTGTTAAATCATTCTAATTTCTTGATCGTTCAAAAGCATTTCTGCCTCATCAGACTGTTTACATATCTACCACTCTGGTTTATCTGAAGGTATGTATATCTCAGGCCATGTGAACACACATTTAAGAACTAATTCCACTCCTCAGAGCTTCAATAGCTAGGTTGGAATTAGGATCATGCCATGGGATATTGCACAACTATTGGCAATAGCTAATGACATTCATCGGATGAAGTAGTTCCAGGAGGTAAACAAAGATAAAGGCGTAACAGTTGCCCAAGAGGAGGTCTTATATTAATTACCCCCATACAACACTGCAGCCTTATCAAGCTGTAGGGTGGCCTAAAAGCTATTTAAACTCCCATTCGTTGTGTAAGGATGGCACAGTGGGCAGAAATCCACCAGCTGCCTCCTTGGAGGAGAGTACCTTCCTCAGAGTCCCTGCCAACAGAAACATTATGCAGCAGAATTAAAATATGTTTTAATTATTTGCTGAAGGTCAGCTTGACAGTGTAGCCATTAAGTATATACATACACATACAGACACACATAACTTTATTCCTATAGAATTAAAAACATGAGAAATTGGATATTGGCACACCTGTGTTCTATAAGGATGAAGAGGGAACTTCAAAGGGCTGGTTTGAGTTTCAGGAAAACACTCCAAGCCTTTGAGGTAAAATTCGTCTGCTCCAACTTGGACATCTTAAAACTAAACAACTGAGTCTGAGCTCATCACTCCAAGCTCCCTTTGTGGAGAGAATTGGGCATCTCCAGCGTGTAATTCATCTGATCCCATCATAGGTATCTGAGAGAGACTGGATGAGCCACTCCCTGGAGGTCCCCATGTGTCTCTGCCACCTCTGAGGAGAGCCTAGCTCAGATTGAGACATTTAACTTTTTGATACACAGGATTGTGTGAAACGAATTCCACCCTTATATCCTCCTCTCAGGCTTGCTTCCAGCCTCTTCACAGCCAGCCGGTGTTGACATGGAAAATGTAGAACAGAGTCAATGAGTACCTGAGGCTTTTCTGCTACTTTTCCCTCTAGTAGGACAGAGTTCCAGAAATAAAGTGGCACAAGAACAGGAAGGAAAAGAACAACTTCTTCCTTCCAAAAATCAGGCAGAATTTGTGACATTCTATAACTTAATAAATGAGTGACTTGCTGGCAGGACCTTCTACATCTGACATTTCCTCTCTGAACCCCAATTCACAGACCTGTCTTTCAGCAGGAGAGTAATGTCTTTGACTCCAGGAAGATCACAGGGCCAGTGAAAGTTGAGCACATACATAAATGTTTTCAGGATCAGGGACATATAAATTAATTAGAATTACGTATTTAAATAGCTTTGTGGATCTTGGCCTTTGTTCCTAACCTTCATCATCTGAGGCCTGAGTCTGCAACCTTCACAGAACACAATACCGGATGTTCATTTTCCGTTTGGAAGGGTGATGATGAGGAGGAAAAGGAGAAAGAATCAAGACACTTTCACAGCTTTGACTGGACAGTGTGATCAAGGTTTTAGTGGCAAGATTTTTAGTTTGTTCCTGAGATATTTCTGTTTTTTTTTTTTAATTGCTGGAAACCTTATTTCAGGGGGAAAAAAGGTGCAAAGTATTTGCCAGAAGAGGTCTGAGCTTTGAAAGGAGATGAGGGTATTCTTTGCATTTCTATGCATTTATTTACATAAATACACAGAAACTGGGGGGAACATGTGGCAGCTTCCAGCCTGTTTCTAGTCAAGCTGTTAAGGCACTCATGAATCTGCTTTAACAGTAATTAATTTTAACTGTGTAGAATTATTTAGACTTTTCGTGTAAAGACTATATCTGTTCTGTTTGCATAGCACTTAGAAGAAAAAATAATGAAAGCAAGAACCGAGGCACAAACAAAAAATTTATTTTCTGTGCCCAAATCAATGGAAAGTAGAGAAACCACAATAATTCACCCACTTTCATCTCACAGAAAACCCTTTTCTCCACATTTCAGAAGAGTTAGGTCTTGAAAAGAGTCCCTCTCTGCCACTTTCCTATGTCTCAATTTAAAATGAGAACTTCGAGGTCAGTGGGAAGCAGCAATAAAAAGCACCCAATTCTTGCTAACACAGCCTGGAATAGTGGGTGGGCCATCTCTCAGTTGAGAAAAGGCAAGCTGCAAAGCAAATACCTGAGGTGACTTCTCCTTGTTTGAGTCTGCTACCCTTAGGGCTGTGTTCTTTTGGCTGGGGATATCTGTTGATCTTACCTCTTAACAGTAATTATGCCAGACAGCTTTTTGGCTTTCAGTTCTGCTCCATAGGTAACATAAATCATACAAATTATTACCACAATGCTAAACTATAATTACCCACAGACCCTGACATGCTAAAAGGTGTATTAATTTGATAATATAATAAATACGTTACTGCATAAAACTATAATTATTACTTCAAAATTGACACTTATACCAGCTTGATTTTTTTTTCCCAGCAGGCAACTCACTTGTACATTGACCAAGACCAGAAATGTTATTTGAATTCAGTGAGACATATTGAAGTGTAATTTGGTAACATGTGGGAGGCTTCTCTTAAAGGGAAATGTTACTAGAGTTAGTTTGGGTTTTGGAAGTTACAATTCCTTGAAGCAATAAATTATCCTGTAGTTCAAGAGGAAAAATATATCTGACAAATACCCCAGGAAATGGGATTAATATCAACATTTCTATCAAATAGCCCAGGAAATGGGAACAGTATCAACAAAATACCTAAAATGTTACCAGTGGGGAAAATAATTCATATAATAATGTAAATAAACACCCTTATTTATGTTGTTTCAAATGCTGCTGGGGAAGAAAAAGTGACTGACACTATAGGAAGAAATTCTACTTTTTTTTCATGGAAAAACTGACAAACATATCTGTGGGAAAGACCGAGGTCCCAATTCTGCAACTGTTTGGGTGTGGACAACCCCTGGCACAGCTCCCAGGTTTCTTTTATTCAGTGACTGCCTAATGTAAAACACATAAACAATCCTGGGAACAGAGGTCATAATCCAGACCTGCTCCTGCTCTACTCAGCAGCCCAAATGCTGTAACAGCAACTCAGAATCCTTTTTCCCATTTTCTTTATATTTTGTGGCTTCCACATGGTCAATATACGTTTTTGAGAAGTGAGTCTTATATGTTCAAGCCTTCTTAAACTCAGGATAAAAATGAGCTGACTTCTTGCTCCTGATTGACCCCTTTAACTGCAGGAATCAGATACACACCTCTGCTGGGCTGTGTGGAATTGATATTTTCACACTGAGTGGCTTTTGTGACAGCTCCTCTTTGAGCTTCTTCTTGTTATTAGGATCTTAAAAGGTGTAGCTAAAGGAAATCTTCAAAAGTATTTGTTCCCAAGTTTTCTTTAACAACCTGAATACCAGTGATTTTTCAAGCTCTTCCCTCATGTTTTATTCCCATTTATACTTTGGCTTGCAAAAGGAAGGGGGGACAAGTATCAAAGGAGAAGGGAATATCAAGTTTGTTTCAAGTTTTCATTACTGGGTGGTATTGCTACTATTTAACTTTATGTATTTACAGTTACACCAGTTGCCATAGGCATTCTCCATATTCAAAGGACAGCTATAGGCATCTTTGGAAAAGCTAAATCAGAGGATCTTCCTTTTGCAGGTGTTTCCATTACAAAAAAAAAAGTGAGACTATGATGATTTAACTCAGTAAGCCTCATCCAAAATTTCTAGGGGGTTTTTTTGTTTGGTTGGGTTTTTTTTTCTATTACCAAAGTAGAAATAAAGGTAGGGGAAGAATTGCTCAGAAGGAAGAAGTGAAAACTGGAGGAGATATTAAGAAAAAATACTAGAATATTAATATAACAGACGTACCTGAAAACAGCTTTCTTTCTTTCTTCGTCATGACAAAAAAAAAAAAAAAAAAAAAAGTAAATGTGTTTGTTGAAAAACCTTAAAATGTCCCCATTAACATTTTTTTTTAAATACTTAAATATATATATATATAGGGGGAAGGTTAGTTTGTTATCAAAAACATTTGCCCCAGAATCAGAAAACCTCATTTCAATACCCTTGACTTCTGTTAAGAAGGGATTTTTTTTCTCTACCTGCTTGCAAGATAAGTACATTTCCAAATGTGAGGGCTGGTAGGAAGATACTGATTTTGAAGAATATTCATTATGATACTTGAGACCATACAAGGGACTGAAAAGACCCTGATTCGCTTTATGTAAATATCTGTTTAACTTCTGTGCAAATAGTCTTAACAAGGTGAGTTCCTGGGTTGCATTAACGGTCAGTGAAAATGAATATTGTGAAGCTTTATCATCACAAAATTGTTGCTCCTCCGCTGACCAGACTGAATGATGCAAACAGGTCACTGAAACTGCTTGGCAGGCACTCTTCTCCAGGCTTAGTGCATGTATTATATAGAGCTTTATTGACATGGTTCTCCTCAAATGCCAGTTTAGAACGTATTAATAGCTGTGGCAGAGCTTCTGGTGACTTTCCCTCCAGCTGGAACAAAAGGTGAACTGTGTGGGGAGAGCAGGAAGAGAAGATTTCCAAAGTATCATCACTATTTTCAATGAAACATGAGCTGAAAAACCACCATATTGATTCTGAGATCTGGGTGGAATTACTGGCCAAAACTGAAAAAATAACCACTGGGGCAAAAGGAAAAAAAAAATAGGGGAAAAAAAAAAAGCCATAAAAGTATATGTAGTTTGTATATAATTATATATGTAGTAAGTATATATATAGTTTGGTACAGAGGACATGAAACAGGCTGTTGGAATATGTTGTCTAACTTGGAAAAGATATTAGGACTTAAACCTGAAGGTATAAAGACTGTCTGTGTTAACTTCTGAGAGAACAGCTACTGCACGCTGAAGCCTGGAGAATCCTGGAATCACAGAATCAATTAGGTTGAAAAAAAACCTCTAAGAGCCCAATCATTAGCCCAGCATTGCCAAGCCCACAGTGTCCCCAGGTGTCACATCACATGTCTTAAACCTCTCTGGGGATGAGCACCCTGTTCCAATGCCTGACAATACTTTTAGTGAAGAAATCATTCCTATTATTCAATATAAACCTCCCCTGGCACTACTTGGGGTCGTTTTATTTTGTCTTATGGTTTGCTTTTTGGGAGAAGGGTCTGACCATCCATGTGTCTACAGCCACCTGTCAGGCAGTTGTAGAGAGCAAGAAAGTTCCCCCAAACCTCCTTCTGTCCAGGCTAAACAAGGTGAATTCTAAAAATTTTCCAAATTGCAGGGTACATGAATGTGGCTTTTTGTCTCAATTTTTTTATTCCTTCTGCTCATAGATATTTTTGGTCTCAGTAATTTGCTTGTTTGAATACACATGCTGGCAGTAAATATGATGTTACAGAAAGCCTTAAATATATGTACCTGTCTTAGGTTGTTCCTGTGTAAGTGATTGTTGCAATCATTTTGATGAATCAAGTTTTTGATAGAAGTAACAGCTTACACACACAGCTGGAAGTTCCTTTTCCACTTACAGCACATTGGGGAAGGAAGGAAGAAAACAAAAAAGTAGTTGTGATCACTTAAATCTATCTTTTAAATAGTGTGGTAGACAGTCAGCGATGATGATGTGATTCATTACTTGCCTATAATGTTAATTATACATTATTAGCTGTTTCACTGTCTGATAGCTGGCAATTGGTGATATGATTCATAAAGTGCTATTGTTAAGCCAATCTGAAAATCTGTTTGATTTAGGTTAAAAGAAAGGGCGATAGGTTATAAGAAGTTGAAAAAAAAAAAGAGAGAGAGAGAATAAAAAAAAAAGACACCGACATAATTTGCGGTTCTATTTTTATATGAACAACAAGGTTTACAGTGAAGAGCTGTTGGATACAGTTTCGGTGAGCAAGGATTTTGCAGAGAGATTAGATCAGTTACAAATTGCTAAATCTGATGACTTAGATAAAAATTTAACCAGAGGCTTTGAAAGAGGTAGAACATGTTTCTGTGGAGAAGTGATTGCCCCGTGCTTCCGAGATAGAGCTAATCAGAGAAGGCCGCGCTGGCTGTACCCTCAGTAAAAAACTGAACAGGAAAGAAATAGTTCATTTGAGAATGGAGATGATTTCCAGCCTGAAAACTGCACTTCACTCTCCAAATGCACCGTATATTTTGGGGAACCCCCCAGAAGGCAGTCCTGCAACTGCACTACAACATGTTCCCTTCCAGTGTATCTCTATCCGACCTGTGTTACCAGCTGAATAAACTGAATTAAACAATTGTTCCCTCCTCCACATTCTTTCTAAGATTCCAAAACCTTTTCCCATTTCCACAGAAAAAATCACCAACTTTAACCAACCACTTAAAACACCCAAAGAAAACAGATTTTGCCCAGAGACAGCAAATACTCCCAAGGTTAAACATTCATTCAAACTGGTTCATATCTGTACTTTATCTGAGCTGGTGAGAGGAATTGAAGCTTCATCCTTCTTGCTCCAGCAGGCACCAGCTCAGGCAGAGTGGACCTCATCCTTTCTCTTATGTGAGTCAAAAGTGAGTTATAGATCTGAGCTTCTGCTTCCCAGTAAGGGCACTCTCCATAAAGGCCCATCTCACACACAGATTTCAATTCCTAGGAGTAAATACTACCTGGTTAGGAACAATTCGTTTAAAAAAGTTATAAATCCACTAAAAAAAATTAAAAATCATGAAACAATTGAAACAAATATTTTTTCCTTCATTCATTTTAATATCCCTGTAACTCTTAGGGGAAAGAGTTAAGATGAATGTTGCATCACATTTTTCTCAAAGGGATTTATGTCTTCTCTTATCCCAGATAACACTCCTAAGGAATGAGATAAATCACACTGACCACACCGTTCTCTCATCCATTTCCCCACATACCCAGCTCTTCAGTGCAGTGTCAACCCTGAAAACAATCTCTTCAGAGAAGGCAAAAGAAGTGCTGTGTTTCCAGAACTTCAATTGCTGTAAAATACATGACCTAGAAATGCTTCATGGAAACTTTTAAGACTATTTGCTGCTATTTAGGCAATAGTTCTGTGGGACAAAGATAGGCCTGAGAGCTAGGAATTCCTGAGTACTGTCTCCAGCACTGTCTTGACTTTCTATTGCCTACATATCACAGTGATTGTGTGATTTATTTATAAAACATAGATTAGATTAACTCAAACAAGATTAAATTAGATAGAACAAGACACTTAAACTCTCACTGACTATTTCCTCATCTGTAAACCAGTGATATCTGTATTTACCTATTACATGGTGACTGTGAGCATTACTTAATCTCCCTAAAGAATTATCATGATTATCATTAATCTGGAACACACAAAACAAGTCCCGATAAGGAAACAAGCTTGTGAATCAGCTGAGGTGGAGTAAAGGTACCAAAGCAATTCTTCTGCTGATCTGATAGCCAGGCATTCTTGATAAAGGTTTTGGGATGGCTTCATTTCATATTAGGCATCTAAAATACAATGTTTAATATAAGATAGCTGTCTAAATTCTCTCTGTAGTCCAAATGTGTGTAGACGGATGCCATGCATTAAATGAGTCAATAATGTCATAATTCTGGGGTGAATCACATAATAGATTTCTCTTCATTATCTGTAGAGGGAGCCTGGACAATTAGGTAAGATATATTTTAGATAGCTAATGTTATGTGAGACCAAACTGAAGGATTTAGTAACTTCCTTGCAGGACTACAGCCACATGATGCATTCTGCCCACACAGGGGCAGAGTAACAATCAGTACCAGCTGACTCCCAAATTCTTGTCACCACATTCCTTCATCCTAAAAAAAATTACCATCCCTTTTGTAGTCCACGAGACCTCATGATAGCTCTGAAAGACATAAATTTAAAATTCCTGTTAATTAAGGTAAATGCTGTCCCATAGTACAGCATGGTTAAATATTTTGTACAAGGAGCCTTTCTATTTGGGGGAAGGGAGGACAGAAGGGAACAGTTTGGGGTAAATTGTGTTTCCTAGGTAATCTGTTATTTTGGGAAGGGGCAGGAGTTGTTCCTGGAAGAAGTCACTGGTGTTTAATTTCTTCCCTCTGGAGTTTTTTTTCCACAAAGGAGTGCAGGTCCTCCTATATGACTTTCCACCCCTGCTCTTCTTTTCTGAAGACTAATGCCCCATCCCTCCTGCAAGAACAGCTCAGGTTTGTTCCAGAGTTAACCTAAGAGGAGAACATCCTGCCTCTGTCAGAAGGAAAAAAGGAACATCTCCCACTTTGGCTCCTGCTCTAAAAGAGAGACCAAAAGACATAGAAACAAAAGTAGAGGAAAAGTAGAGGCTACAGTGGAGATGGCACGGAGTGAGGCTGAGAGGAGCCTTGCTGCACAGGCTGAGCAGGAGCCGGGCTCAGGTTGGTGTGAGACTCTGCAGTCACACCAGAGCCTGAACTGCTCCTGAGTAGTTTGGTTTCACACAGATGCAGAGCTGCAGCAGTGTCGTGGTGCAGCTACATCACCTCCCAGGTCTGCTCAAAAACAAGAAGGAATTTCTTCTCCAGAGCAGTTTATCAAAGCCTGATCAGGCAGCTGCTGCCCTGATGTCACGTTTTGTATGTGTATGTTGGGGGCCAGAAGTGAGAAAAACCTGTTTAGAAAGGGAGGGGGCTATAAGAAAACAGTGAATATAAGCAGGTGGGAACAGGCTAAGATTTACCTCCCCTTAGCATGTCTCAGCTGCAGAAAGGCTTTTAGGTTAGATCTAAAGCTTTTCTGAGTCAAGAGGAAAGCTGCTATTGATGTAAAGCAAAATACGTGGGTGAGGGTTATAGGAATGTTCCTTGCGAAGAAAAAGCATAATGCAAAAACCTACATATTTATATATTTATGCAGTGAGAAGCTCTTTGAAAGCCAGTGTTTCTCTTCTTAAGTACAATGGCAAAAAGAGGAATAGGATTGAGCAGACTTTTAGAAGTTTTAGAAGCCAAAACATGGCTGGCCTTTAATTTGTTATAATCTTAGAATATGGGAGGAAAAAAATCTTTCTAAGCCTAAACTATTTCCTTGTTTTTCTTAGTAAAAGGAAAACTATTTCAGATAAAATAGAAACCACCCTGAAAAGCCATGAGGAATTTGAAATTAATCCAGACTACCTGTGAGTAAGATGTGCAAAGAAGGGTCTGCCTTCAGTCGTGTCTTGTACTGAACTCAGAATGCTGTCAGCACTTAATAATGTTAGTAGTAATAGTTCTTTTCACACACTTTTTCAGTTCTCAGTGTTGGCTGGGACTGGAAAGAGCAGAGCCTTTCCAAATGGAAACAGAGAGCACTAAAAATTACATTTTAAAAACAAAAACAAAAGAAAACCAAACAAACTGAAGCTATGCTGAAGTTTTCAGTCCTTCAGTCCAACTTTGAAAACTCATTAGTGGTAGATAGTTCAGATAAGGTACGAATCCAGATGTTACTGTGTTTATCTTCAGCAAAACCAAGTTCAAAATTTTACTAAAAAAAAAAATGGCTTGACTCCTAAATCTGAAATTAAACATGTAAGAAAATGCCGTGATGGGTAGGAGCATGAAGACATTCAGCTTTTCTTGACCTTTAATGAGATGTTCAAGGTACTTAACACTTTTGAAAATCAGGCCACAATTCAGCAAAGCATTTCAACATGTGTTTAACATTAAACACATATTTAATCAGATTAAAGCATATACTTAAGCACATTCCTGAACCAGGATCAATTTAAACATGTGCTTATGATCTTCACTAAATAAGGTTCTCACTTAAGTTTCTAAATAAGGTTTTGAGAGCCTAAATTTAGTTTTTTTGATTTTATAAAAACTTCAGTCTGTTTTGAATGAAATAAAAAAAATTAAGTGAAGGAGAAAATTTTTAATACTCCTATTTGTTTTGCTAATCATGCTTATCAGTGCTTGACAGACACCAGGTAAGAAAAAAATTGAGTCAATAAGGAGAAGTAAAAATATATATTGTAGGAAAATGTAGATTTTTTACATGCAATGCAATTTTGATTCCTTTTGCGCTTTTGATTCAAATTTTTTATATCAGATACATTTTGACCAAATATTATCCAAAATTAGAGACCAAAATAAATTTTCACTATGTTTTCTCTAATTTTATCCATAGCGTATCTATTGCTGATATTGATGTAAGGAACAAAATAATTATTTCTCTCTCTCTCTCTCTCTTTATTTAATTTCCCTTCTGTTTTCCTTTAACTTCTCTTATTCCTTACTTATTTTTTCTTGCTCTTGTACCAGAACATACCACATTCCATGCCTTTCTGTTAACACCCCTGCATACATTTGAGTTTCCATCAACCTCCTGTCAATCTAAGTTTTGCAATTACTGGTGTCAAGACAAAAGCAGTGTTGATGGCCACAATTTTGATTAGGGTAGGAGTGACTCACTGGGACAGCGGCAATCCAGAGCATGTCCATGCACACGTCTGCATGGATGCAAGGCAGCCAAGGCAGCACACAGACACACAAATAAGATTGAGCAAGAAGGGTGAATTTGAAGTTTGTTAGCAGTTAGACACACAACATTCAAGCTGGTTGGCAACCAACCCCACTCCATCCTCTCTGGAATTCCTGCAGCAGGCCAAGCTGTGGGATCATCCTTCCCCAAAAATATTCCCTACTTTCTCCCATTCTCATTGGGAGTATATCAAGTCCTGACTGCTTCAGAGGCTGGATGGGGCTCTGAGCAACCTGGTCTAGTGGAAGGTGCCCCTGCCCATGGCAGAAGGGTTGAAATGCAATGATCTTGAAGGTTCCTTCCAAACCAAAACTACTCCATGACCTTGTGATTTAACATGTGCATGTTTTCACCCTGTTTTAAGTAGAGCGGTATTTGCAGGTAGGTTATCTCTGGATTAAAATAAAGTTTTTTGGAGAGGAGGTGCTCAGGGTTAAGTGCATTAGCAGGTACTGCTTAATCATCTGAAAGCTGTAAATTCATTTTCTAGCTTATACCACTATAACTTGTGTTCAAATTCACAGCCTTGCTTAAACTAGAGCAAATCCCTATGTGGACACACTAATTTCAGTTTTAGAGTGGCTTATCTCAGTTTATCGTAAACTTGTTCTGAATCAGCTTATGCCAAACCGGAATAAGCTTAATTTAAAATTGAAATAAAAGGATTAGGATAAATTAAATTGGTGTAAAATCACACCTTTATTTAAGCCAATACTCTGTATGCAGATAAAAACAACTTGTGTTTATTTAAAGTGAGTGTTAAAGAAAATAGAATACAATGAATAGGGTAATATTTCTTAACCCTGTTGAGAAAACATCAGAGCAACAAAGAGTTAAAAATAATGCAATTTGAAAAGAACTATTCTAAAGTTGCCTAATCTCCATGGTTCAGAGCCTCTCCCATTCAGCCACATTAGACAGCAAGACCCTGCAGGCACTTAATAATACTTTTATATAGTAGCGCTTTACATTTTCTGTGCTGTAAAAGCATTAACTAATTAATCTTCACAACAACCATCTGAGGTTGAGAAGTGAGGACTAATATCCCTTCCTTAAAGATAGAGAAGATAAAATACCAGGCATGTCAAGGGCCCCTGTTCCTGACTGGTGTGTGTTTTGTTTTGCGAGTGAGAAGGACTCTGACACCAAATATGATGGGATAAAGTTGGATATCCAGAGCTGGAGTCTCTCTCCCTCCCTCCCTCCCCCATGACAGGCTGCTGTTGAAAATTTGGCTTCAGGCGATATATTTTTCAGACTCCAAGTCAGGAAGGCCCTTAAGCATATGCTTAACATGAATCACAAATAACATAGGAAAGCCAACGTTCTTCTGCGAAAAATATGTGTGTATCTCGGTGCTTTGGTGGCTCAAGTCCGGAGACATAGATTTCTAAGGAGGCTTAAATGCCTAAGTCCCACGGGGGAGATGAAGAGTCAAAATCTCAAATTCCTGGACCTTGATTTCCAGAGCCTGACTAGAAACTCAGAAGATCCTGGTTCATATTTTAGATTCAGAATTTGAATCCTGTGAGCTAACATGGGGGAGGAAGCATTCACAAAAGCCCCTGGTCTCCTAGAAAAGTCAGGCCCTGTAAGGCAATGAAGATATTCTCAACCACTGCGACGGATTCTGCCCTGAGCCATCCTCTGGTCCAAATTAGTCACTCAGCCTAAGCCACAGTCTCATAAATATAGAATCATAGAATCAATAAGCTTAGAAAAGACCCCCAAGATCATCAAGTCCAACCTTGTCTTGGAAGACATATGCAGTTGCATAAAATGGTGAATTGTATCAAGTGAGTGGGGTGACATTTCTTTATTTCTTTACACAAATATTTCCCTAAGCTCCCTGGGAGGGCACATTTATTTAGTATGTTTGTGCTTCACTGTAGGGAATGGGATATTTACACCACGAGACTGCATCTGTCTCAAAATTTAACAGCTGATTTTCCAGAATTGCACCCTTCTAGAGGTGCTGGATGGAGCTCTGGGAAAGCTGCTCTAGGGACAAGAGTCCCTGCCCAATGCAAGGGGCTGGAACAAGATTTTTAAGGTCACCTCCAACCCAAACCATTCTATGATTCTGCTCTGTGATTCTATGATTCCATTAGCTCAGCTTCAAAACTAAGCATATTGTTTCTCAGAGCTTTTGTGATGGATACACCTCAGAATCTTAGAAACTTAGAGTGGTTTGTACTGGAAGGTGTCCCTCTCTTGGTCTCTCACCTGTAGAGGCACTTTGGATAGCTAGTTTAGGTTAAATATCCAAATTTAAGATAGCTAAAATTAGATCAGGCAAATGTGGGTGTAGGTTGTATGTTATTCGGTCTTACAGGAGGCTGAAAAATCATTCCTGATAAACTTACATGGTGGTTTCTAGTGATGGTAAATGGGCGCATGGATAAGTACATTCCAATGTTAGCTGGAGTAGTTGAAGCTTTGCTCTTCTTGGAAACAGGCAGATACTTCAGCCTCAGTTTAACCCTGGAGTATTGTTACAGTTATTGGTCTGTGAATTTCCTCCTCAGTGTTTATTTTAAAGCATAACTTAGGTACAAAATCCACCTTTTTTACCATTAGTTGAATACAATAGGAGAACCTTGTCCAGCAAAGCAAAGGTGGCTGCAAGGAGAGCTCTGATCACGTTCTAGCATGCCAAGTTGAGATTTTGGCTGGCACTAACAAGCGTTGCAACATTTATTAATTCATTACTTGGGAAATAGTCTCACCCAATTTCTTCAGGCTGCACCTCACTCATTGCTACACGTTTGGAGAATAAGTTAAAGATGCCTCATGTTATTTCAAAGTCTTAGTCACTGTTGTTTGGGTGTGGGCACTCCTTAACCTGGGCTTCAGAAATTGAAAATAAATGAAAGGTGGAGGTACAGAAACTATTCTCATCAAAACCAGAGGAAAATGAAGAAGCAAAAAGATGAGCCCTCAAGTAATTAAAAAAAAAAAACAAAAACTGTCTCCTTAGTTCAAAAGGTATGAAAGAATTTATGTTGGATACTGAAAATCCTGAATAAGTGATATTCTGGGAGACCAATCCCAGAATATTCTGTTACTGAAACATAGAGCAGTACAGTGCATGTGCTATCTGAGAAACATTGTATCGCATAATCTGATATGCATCAGTATTTTGGCATTCTTTTCAGCGTATAAAATGCCAATGGAAAATAAATAGATATTTATTTATTTTCAAATAAATAAATTGTCTGCTTCAAATTGATGCAGACAATTTCATTTTTCTGATGTTTTTCTGGTGTGTCTTCTTTTACCAGAGTCCTACAGATCTGGGAATATTTTATCCAAGCAACAACTTCTTTCTGAATGTCTGCAAGCATTTTTAGGGTTCACTGTCTAGACTCAGAAATGGCAAAATCTTAACTTAGGAGAGATAAAGAGGAAATTCTTCCCTGTGAGGGTGGTCATGTTCACATCCACAGCTACTCTGGGCACTGGTACATGTTGCCCAGAGCAGCTGTGGATGTGAACATGAAAAAAGTGCCACATGGACAGATATGAACAAGATCCACGGAAAGAGTTTCAAATACTACCCCCTCAACTGTAAGTTCAAGTCTTCCTTGTCCCTTCCCTGAGTTTTAGATTCCAGAAGACTGAGATTCTTTACTGTTATCACTATTATGAGACTCAGTAAAAAAATAGCCAAGGAAAACTTAACAGTCTGTACTACACAGGACATCAGTATAACATCTTGTTCTCAGTTCCAAATTGTCTCTAATGTTTAATGAACCTTTAGGGTTTTTTTTTAAATGTGATTTTGCAATATCAATACAATTTGGGAGTCTGCTAGCGAACTAAATTGAGCATGTGCAGTATTCTAAAAGTAAAAACAACTTCAACAGTTCAAAACATAAGAATAACTAAACTGGCTTTCCTTAGACAAACAATGGGGTATGTAAATTGCAAATCTAGACTTAGTCTAAGCTAGTCCATATTAAAAATAAATTGAAAAACATTGCAGACATTGCTAATTTAGCATGAAGGCAAAAACATTGCTGAAAGATTACTGTAATGGAGTATAGTTAATACCATTCAATTCTTTTTCATGGTTCTTAAGGATAGGTCAGAATAAATATTAAATCCACAGGAGATTTATTGCTTCCTTGGAAAATCAATACGCCGTGAATCAACATTAACATGAACTTTGGACATTCTCTGTGTTTTCTTTCCTGGGAAATTTTTGGTAAGCCTGGCTGAATCCATGGATATTCTCACTACGACTCATGAAAAACTGTATGCAGCATCATGCTAGCTAGCTGTGATTAATACATGGATTTAACTGGGTTTGAGGCTGGTGAGATCTGAGAACATTCTTAAGGAAGGTGGAGAATCGAGAGCTAAGCCTTGAACGCAACTGAGCTTCGTTAAAACTTACTTGAAGTCACGGTCAACATTGTGCAAGCGACTCAGACTTCACCAACATGTTAAACACAGCCAACATTTGTAATGGATACCGCCCCACCTGCCCAGCCTTTGCTAATATGGCACATAATTATATGTCATCAATATTACCAGCCTCCTTTTCTGGTATCACCCTTTCCATCTACTCTTTCTGTCTGTTGCCATCACTGACTGATTAAAATTTTGCTTAGCTGCTATTGGAATGTAGGTTGGGTTGGTGTTCAACTCCCCAGAACTTTGCACAAGATTGGCATACACTGGAAACCTGTTTGGGCCAAAAGTCAGGAATCTGGGCCCATATTTCATCTTGAGTGCGACCTGCTGAACCCAAGTGTACAATTTAAATAAAGTTTGATTTTGGTTTTGTTTGGTTGTTGGGGTTTTTTTCACCTACAAATTCTTCTGTCAGAGGTCAGTTCAGCACAAGGCTGATGTTATTCAGCTTTAGATTTCTACAACTAAATTTAGAGGTATAATTACATGAATATAGACTTGACTCAGTTGCCCACACCAATACTTAGTGTCACTTGAGAAACCATGACATATCTGATATGCTCAAAGGCCTTACATATTTACCTCGGGATTTATAAGAATCCTCAGACCCTCTCTGACCCTTCCCGGTACCCTAGGGTATTGCAAATGTCAGAAAGAGCCCATGGTTGGGAAGGTGGTCCACACGGTTTAGGTTAGTTGAATCTCTCTCATATGGACAAAAATAGCTGATTAGGCACCTGAATGGAGACTCCTAATTTGGGTAAGAGAGCCTGGAGTCAAGATGTTCTTTACTTGGGCTGGTTTCTGCTACTTAAATAAAAAGGTCACACTGGCATTTTCCTGCTCCTCTGCCTTCCCCTTCTTTTCCTAGTCCATACAGCCTCCATCCTTGGTCCTACATCACAAGGCTGGGCAGATTTGCAGACATTGGGCAAGGCTGATGTAGCCCACAGGCTTTTTGATCATGCTGCAGGTGAGAGCTCTGCAAATTGGCTCCAGTGGGAAGAGGTTGGGTCTTTGACTCTTGTTATCAGAGATAATGCACTGAAACCCAGCATGCCTGATGAGATTCCTGAAATAATCTCACTGTTGTATCTTGTTATACAGAAATGAATCATGTTTAGGAACAGATTTACTTGCAGGTGAAGTGAATAAGGAGGAAAGGAGAACTGTGAGATATTTAGCTCTTCTAAGTGGCATCTCGTACACCACCACCAGGACAATTGCTAACACTCATGTTCCCAATCCAGTGCAGCACCAAACTTTCAGTTGCCCTCACACAGCTACAGGGTGCTAGGGAAAAAACTTCTTATACAACAAATGCAAAGAATCTGTCAGGGGAGATGGGGTTTCTACCTTGGTCACCCATCCGACACCTTGGCCATCTTTTTCTACCCCCTGATACACTCCTCTTTCTATATGTTTTACTTTTTGATTGTGAAACTTGTCAAACTCATTCAGGGTAATCAAACTGATTATGAAACAGGTATTTGTTTGAATGGGAACTAAATAGATACAGTTTCTATTTAAACTAGAATGGAATTGAAAAATGCTTTGCTAAACTCTCTGGGGCAGGGTTTGCCTCTTACCACTGAAATGAAAAGTCATACTGCAATTGGCCTTCAAGGTGTGTCCACATTGCAAGCAATGGTAAAAACAATAAATACAATGATGCTGATGTTGTTGACAATATAATAATGATAATAGAAGATACTATTTTATTCATTGAGGAGACATACTGCCTGAAAGTATCGAGCATGACATTCCAGTATAATTTTTATTTTTTAATATAATTCAATATTTTTATAATTACTAATATCTTTTTGGTTATCCATCAGCACATGGTGGGTGGAAATAACTTGGGGTGTAACTGACGAAGCTAGTTGCTCCTTTTTTTTTTTTCCCCATTTTTTTTTCTTGCTGAATTTCTTGATGTGTATGCTTTTCCACACAGATGGCACCTTTGGCAACAGCCTACCTGGCAGGATTTCAGGGCACCATTAATCTATCAAAGCAATGCTAATGAAGTTGGACTCTTAACAGTTTACTCACCATCTGCTTCTAACCGTCATCCTTCCCTGTGCTGTCCCTCACGCTCCTCTCGTGGAGGATGGGAACTCTGAACAGCACTGATTAATGTGTTTTACTGGTACAGCTACTGGCTTCATGCTTTTGCTGGCATACGGTGTTAAAGTCAAAGCCACAGCTTTTGAAAAATTTTGCAGAAGTTAAAGGTGAAGTTTTAGACCCCCAAAATAGCCCAATTTTGTGTGACCCTGTAGACACCTAGGTTTCCATAAATTTCTGTCTTTCCTTTAGACTAGATTACACAAAAAAAGTTATTAAATTTAGACTAACATAGAATACCATAGTTTGTTTATTAACATGAAATATTTCTGAGTTTGTTGAAAGCCTGAAAAAAAAATGTTTGGGGCTTATTTGTCTAAAACACCTACCTAATTTATTCAGTGATATTCCTTGGTCTAAATAAAGCCACTGATTGTCCACAGACCTCAACTCACATTATATCTTTAGGCCAAAAGAGTTACCACAGCCACCATTCTTCCAGTAAAATTCTCTTCTGCAACAGGCTCGCGTTGCCAAGGTGTTCCACACCTATTCTCACTCCACCATGGACTGGATTTGCAAACTAGGTGGTTTCCCTGCCTATCTGGCTCGCAGGACCTAAGCCAGAAACATTCTCAGAGCACAGAGAAACTCATCCAAGAAAAGGAGATTTATAACCTTCTCGCTGACTCCTTTATATTCAAAAGTCTCATGGCTTCACCTGGAACAGGGCAGTCCCAGGTGCAAGTTTCTCCTGAGGGAGTTTGAAACCACATCTCTGTTTCTGTACCTCCCAGGAGAATACCCTAACCACCAAGAGATAGTCCAGGAGATTGTGGGTCTCACAATCTCTTCCAGTAAATCTGTTCCACTTTAATTAAATATTCATTGTGCTTTTGGAAGAGATAATAACTCCAGACACAGGCAGAATGGGAAAACTTGGATTTCTAACCCCATATCTAACAGTTATGCTCAGCATGATGCGCTGGGTTTGTTAAACTAATTTTAGGAGTTGCATGTGTTATTCCATGAGTTTGCCCAGGGAGAGCACAGACTCCCGTTGAAGCTTCATACCCAGCCAGCAGCCAGAATCAGACACTGGAGCAATGAGCAAAGTTCTAGTCTTTTTGCATCTCTAGTGGTTAATACATCACTACCTGAATTATTTGCTTTTAATTAGAAAAAGGAAATAATAACAACAACTCCCCAATGTCGTAATTGCAGACACACAGTGATTTAAAAATAATAATTGCTGTAAACATATGGGCTAAGCAACTTAGGGCAGTCAGTAAAACCATCAATTATAACTGCTGCAACATTTATAAGACTAGCCAATGACAGTGACATTACAATTTACATGATTATCAATAAAAAGATGAGAAAAAAGGTAGAATTCTGAGCCTAACTTACTGTCACCTTCAAAACAGGGAAGCAGGGGACTGGCCATGGAAAGTAGAAAAGTCTGAGGCACCAAAAAAATGCTTAAAATGAAAAATAGACCAGGGAAAAAAAGAAGATAAACAAACATGAGGGATGTGATAGAGATCATGAAATTGGTTGTTCGCAATTACCCTGTTTCATATTACAAGAATAATGAAGCATCCTATGGAATGGGATGGCAAGACATGGAGAGAGGATAAAGGGGAAGACATTTTTTCACAATAGATAATTGACCTGTGGAACTGATTGCCACATGATAGCTGCAAGTCCAAGAGCTTAGCAGGTTTTAAAAAGGATTAAACATGTATAGGGATAATTAGTTCATCCATTATTAAACAAGATAAGTTTTATTAGTCACTAGTTATATTAAACAAGATAAAGACCTCATAGGAAACTTTAATTCTTACCCAGTGAGAAATTCCCAAACATCAACTTCAAATGGAATTTTCAAAAATAATTTTTTTTCTACTATATTTCATGGGAAATTTTGAATTTTAGTTTCAAAAAGCCAACATGCCTCTGCCTAATATAATTAACAAATAATGTGATTTCATCTTGTCTTAAAGATGGATTAGCACTGACATGTCCTGGCTAATAATTAGTATCTGCACTGAAGTAACTCCTATAAGATGAAATGGATATCAAGGTTTTTCTGTAGAAAAGCAAGGAGAGCTCAAATGTCTTTTCAAAGTGTTCCCAACTGAGATTAATTTTAGTTTCTAGAAGGCATTTCCACTCAAGAAAATCACATCCTATATACTTTTAGGGTAATTGAATACCTTGCATTCTACACGGTGCTCACCTGAGGACTCCACCTATGTACAATAAAACACTTTTCTTTGTCACTCATTCTGAAAATATTCCTTTTTCTTAGCTCAGGTTCTGCATTATGCTGGAATTTACCAGAAGCATCTTCAGCAAGGTATTCCTCCTTAGCATTCCTGTCAGTGGAGAGAGTGGCTACATCCGGATGGTGGTTTCAAGAATGTGGGACCACACAGACACTTAGGCTAAAAGGGACCTTTTGAAGGTCATCAAGTCACAGCAGAGCTTACAGTGAAATTAGACCAGGCTTTGAAGGGCTTTTTGACTTCTGAAATCACTCTATGGAAGTGGGTATCTCTCTTCCTACAGAAAACTCCAGTAACAACAGAAGGAACCCGGAAGAAGCCTAAATGAACAGCTTGATGTAATTTGGGTAAATCCAGGCCATTCTCAGATTTTTGCCATCTCTCCCTTGTGTCATATCATTTCCACAATCCTTGTTCACCTGTCCAAATCTGTCATTAACCCCCAAATGGGCATTTTCTAATAGTTACAACAAAAGAAGAGCTGTGTCCTGAAATGACTGCTCTATTCCTTTCTGGCTCTACTCCCTGATAACTTTACAAATAGTTTTCAGCTCATTCCTGAAATACATCTTTTCCCTTGTACTTCTTTTCTCTCTCCCTCTTACTCACCTGATCACATTTCCCTCCCTTTTTCTTACAGAGTCTATTGCTCATTACTAGGGCTAAAACAGGTTTGGAAACAACCTGTATCAAAGAATGTTCCTTAAAAGAAATAAGCTGTAATTGAGGAACCATATTTTCTTTGGTGATTTCCTACTAAATACTTTTTTCCACAATTTTTCACCTTGATAATACCTTGCTTAGAGCTCTGTGATGAAGTGGTTAGGTCAGTACTCTGCTTAAATCTAACACACGTATCTCAACACTCTGCTTGCAACTAAAGTGGAGACACACCTTACACACAGCTCTTGATGGCAATCTTGTCAACCATTAATGTAAAAGAAACCAGAATCCTGTTCCAAGAATTCATGAGATTGACATCTAATTGTTTCCTTCATTTGGCTTTTGATTATTGTGCCCTGAGGGTTTTTCAGGTACAGGCACATCATCAAACTTCATTTCATTTGTCCTGTATTAATAATTTTTTTATGGTAGTCAAGTATGCCATGGTTTTTTTGAGCACTGCATGTTTTTGAATGTATCTATCTCCACATCACTCTTATGAGGAAATCAAGTACAATCATTCTCATTTCACAGATTAGGAACCAAAGCACAGAAAGGAAAAACAACTTGCTGAACAATTGTGTCCTTGGTAGAGCAAGGACTTCAAAAACCAAGCCCACCCTTCATTTCAGGGATGCATTTCTACTGTACTAAAATCCGAGATCATTCCATAATCACATGCTTCCAGGAGCTGAGACAAAGTGCAAAGCATAATAAAACTGCCCCTGAAAACCTAAGAATTTAGGTTTCTGTAGGTTTCTAGGTTGCTATAGACTGGGCCACTTCAATTCTCTTTTTGGTCCAACTCAGTATTTCCTTTTAAGAACCAAATGCTCCACATATGTTCCCAAGACATCTCCAACAAAATGTGGATGTTGCTCTAAAAAATGGCTGCATACCTCAAAGTGTCACCTTTCCCCCAATTCTTAGTCTGACAGCTCATTTTCACAGAGAAACACCTCTTGTTCATCTTCATTTCTTTATCCCACAAAACTTCATCACCCACCTCATTCCAAGTCCTCTTTTTCCTATTCCACTTCTTTTCTTTACCCCCCCCCCCCCCCTCCATAAATCATTTTGTCATAATTGTAAGGTTTTGGTTTTAAACTCACAGTGCTGTGGGCTATTCCCACAAGCTCTGGAAAAATCAGTCCTAAATTACAGGATGTGTGAACAAACTGGCCAGGTTACAGAGCAGCAGCTCTAGGTTAAGTCACAGTGTGTTCCCAAAACACCTGTTGGAGCTCTCCAAAACATTTCACTTGAAACAACTTGCTGCAACACATAGAGACCTTTCCAGAAACATGTTCACCTGGGAAATTCCTGGTGCTGGTGCTGTGGCTTGTCTAAATAATATCCATCTCTCTGCAATGCTAAACTTTATCTCTGAATGTTTCGACAATGATGTACAATACAAAAAAAAAAAAAAAAAAAAAAAAAAAAAGACAAAAAAAAAAAGACTGGATTCTGTCTTTTAGTGTTAATTTATTTTTTATTATAGATGGGCTGTGGATAGGTGGGTTAATCTGGAGATATCTCCAGGCAGTTGGTAATACCAATTTAACATGCCTCTGTCTGCATTTTATCTCAGCTGAGATGCTAAATTAAACATGCATTTAAAAATAATGGCATCTGAGCTGGGTGTCTCATTCTATTTTAGCTGGTTGCAGTATTTTGTTATGTTTGCATGTTACTCTGTAAATGTTTGTGTTCCTTATCCTGATTACAGATGCAATTTTACAGCCTGTTTATTGATTTTAAAACTTTAGAATACCATTGACATCAGCCATAAGGAACCTCATTTGTCTGGCAAGAGATTGCAGAAGGAATTTTAAACCTGATTAATTTGGTCTTGTGTCTCTTTTCCACTTGAACTTGTAATAGGAAGGCTACATATTCATTGTGTTGTTTGTTAGTAAAAAGCCAATGCATCACATTGGTGTATTTAAACCCATGCAAGATTTTCTTTTTCCTTTCTTACTCATTTTAGTTATCTTGTATAAACAGTTTGAAATAAATAAGTGTACACATGAAAATAGATAAGAATTCACTAGGTTTCATTAAAGAAACACACACAACTAAGAATGTACTGTATTTCTCCCTGTAAATAACAAGTCTAAATAACAGTGCATTTTTGATATTCAGTCATAATGGCAGGAGTTGGTCTCTTTAAATTTTGTCTGAGTATAGAGTTCATGATCTGACCTAAGAATTAAATTAGCATAATATTTAGCATTCACACAGACACACACAAACCCTCCCCCCCCAAAAAAAACCAAACCAAAAAAAAAAACAACAAACCAAAAAACCCCCAACAAACAAACAAACAAAAAAAAAAACCAACCCAAAAAACCCAACAACAAAAAGAAAAAGATTTCTTCAAGGACACCTCTCAGGTTGGAGCCTAAGCCAAGAATAACAACTGATTTAGACCTCACAGCAATCTTGTGGACTAAGAATCATCCCACTTTACAGAGAAGACAAAACCCCACAGTTAAAAACTCCCTTACCCAACACCTACAAATTCATTGTTGCCATTGAATGAATGAAGAGTTCACAAATTCTTTACAGGAGCCACAAGAGCAGCAAACAGCACAACACACCCAAGGATATTGGTCCAATGTTAAATTGTCATTGCAGGGTATTTGATACAATAAGTGACAAATAAATATTAATCTGGAAAATGTTTATGCTGTTTTTAGCACATTATTCTCCAAATCACAGCCTGGACTGCAGTATTATAGGTAAATAGAAATGGAAATTCATGAGGTCAGGGGGTGCCTGTGAGGTGCAAGATCTCTTGGCTACCTAATGCTAGACAAGTTCTACTGGTTCTACGGTGGCTGAATTCATCTTTCCTCTTAGTTCAGTGCTTATGCCCTGAAAACCCCATTACTGGAAAAATATAAGGGATTAGATATTTTTCCAACTTTTCTTAGACAAAACTGTCTGTTTTTTAAAGCATTTCATATCCACCCTAGACAAGCTGGCCAACTGAAGTTGTCCAGGGCTAGGGAAATAAAAAAAGTAAATAATTTCATGAATGAATGCTATTAAATGATTGACAATATTTTCAATTAGCATTACCTAGAAATGTTTAAAATTTTTATATTAAAACTGACTGATATATCAGTCATTTTGAAGAGAAATAAAACTTTTCTGAAGAGAAGAAAACAGGAGATTGAAATTATTTCAGAAGCTGAACTTGCTGTAAAAATTACTGTAAAACTTTAGAAAAGAATTTCCCCTTTTATCTGAGAACAATCATAATTTATGCAATATTGTTCTAGAATTGTCTGAAGCAGATTGATATTTCTAAGAGAAATTAAAACTTCTTCTAATACTCTGTAAACCGAGTGTATTTTCTTTGATTATAGCAACGAGGTAGGGCTCCATCTTAGCAGCGTCTTACAAAACTGAAAATCACTCCATTGAGCAGCACTCCGATGCGCCTGGTTTTCAAAGGCAAGGTAACACACACTTCGGCCATTTTAGGACATGTTTTGAAAATCATCTTATCTGTCAAAATCCTTACCTAGTGAACCTCCCATAAAGTCCAGTTGGACACCAAAAAGGCTGAAGTGATCAGCTCTGTGCAAAGAGAGTTCACAGACTGAGGAATCTTCTGCTTTCCAACACCCAAGTGTGCAACTAGATATAACAGCAAATACAGCACCACACATTGTTTTTCTGTTGCTTTATTAATTGACAGCTTTAACAATGGTTATAATGTGAAAACTCAGGGGTAGTTGGAAGCCAATATTCTCATTTTGTCAGCAATTTCTGTTTCTGGAAAGATTCATGGATCAACTTCACCTTGAGCAAAGATCCTTTTGAGGAATTTCAGAAAATCAATAGGCTCTAAACAAGGGTCAGTGAGGTGCTACCAAGCAAAACAGGAAACATTACTTAAAAGGGAGGAGTGCCACAGAGAGTGATAAGAAAGAATAAAATGATAAATAGTGGGGAGAAGTATATCCTTACGCTGAACACTAAAACCAAGCTGAAAGCTCTCTGGCATAAAGAACTGGGCAGAGTAGAGCAGTAAGCAGAGGACTCCTGTATAATTTGGAGTATTTCTATAATCCTAGAAAAAGGTCTACACCAGCAGAAAGATGAAAAATTTGGGTTAAAGATCAAAAACAGATCAAAGTCAAAAGGGATCCAACGGTTGTGGAGTCTTCATCTTTGGAGAGAGTCAAAACCTGACTGGACACAGTCCTCAGCAACCTGCTCTGAGAGTGAAGTTGGATGGGAGATTTCCAGAAGTTGTCTCCAAACACAACCACCTTGGACTTCTGTGATTGACCTGACAACTCGATCTGTGCTGCTTTTGTTTTGTTTTCCCATCAAGACCAATCTCTCCACACTGAAGACCTGCAGTCCCTTCAGACAGGGATGTCCATCTGCCTTTAATTGTATGGCCAGGAGGGGTAAATTTCCTTTGAAAGTCCAGTGACTCTGGCAGCACTTATGTAGGTGCACATTTTTCATGAATATGGGCTCTGGAATTCAATCAGGATATTCTAGAGGCAAGCTTGGAATAATTCTGCTCTGGAAATGGTATAAGTGACACCAGTAGATAAGTATCAGGCCTGGCATATTTTCAAACACTCTGATAGTGATAATAAGAATTTAGTATAACCCAGACCTCCTGGTGTAACTTCACTGAAATCAATGAGATATATAATACAAACATAATCCTGTGAGGAGGAGTCTCAAATCTGACATGTAACTTAACATTCCTGACATATGGAATCAAAAGAAATGGGTCCCCTTTACCAGAGCTTTGTAGGCAGAGCTTCCCCATCATAATCACGGAGGATGTTCCACTGAAGATGATATTGGACACTACTCACCAAAATGCTCAAGTTCTGTAATTATTGTTCAGATTTCAAATGAGACACAAAGTAGTGTTGCTATCACCAAGTATTTGCTGTCGTGGTATTCAAACATCAGATCCTTACAAAAAGGAGATACTGCTACATTCCACATGATGGCAGGAGATCTGTTTTTCTTACTGCAAAACCAGAGCTTGCAGTTTAAGATTGTCCTATTAAATATAACAAGATAAGCAATCTCCCATATTCTCCAAGCTGTTTCATAATAATGTGTTCTCAAGACATACTCAAAAGGGACAATTCTTCTTTGTATATTAAAAAAAAACCTTCAAAACATGCTGAAATAATTTTGCAAAGTTTACCTACATGATTAAATAAGTGCTTTGTAAAATAATACATACAAATCAACTGCTATTTCCAGGCAAATTTACAATGCTTAACTTGTTTTTGTTGAACATAATTAGGTAAACTCACTATAGGATTTTCTATATATTGTTCTTTATGCTGTCCTTGTTTTCATTAAGAAAGAGGAACTTTCAGGAGCAATTTAGTAAAACTTATTTTAGATCTTTTTAATACAAGAATTTTCTGCTTATTTTTTTAACTGAAGAAATGCTGGAAACACTAGGATAGCTTTTTCCTGGAGGTTAATGGGCTTTAGTATGACTTCTCTGGAGTGCTTTTGGAGCCCTTTAATTAAAACACTGAACATGGGGTTTGTTATAAATATATAAAAAAGATGTTCAAGTGTTTAGTAGGCAGTGGAATACCAGGAAACAGTCTTTAAAACATTAATTTAAAATGTTTATCCTTCACTTTCTTCAGTTGGATTATGTCATTATTATTTTTTTCTCTACCAGCCATCTGCTATTTACATATATGAAAAATAAAAACAAAATCAAAACCAAAATTTTATATTTAACAACATGCTTCATTGTTTGCTCATATATTGTAACAAACAAAGCAGGAAAAAAATCTCACATGATTTCTTGTTTTTCTCTAGTATGCAGCTCATCTTTAAGCAATATACATGAATCATTAAACAATTATGCAAGAGTATGTTCTGCTAAAAAAGTGCACCAGGTTCATCTTGTGTTTTTCTCTACCAGGGAGTGCCCAATTCTTTTGGCACATTCCTCTTTATTAGCTTGATTTTAGGGCCAGAAAACAATCATAATATGATATCTTGATATCACTTCATTCTCCCATTACCTGTATTGAGTTTTTTACAGGACTGGTTAATGAGACAACAAAATCAGATGATGGGCAGCCATTGGCAGAAGTCATTTAGACATTCAAGACACTTAAGAGACAGGTACAATACATAATTCCATCATTTTCATGTATGAAATCAATCTTCATGGACTATTTTTTTCTGCTTCAAACATCGGCCCCATCAGTGGCTGGGCTGAAGCTGTGGTGCAGCAGAAGAAGTGGTGGTTCCACAGCTCTGACTGACACACTGAGGCGGAGGAACAAGTTTTCAGCAAGAGTCCAGGTTAAACACGCAGAATCAGTGACAGCAGCAGTTTGGACAGGGTGACGTCCCCCCACCAGGCAGAGGGAGCCAGGAGACACCAACCAGCCTGGGAACTCTGCTTGGCCCTGTGCTGGTCAGGAGCTGCACAGTGGTCACTCCTTCCCCTTCCCTAGGGTATTCCCCAGCTTTTAGGCTATGGAAGTGTACAGAGTTCTGGGGATTATCTGGTGCTTGGGAAAACATAGTGTTGATATTCTTAAAATTTACCTTTAATGGCTCTAAATATATCCTCTCAATTCCAACAAAAGAGGAGATATTCCCCTTTGGTTTTATAACGCAGCCAGCAGAGTGAAGCACACTGCTTAAAGTATAAGTCCATCAAAGGCTGGCACCTCCTTGCTTAATAAACCTTTCTCTTT
The DNA here is from genome assembly GCF_029207755.1 of Chamaea fasciata. NCBI lineage: Eukaryota > Metazoa > Chordata > Aves > Passeriformes > Sylviidae > Chamaea > Chamaea fasciata. Next base: position 4,734,265 of record NW_027094090.1, on the reverse strand, counting down.
GTGTGTTTGACTCATATTTGATCATTTTAACTGCATTTGAGCACTGTTAGCTCTGGGGAGACAACTCAGCTTTTGGCTCAGAGATCAGGAACGGAACTGTAGGATAATTTTCAATTATAATATCTCTTGTATTGATGATGAATGATACTCAAGAAAGAAAACAAAAACCTGAGCATGATAGCATAGTTTTAACTTGTAACCTGAACAGATGAGGTCTGTGAACTTTGAGACTTAATAGCAATGGAATGCCACATTATTATTTTCCAATACTTTCTAAAGAAGAATTTCCCTGAATGAGTGCTGATGACAATTTAGAAAAACATTTTTGGACTGATCAGTGCCTAAAACGCAGTATCAGCTAGTCAAGCACATTCACTTCAGAACTCTTCCTTGTTTAGTGCTCTGTAGCTTTCTTTCAGCACACCTTTTAATTTGGGAGAGGAAACAATGATTATTTTCATAATAGATTCTAGTCTGTCATGTCCCTTCACTCAGGAACTACTACAAAATGTATGTGATTAACTTGTAAGCCCTTGAAGGTAATTTTTATTTTTGAACTCCTTTTATCCCATCTTCTTTTTTTTAACATATCTTTACTTGATTTTGCTTTTCAAAAATCAAACTGAAAAGACTCCTCAGCAAACCCCAAAATTTTGAGCAAAAATAGCCCCAGCCATGTCCCTTTAGTAAAAGTGAGGGTGAATTTTGGTGAAAGTGGAGCAGTATTTTCTTTTTTCAGGACAAATGTGATCTGGAAAATCCACAAATCAAAATGCTTATCTTGTGTTGGTGCCAGCACATAACACATGACTCCCTGGTAGATGAATGTCTACTGCAGGATGCATTATTAGTCTATTTAGCCTCATGTGCTGTGCTGACCTACTTTAACTTATTCTTAATAATGCACAGCACTGAAGCAATATTGACTCATATACTCATTTCTCATATACAATGAGGCATTAATAATACATAGTTGGTTGTTGTTTTTTTGGTTTTTTTCCTCCAAAGCAAAGATATGGTTAAATCAAATGTATCCTGATGTGAACATCAACAAATGAAACAGATTGGCCCTTGTACAAGCAAAATTATGTTTTATAGGGAAGGTATTTCATTCTGCTTCCCTTGACAGATGTTTCCCTAAATATGCTACTGCTATTTTTATGCTGGGCAAGATGGGGTGTCTGGTTTTGTTGGGTTTTACTATAACTTTTCAAAGTAGTTTTTCTTACCTGCAACTAGAAAGCAAACCGAAATAAAACAGAAAAATTGAGCATGTTTTAAAATGCAGTGAAAAATCCTTCTAGAAAAACAAAACCTACAAAATCCCTTGAAATAAATATTGCTAAAAGGTGCTATGTGACAAACAGGAGCCAATTCTGAGACAGGAAAAGCAAAAACCAACATAATTTATATAAAATGTATAAATTACTCCAAGGAGCTTGTTACCTCTTGAGCCTAATGAAACCAAATTCCTCATGAGGGAAACTAAAGAAGAGACAAATGAACATAATTGTAAATTTTTATTTGTATTTATAACAAACTAGAGGACAAATATTTTTCTACAAACAAATCTTGTAAGTTAACTTGCTTATTTGGCTGAATCATTTTAAAAAGTTCCCTGTCCCTTGCTATACTGCTTTTCACTACTTGTATTTTCTAGGGTGAACCAGCAGATTCTGGTTAATGACTGGACACACTGCAGTGCTGAAACGCACAAATAGTTTCTACTTTCCTTCTACACCAGGGTAACTTGCATCTAAAAAGCAACAATACAATCCATCAGTCCCTCAACATACATACTAGATTCAGATGTTTAACATAAAATAATTATCTTATGATTTTTTAATTTCAAAGTAGACTGTGCTTGTTTTGAAAACATACACTGCAAATGTCAGTAGCTACTCTTCTTGCACTATGAAACTCATGTGTAAGAAGGTGTATTAGCATCCCTAACTCCTATCTTTTTATAATTTTTATAATTTTGAAGCACAATTCACTCAGGTAAAAGACCAGTGTTACACTAGTTTCAAATAAGGGAGCTTGGGATAAGAATCAACTCTGATAATCTAAGTTTATATTGACATATTTTAAAAGACTGATTGCTTTATATAATTAATTAAAGGCTACGACTGTTCCGCTGTACTGAAATAATTAACAAGCTCTGTTAAGTCCTAATAATTTGGCCTTTTTTAATAAATGAAACCTTCTCCAACTTTTCAGCTCTAAGCTTTGGATAATACTTCAATTTGCTGTAGAGTTTCAAGAAAATTAGCTAATTAGTTTTACAGAGATCTAATCAGTTGGATATTGGCCTTCAAAAATGTTTGTACATGTACTATCATGACTTTTAAATCACCATGAGTTTTAAAAGCCATCAGTAGCAGAACATAATTTCTTTTTTCAAATATCAGAATCAGTTTTTCTTACTGAAATACAGGAATATTTTGTTAATATGCAACCAGGAAACAAAATTTCTAGTATTATGTGAATATAAATTTCTCAAACAAGGAGAGAAGACTTTGAAATTTTTTTCCAGCAGTATTGAGAAATTTTCTGAATGTTGTAAAAATACTATTTTTTTTTTTAAACTAGTCTTTCAGTATTTTCCTGCACTGATATTTGGGAAAAGAAAAAAAAAAAAAATTGGATGATTTGCAGGAACTTCCAAAGGATAGGACAGGGTCTCTATCAACTATACTTTATTTGCTAAGACTGTGCCTCTGATTTAAATGCTCAGTTGCTGAAGTAATGCTGCAAATACCTTGAGGCACCTGTGATTGCACGTCCTTGCCAAGGGCATCTAATGAGCCAGATGAGTGGCCACTCTGAGTCACTCAGGAGAAAACACTCAGGAATTGGAAGTTTCCCTGAGATTCCATGCCCTTCTTCCAGTGTCCCATCTCCTTCATCAGGGGACCCAAAAGTCAATAAAATGTGTGAATGTTCCTGGGTCTCAAGGAAGGTCTGTCTTGGGGGAGTAATACTGGGATGGTACCAATGGGAACAGGAGAAGCTGTTAAAGGGAAGGAGAGGTGGGTTATTTGAGGACTTCAGTCATCTTTTTAGCCTCCAAGGAAAATTATGCCTGGCTCTACATTAATTGTGGGGTATAACAATACTACCTGTAGGATGCTTTTACCTGCACATGCACACAGGAGCGTGCAATTACAGAAAGCACCTCTCCCTAATGTCGTGGGAAAAATAATTGCAATATTGGGGGGCGAGGGGAAGTTGTGTTTTATTCCACAACAGAAGTGTTCAATTTCTGTCTCCTTTCCAAAAAAGTAATTGAAAGGCTTGAATCTATTCTGGTTTTTGAAAGCTGCATCCCTGTGTGATTCAGAGCAGGGACTCAAAAAAGCTTTTTCCCAGTCTATGGTTGTGAATAGCATGTGATCGACATTGTCTTTGCCCTACTCCATCTTCCCTTAGTCTAATAATTCCTTAGACAGAAATAACTCCATAGGGGAAAAGAAAAAAAAAAAAAAAAAAAAAAAAAAAAAAAAAAAAAAAAAAAAAGCACTCACATGAGTTGGCGCTTTTTGCACGATAAAATATCCTTCTGGAAAAATTCCTAACCAGCTCCCCCTGTAGATGTTCGTGCTATCAGTGCATGGATACAGTTTATTTCATTGTGCTATTATTGACATTGACAGAGAATTTCTTATCTCTAGCTTCTAAAGATCAAGCAGACATCAACAAGGTTTCTCTCCAACAAGGCACGTTAGCACATGATGAAGTTAGTTCGCACATTGAGAGAGTTCATTAAAGGTGCTGTTCCAAGAAAGATACATAGCCAGGGTTTTGCCAGCTAATAAATGACTTTGGATTTTTTACTTATTGTATATTACATTTGGAATAAATGTAATAATATTACATTTGCAGTATAAATTGTGAGGGCCTGTTTTCATAGGATTTAAGCATGTGCATTCTTGTTCTCTGTTTCTAGCAGACAATATCTCCAGGTCATGCTGTGCTACAGGATCTCACAGTCTCAATGTTCTTTGAGATGGATATAATCTTCACCTTTCCCATCATCATGTGCAGTAGCAAACACAGCATTTGCCGACCTGGGTTTTCACAAACCAAAGGCTATGAGGAAAGCACTGGGGAAGAGTTTTAAGTGAAAGGCACAGGATCAGATCCATTTCGATTCATATACCTGTAAACTGGTGCATTAAGGATGGATGTGGGGAGGACCATATGGATATTCCCACACCATGTCTCCAAGGGCACATTCAGTGCCTTGTTCCCCTCTCTACAACAACCTGAACCTGAATTTTCATAGTCTTCTAAAACAAAACCAAATAAAATAAAATACTGACACTGATTGAAGAATCCACACTTTCACTGCTGTAACATAAATACTGCAAGTTCTACCTACAGCTCAATCTCATAATGATCAGGAAAATCTTCCAGTTTAATGACTAAATTAATTTTTCCTTCCTTGAACTAAATACACCATTATTAAAGCCAGAAGGATCACTGACAGTTTCTTCAGCTTTCACTGTAAGCTGAAAATGGCATTCTCATCACAGAATTAATTAATGTTCTTGATGCAAAGAGATAGAGGATAGATTTATGTTCCACATGTTATTGAATAACTCCCACATGTAATATTGCTTTGGCATGTTTTATGTTCCTGGAGTTAAAGTGCACATCAATAGCTCAATGCATCGATAACCTGAGTGTCAGTGCAGCTATAAAACCTGATTCTCCTGGAATTTTGCAGTTTCCAGTACACCAGTCTCCTAGAAACAGGTCCTTGTTGATGCTCTGGAAGTGGCACACCAATTAGAGGAGCTGAATGACATAAACCCGATTTTTTGGGGTTTGCTTTTGGTTTTTGTTTTGTTAGCCTAACTTCATTTTGCTGAAGAAGTGTCTTCAGAAGGATTAAAAATTACACTTTGCTTTCTTTTTTCCAATGCTTGGAGTGTGACCCCTCTTGGATGAACCAGCCACTTCCAAACTCAGTTCTGGTCTTTATGGGGCTCAACGAGACATCACTGCTTTTAAGACATAATATTAATTACTGGAAATGAAGTTTTGAATTAAAAGAGAATAGAATAGAATAGAATAGAATAGAATAGAATAGAATAGAATAGAATAGAATAGAATAGAATAGAATAGAATAGAATAGAATAGTTCAGCCAAAAAGTATCTACAAAGAACATTGATTCCCACTGCTGTTACTTCCTCTGTTTTAGTTCAAAGGGCTAAGAAAAAAAAAAACCAATTATTATTGCACAACTCCTCAGAGTGGGTTGGTGGTTTTTTTTCACTAGAATGATAAATGCTTTGGATAGCACAAAAAAGGCATGTGAAGGCATTTGGAGGTGCCAGATTTGTTGGGCTTTTGTCAAGGCATTACACAGGACAGATGGAGAGAGTTGAATGTGATTTTGACATTGCTGTCTTAATCTCACTTACAGCAATTTTATATTTGCAGGTTTAAAATTAATTATTTTCTTTACTCTATTTCCTTCTTTCCTTGCAAACTGGGAGATATTTTACCACTCAGCAAACTCTCAAATAGGCTTCATGCTTTTTCTGGAGAAAGAACAAAGATATGAACGTGCATCTAGCTCTAGTTACATGATGATATCATAACAACAGAATCTCCATTCAAATTTTTGAACAAAATACAGTAAAACTGGTGTGTCATCAGACTCAGCTCCACACTTAACCATCCTGCTGTCTTGGTAAGATATAATCTAATATAATTTGAAAAGAGATAACATCAACTGTGAGGAAAGTTTGTGTCAATAAGCTTAGAAGGTGTTTTTATTGTCCTAGCAGCACATCATTTTACTTGTTATTTGATTTCTAAAATCAAATAGACTTAAGTATGAATTGTGGTTTTGTAGCAAAAGCAACAAAAAAAATTTAAATACAGTATTTTCAAAGTAGTGAACTTTACAGTGGTAAGGCTATACTGATATCTTCTTTTTACACCTGAGACACTGAAGAATAGAAAATATAATATGATTCATTTCAGCAGATTTCAGGCATTCCCATGGATTTTTGGCATCTTTAATTGGACCTTTCTGCCCCGGCCCTCTTTGCAGTTAGGGGAGAAAACCAGGCACTTTCTAGACTTGCTCCATATGACCTAATTGAGAGGAATGTTTGAGAATGCGATAAATAGTTCTGGGCTTCACAGGATAAATCAGCCAGATTTCTCCTGACTGTAAAGAGAGACTGGATTGACTTTCACAGATGTAGATGCCTCTCTTGTCAACATATATCTTTTCTCAGATGCATCCGAGCTTTTTTGAGAGACAACTCAAGAAGTCTGTGATGGAGCAGCATTTCTCCACGGTGAATATCATGACCATCTCTCAGAAACCTGAAAATCAGGTTCTGTCAAATATAATGCTGGTATAACTCTCCCTCTATACCTCCCAGCCTTTATCCCAAGCTATCCTACTTATCACATGGCCTTCAGCAGAGTTGCTGAAAAATAAATGTGTGCTGGCCTGCAAACTTGCATTATTTGCTACCTAAGCAAAAGGTGCTGCACCACTCTGTTGAACAATTAAAAGACCAACAGAGCTCATTGCCAGACTCCTTACGCTAAAAGCTGAGGGTAAAAAGAGTGTAAAAAACAACTCCAGGTCGTCTCAGATCCTTCCTCTACGTGAACTCAATCTCTGTTGGAATCAACCTGACTCATTGTTACGCATTTAGTCCATGGTGTGCATGAAGCAACAGACAAGGATGTCCAAGCTGTGACTTTTGAGTCACAAGAGGCTCATCCATGACATTTGTCACGTTGGGCCAGGTCACTGTCATGGCTGAGGAACGATCTGCACCTTGGGAAGGAGTTTAGAAGCTAAGCCAAATTCTTGGATGAGGGAGGAAGTCAGGCAGGGCTGCTAAGTCAGGATCCAGCCTCCATCCATTGGGCAACACGACCAGCATCTCTCCCTTGGCCGTGAAATGTGGCAGGAATTCCCTCCATGGTTGCCACCCCATGTTCCCTGCCTCTCTCCCCCTCACAGAGAGTTTGGAAGGCGACCCACAGAACTGGGGAGGTAGGAGGAGAACCACAGGGTCCAAAGAACATGGATAATTGTTTATAATTAATACTGACAATTGCACAATCACATGTGAAAGAGTTATATTACACAATCTCTTACATAATGCCTAATCTTAACCTAATTCTGCTCCACTGCATATGCCTTGTACTAAAATACTGTTGTCATTTAGAAGGAAGAATATCCCCATTTAAGTAAAATTTAAAAGTGGATGTTACAGCTCTTGAATTATTCAAGAATCTGATGAAAAAGCAACATTTCGGGTTTTACTGAGGTTTATTTTATTTAAAGACATTTTTGCCATAATATCATTTGCTATCTTAACTCTTGGGAAACTGATGTAGATTATTAAATTGTGCCAGAAGTAATTTTGAATGGTTCTAAAAGGAGGCGAAAAATGAGCTTCTTAACAGAAAATGACAGTACATTTCCCCTTCCCTACTCTTTGATTTTCTTTTTCAACAGTATATTCCCAAATGGCTTAAAGGCATTTTATATTTCAACAGGCACTTTTCCCAGTTTCAGCAACCCCAAGGGTTATCCTACCCCTGTTAAGGAATGTACCTCATTTTTGAGTGCTTTCATGAGCCCCAAATTTTATGCCAGTGAAATGTAACTGGATGGTTTAAAAAAGCATAGAATCTCAAATATATGTGCCTGGGCTGGACACTAGTTGCTGTTATTATTACTAATATTGAGTGTAGCTGTTAAAGTGCATTATTGCATACATTTCATGAGCACTCATCCCATGAGATCTGGAAACACTTGTCTCTTTCTAATGTGCTTCATGTTTTCTAATGGAAACCATGGTCTGCTCTAACTTGTGGTGGCAAATTATCAAAGATTATGAGGAAGGGAGATGGGCTCCTTAAAAAGCTGCCCATATGTCTCTCTAGAGAAGGGGCTGTTGAAACAGATTTCTACATGGTCAGGCTTGGCTAAACTTCTCCTGGGAAGCCAGTTTGTAACTGTATTTTACCCAAGGGCCTACAAAATGCAACCCAGAGGAATACTACAGCATCCCCCTGAAGGGTCCTGCAATATCCAATTTCTGCTCCAGAGTTTCGAGGAGGCACCCAGAAGGACACTTGAGTTTCTGTAACCCAGAATAGAGCAAACACTCCTTTGGATGCTCTTGTCATGGGACAATGAGCATGAAGGCTCGGGATAACAGTCTCAGTGTTTGTTAGGGTGGATGATGATTGCTCTAACAAGTTAAACTTCTCCCTGGCTATCATTAGATATCATTTGGCCTGGACATGATAACAAGGTAGGTCTTTGTGGCTGCTTCCTTACAGTTATTGAAAGATAATACTGTCCTCAACTGAGGCTGGAAAATTTAAGTACTAAAGCAAATAGGAATCTGTCTTGGAAAACTATCTGCTGTTGATGATTGAGAATTATACTTTTATGAATTCTATGTTCCTCTAACATTATTTTTTTCTTATTGCTATAGAAATTATTACTGGAGGATATTTTAAGGCAAAATAAAATAATTAATCAAATTAGCAGAATAGTCTATCAAAGTTACCACACATTATGCTCCAAATAGTTTCAGCTGACGTGATGTAAATCACTGATTATCAAAGCATTAATTATTCTTAGTCTCTTTTCCTCAAAATCTTCTATCATTCACTGTTAAAACATGATTCTGGGGAAAGATTCATTTTGATCTGATCCTGAATATTGGACTTATGTTCCTGTGCTGTAAAACAGTACCTTCATCTGAGAAGATGACAGCAAAAGTAAGGGGTCCCACATACTTGCAGAGTAAGATCACAAATTCACAGAATCAAAGAATGGTTTGGTTTGGAATGGGACCTTAAAGATGCGCTTGTTACAACTCCCTGCCATGGTAAGGGGCACCTTCCACTATCCCAGGATATTCCAGAGCCCCATCCAACCTGGTCTTGGACACTTCCAGGGGCGGAACAGCCACAGATTCTCTGGGAAACCTGTCCTGTGCCTCAACACCCTTGTAAGGGAAAATTTCATCCTAATCCAAACCTACTCTCTTTCAGTTCGATTCCTCTTTGAGGGACCATGTACCTCAAAAGCAATACTGCACCCTTCCATTTTTGGCTTGCATTTAAAAAAGATGTGAGCCTGAAACACTGAAATGGTTTTTATTGTGGAAAAGAAGTCTAATGTGAAATGTGACAAGTGAATATTGCTCAGCTCTTTTCAGCTCAGAGTGTGCTAAAGCACTACCAGGTCTTCAAAGTTCTGCGCTTGCCATCATCAATTCCATCATATGTATATGGCTGCTGTCGTCATAAGCATCCTACAAGATCTACCAGAGACCCCACACTCTCCTGAGCTAATAACTGTAACAATAAGAATCCCTGTATCAATATTTTACCAGTGACAGAGTCATCATTGGTGGGCTGAAAACTATGCTGGACATTTCTTGGTTAAACGTACATTCCTTGACGTACATGAATATACGTTAATTTAGTTTCGCTCTGTGTGAATTTATGTCACTCAGTTACAGGTTAAAAAAATAAGCATTGGGACAGCAGCTATTAAAAGGACACACACACTATCTCTGTGCTTTGTAGATTTTTCTAACGTAAAGGCAGACTTGAATTAGCTCAGCATGATATTCAGATCAGAACTGTCATAATGAAAGGATGAATCATTTTCCATTTCAGGGAGAGGGCAACAAAAAGAGTCTATAATCGGTGACGTAAGCTCGACTTGTTGATATATTGAGAAGGACTTTCATTCAAATTGTTTAGGTTTCAATAACCTTTATTACTTTATAAATCAGATTAAATCACTGTTATTACCCTGCCTTTTTAATCACTGCTGTTCTCATGGTACCTGTTGATGGGGGCCATGCAGGAGGCAGGAAGTTGATAATTACAATAAATTTTTTCTCAGCTACAGTGAGTCCTGAAATTTTTCAAACCCTGTGGCCAAACTCCAGAAATTTGAATTCCCAGTTCTTCAAGAAACAGCCACCCTGTTTCACTGTTGTAGGACTGTATGAGGACACTTTCTATCACTCTGAAGTTTATCCCATTTGGCAATAGAGTAAACATGCACAATTCTCTTTACACCAGCAGAGGAAAGGGGGACATGTTGCAACTCTGAATTAAATCCAGAGTTTCCCTTTGTGAAGGCGAGCAGAAAAATGCTCCTTTTCAGCATGCAAGAAAAGCTCCTCTTGCACTGAGGTGCTTCACCTGCCACTTGTGATTAATTTCCCATTCTGCCCAATGTCTCACTGTGATTATTAATGATAATGCTTTGATGGATGATGGGTGTCTGCTAAATACTTTATTGCCAAAGAGGCAACAATGCTCTTGTTCAAACAGATACATGGTGGAGGGGAGCAGCTCAACAGGCAGATGAGCCCATATCCTCTTGGGAAATGGCTTGAATCCAGCTCATGCCAGGATCTTTACCTCCCAGCAGATGACTTTGGTGGTACCTTTGGAATGGGCTACAAATTTCTCACAATAACCAGGAATGACAACCATGAAAGAGCTCATCTTCAAAGTCAACGTGTGTGGTAAAGTCCACGAAATATCAGGCCGAGGAAACAAATGACAGCTTTCCTCTCTTCCCTACTTGAAACACTCCAGCATTGTTACCAGTGAATAGCTAACACACGTTGATTTTCCCACCACAAGGCACTGGTGGGACCAGGCATTGGAATTTTATCTGTTGTTAACCAAGGTGAGGTCAGCCCTGGGCTGGAGGGAAGGGAGGGGAGAAAGCTTAAAGTGCTGACCTCATTTAACTACTTTGCAGAAAAAACAACAGGTGTCTACTTTCCAATCAGATTTTACACTAAGATCATTATCACACATTAACTATATCATTACTAAAAAATAAAATGCACTTTAAAGGCTCCTATCCGAAAACTAATCAGTATCTTACTATTGCCTCTGCTTATCTCTGATGTTCATTACACCCTTAACTTTTATTTTTTCAGAAGGGCCCAGAAGCTTCAACTGGGTCCTACTAAGGCATTTTACAACATACACAAAGTAAACAACATACCATCCCCAAAGAACTTGCAATCTAGAAGGCAAGATGCAACAGGTGGGTGAAGCAAAGAAGCAGGTGGGAGTGTAGAAATCATAATGATAGGATGTGTTAACACTTGTACAGTTCACAGATGATTCATCAAAATAATTGAATTACAGCTGTCTTTCCTTTCTGTCACATAAGACAAATATTGGAATTAGCGTTCACTCCTGTTTTGGGTTTTATTCAGAAAAATGTCCTGTACAGGTCAAGAGTGGATTGATCTAAATGATGTCTAAGCCTGTCCAAGGAGCAATAAATTGAATATTTGCAATGGATACACAAGTCCGTAAGACATATTTCCACAACTTCCTAATTCATCTGCCCTCATACAAGTATTCTCACAGCTGATTAATTATTCAGCATGAGTTTGGTGAAGAGCTCTGCCCTGATCCAAAGTGAGAACCTGAAACTATGATGAACACACAAACCACAGCAACTCTTAGAGGAGAGGGAATCTGAGTGTCCATGTTTGAGTATCAGGAATATCTCAATTTCATTAATTATTGCTGCTGATGAGACATAGAGGACACCAATTCAGTGTGACCAGGAAACAGAGAGAAGGTTCACAATGAATTCAGAGCTCTAAAGAATGGGGAAATGGTAGGGAGAAGGGAAGGGAGCCTTGGCAACTGAAGGAGCTCTGAGAGTGAAAGGAGCCTGCTGAACCTTGGGAATATGGAAGGAATCTGATAAGAGAATTGTGTTGATGTCAAAATGTGACTGCAGAGAGACATCTGAACACATAAAGGAAACATTTGGTAGCCTTACACCATGTTTTCTCAGCACAGGGGCAGAATCCAGTGCCTTCAGCTCCCTTCCATCACTTGTGTAGAATGATCCTCATGCCAGTACCTTTTATAGACACTGAAGAGAAGCAAATGCCTAAAAGCCAAAGTTGCCCTGTTTATTTAACCCTGACTGCAGTGTGCCACTCACCACATCTTAGTTTAGTTAATCCCTTAATGTCCTAGAGTCTTTGTTGCTCAAAGTCTATGAATCAAGAGGTAAAAGGATCTGAAATAAATTTCCCTTTGACACAGTTAGAGGGTGAATTCTCCAGCTCATGCCACATGCAGGGTAAAATCCGTTTGGCATCAGCAGGTGTTTTTTTACACTTTGTGATGTAGGAAAAAAATCTGTTCCCATAAATAAAGACTGAGCTTCAATGACTACAGTTGCACTTTTCAGAAAGCAAAAACTGATGTTTGTTTCTGTATTTTGTGTTGTACAGTTCTGAGTTAGCAGGCAATGCCCAACAAATAGACCACTAAAAATGCTTGAATTAAACCTTACCACATCCCAGATATACAGTTACAGTGTGGAACAGGGAAGAATTTGGGCTGAGATTAACATGAGGATCCTTTAGGAAAATAGGGTTAGCTGCATCTCAGAACATCTATACAAGATAAAGAAATCCCCATCATATCACCTAGAAAAAACCCTATTAATTATGCTGTGGCAGATGATGTCTCTGTGGGAATCAGATGTCCCATTTTTGGGTTTTCATCTTTTACAATGATCATGTCCAGTGTGAGAAAGTTTTAGGTTTGTGGGCATGCATGTAATGAATGACATATTAGAATTAAAAAATTAGTACCCCCAAAACTCTCAGTGGACCACAGAAACGCACAGCTGCATTTAATAAACAAGCTTTTGTAGTTGTGTGTTGCCATAGAAGGAAACTACACATGTCATCAGAATTTATAAATGCAGTGTTCAGAAATGGGTTGTAAGATTTGAGATAAATTTTGCATCTCAGAGGAAAATAAATTCTTTGAAAATAACCCACAACTTAGTCCTACCCTGATATTCATATTTTATCAACAATCTCACTTGACGTACATGTTTTTGCTTGGGATTTTGACAAAGATAGTTATCATTCTTGCAGCAGGCTTTGCAAACCTTAGTGGGTTTAATCTCAGTTTGGCATCTTCTGCATTGAGCACATCTCTTTTTTTTGGGGGTCTGAATAACTACGTGTTACAGAAGCAAAGCTTTAAACACTGTGGATATTTTGGGGCCAAATGAAGTTGAATTAGTAATTAAAGGTTAACCTGAATGAAATCTTACATGAAAAATTTTAGGGAAACAAAGCAGTTTAACTCTGTCACATCATACAATTAAACTACTGTCATCTTAGATGCTATTGATAAGCTTTCATTATTGTATTTCATAATTCAAGGGCCAAGTTCCAAATACCTCAAAATAATAAGGGATTTTGGCAAAGCCTTCCAACATCCCAAAGAGATACGACGTGTACTGATCTCTCTTCAGGCTGCCAAAAGTACTGACGGGGGTGTCAGAGACAGGAGGAACATGAGGAAAAAATCACTAGATGGCTAAAAAGAAACAAGAAAAGCTGAAAAATTGCCACTGTAAACTAAGGAAATAATAAAATCCTGCATCAGGAGCTTATAAGTAACTAAATTTAAAAATATGAACATCACAATAACGTGTTATGAACATTTAACACTGATTACTGGGAGAACTTGCAGGAGTTTTTGGTCCCACATGAGAAATGACCAAGTGAAATCACATATTCTGGTATTTCCCAGCTACTTACTCCTGCTATGAGTGCAAAAAACCTCTAACCCAAAGACTGCTCCAGCTTCTCTGCTGCTGAGGGCTGTGGTGATGGATGGTACTGAGCAGCAGGCAGGCATCTCTGAGAGCCAGGGCTACCTCTGCAATGAGGCTGAAAACAAGCACAACACAGGAACAACGTCCCCAGCTTGGTTTGTAAGGTATTAGAGTGTATTATTGAGAGTTGTTCTAAACACATCAGAGGAAAATGTTTATGTTTGTCTGATACTCTGAAAAGTCTAATTAAAAATTAACAATGTGAATCAAACCCAAAGCGGATCTGTCTTTGAAAGCCAAACATTCTGGCTGAAAATGGAAGAAAATGTATTTTCATTTTAAAATGAGGTGTTTCCCTTTAAAGATATTGCCCCACCGTAGGCACGTTTTCACATCCAAGCTCATTTTGACAGAAAAATTTTAGCCAAGTTGCACCTTAGAAAATACTTCAGTTCACTGAGGCATAAGTCCTAGAAACAAATGAGACAATTAAAATCACGAAGATTCACCTTTTTTTTCAGGACATGGTCTTTCACGTCTCAGCGTTTTCATCCTAACTTTTGAATGAGCTCTAGCCTGGACAGCCAATCCTTGTGGCCTTTCTGTACATCAAAATCATCTCATTGCCAAAAGACAACCCAGACAGGTCAGGGAGGAACAGCCTGGAGGTATCAACTGCTCCCAGGGATCCTACCTCTTCCTCCACTGTGGGATGGGACAGGGACAGGCAGTTTGGTGCAGCCTGGGACACCTCATGCTCAACAATCCTGGCTGATCATTCTCTTGTTTGCAGAGCTCAGCCAAAGTCTGTGCATCAGAGAACTTATGAATAAAAGACCTGTGTTCAATTGCATGGATTCCAGTGTAAAGCTCATACTAAAAACTTCGCAAAAAGCAAGTATGCTTTCACTCTTTCAGTAGATTTCTGTGAAATACATGTGAAATTAAAGACGTACCCATATGGCAGCTATTTGGTTTTAAAGTAGCAAAGGCAATGTTTGTGGACAGGTTTATATTTTGGACACAAAACAGCCTCCATATAACCTGGCTACATCAGGATTCGAACTCTCATACATAAGCTTTGTCAAGTGCAGGAGGACAGCATAAATGACTGTTGATTCATATTCTTTTAGGCCTGTAAAGTTATAACTATGTAATATGAACACAGGCTCTTTAGGGTAGTTTAGAGCCAACCTGGAACCCTTCCAGCCTGCATTGAAGGATTTAATGGCACAGTTTTTATTTTCTGCTTAGTGCAGTGTACCATTAATTGAAGGTAATTGTCAAGAGGAGACTGGCTTTCAAAAACTACATAGCTCTCGACTGTTCTGGTGCAGAATGGATGCCCTGAGTTTAGGATCACATTTCCCCTGTGCTCTACATTACATTTGTCTTGTCACACAATTGTGTGATTGTGTTCAACCAAATAGTTATTCCGTGCTATTACGGTGTTTGAAAATGAGGACTCAAGTAACACTGCAGGGAAAGACAGAGGGAGGGGGAGAGCAGATTTGTGCTGGGATGAGGAGTTGTCTGCTTGAACTAAACAAAAACCTGAAAGGTATCACAGGTCTGAAGCATTTAATGGAGCAGCTCGTTTGATTTCCTGAAGAAGGAAGCAGTTTGTGGCAGAATACGTTAAAGGAAAGAATTAGCTTGTTTGCAGTCACAGAATGTGCCCGTCTGGCAGTGTTTCCCTGCTCCCAGAATGACATGTGAACTTGAGCCATTTCTCTGCACCCTCTGCTTTTCTCTGCATGAGGAAAGGAGAAAATCATAAGGAGTTCCACCATGTTCTCCAGCTTGGAGAGTCAGAAGAGCAGGACCACAGGTCACTGTACAATACAGGCACAACTTTGGCCTGCTGACCCCAGCCCTACTGCTGCTTGTGAAGGAGTTACCATCATTCACTTAAGGGATGTAATATTGCTTTTTATTATCTTTACTGCAGCGATCCCCAGGAATCTCAGGCACGATCCATGAACCATATCACGCCAGGCATGGCACAAATGAAGAGAAGAGCCCTTGCCCCAGACTGGAGGTCATTTGTATCTCAGGGTGTAACTTGGCCCCAAACCTAGAACTTAATTAACATTGATGTTGATGAGGTGTGAGGGAGAATGGAATCTGGTCCATCCTTCCACAGCTGCATCGGCTTTGCAATGTGAAAACCCAAGATGAGCCAAAAGTGATTAAGAAATTATTTTTGAAACTGGAGTCAGCACATGTAACCACAGTTAGACAACAGGGATCAGCAGATCTGCAATGTAAGGAAGTTTGAGTCTTACAAAGCTGCTTTAAAATTAATGTTCCCCTGTGAAAGTCCCTCCAGGTTTTATCAGCAAATTTATCAGCAGCATCAGCTGAGGAGTGTGATCAGCCATGGGGGAAGATCTGGTCTCTTGTATCTCTTTTCTTAGAAATCATTTATTTGGGTTTGGTAAAAAGCATGTTGTTTGTCAGAGGCATTCTTTGGATGAATATGAGGATAGTAATTTGATTACCGATAGTATAAATGCACCTGTTTCTAGCAGGAATGACACATACCATAATTTAACTAAAAATATGGGTGATCTCCATTAAAAATCTCACTGTGTGAGCTTCATAGGTGGTCTCTGTGCTTGTGCATGTACAGGCGGTTAAATCCTGAATAGAATCAAAGTGAAAATTCCAGGTGATACTTTCAAACACTAACTGAGTGAGCAATTGCTCTTTATGCATTCAGACTTCTTGAACATATGGTAAAACAGTCTTTCTGTGTGTGCGTGTATGTATATATATACATCTTTATATATACGTAATTAATTTCAAGATGCTCATTTATAGGTGCTGCACAATCTGTAATTCATTAGTGAATAAAATCCCAAAATTTCTGAGCCACTAGTGATAGAAGTAACGCATTATCTGGTCAGGGCTATCCAGAGTGGAAAGAACCTTTTTTCATACGTTATTGAAAGGAAGTAAAAAATCATTTTATGCTGATTTCCCTGTGATGGTTTTGTTGTTCCCTTCACTACACTTACAATCTCCTGCTCATTTCCAAAACCTCTGTACATCCAGGAGTCCCCCAAAACCCATTACTGATCAAGTATGTAGAGCTTATGCATGCAAAAAAAAAAAAAGACTAAAGACACATTTGCAATCGCATATCCCATCCAAATACAGGATTCTCATTAGCTTCAGAAGGGTGCTTCATCTTCCTTGGGTGAACTGTTGGACTCAATGGAGCAGTGCCTGAAATGTTTTTTTTTGTGTGTGTGTGTGTGTGTTTTTGTTTGTTTGTTTGGTTTTTTTTTTTTGGGGGGGGGGTTTGGTTTTGTTGTTTTTTGGTTTGGTTTGGTTTTTGGTTGGTTTTTTTTTTTTCTTTTACATCCTAAAGCTACAGCTCTCAATCACTTTTACTTTTATTGGACCTTAAATGGTCATATTCAGACAGGATGTCCCAACGCTTTCATCACACTTGAATGTACAGAGAAGACTCTGGGACCAAGCAGAAAGTTCAGTGGAGCTTCACACAGCACTGACCTCCTTAAACTCAACATGAAAGAAGATTTTTATATGATTATGTGTTTTCTCACACATAGGAAATGACATTGCACTTTGTGGATGTATACATGTTTACATATAAAATTATCACCACCAGTACATTTTCTAGACACATCCTGTGCTATTCCGAAAATACTTGGATAAAATGGCACCTTCAGAACTGTTCTGAACTGTTCATGACCACTTGGATCCATGATACTGAAGAGCTCTATGTGAAAACATTTTACCTCTATAATGAATTATATAATACAGCTTCATAAATCAGCAGCGATTGAAAGATGTTGAACTGATTCTGGTACATCTTTAAACAGATTACAAAAACAAATCTCCATTTTCTTCCTGGTGCCCTCAACCAAAACAAATGGTGCCAACCAGTAGCTTTTAGTAATGTTTAGAGCTGCCTATCTTTTGGGCTCTTTGAGTGATTAATCGAAGATATAGAAGTAGGTAAACACAGTGCTATTAGCTGGTCTCCTGTTCTGATACAGACCAAGCTTTGCATAACCCAAAGGACATGAAACTCTTAAAAGTTCAGTGTTTGGGAATTTAAGTCATTGAGGAAACTAAAAGCTCTAATGCATTTTGCCATTTGACGTGTACTTTTGGGAAAAACATTTTGGCAGTCTGGAAAAATCCTCAGAAGAAAAACAAATGTATGGATTTGTACTGAGGAAGAAAAAAGAACAGGAGAGAAAGGGCTTCTTTTATAAGGATAATAGTCACCATAAGCTTTTATTCCTATAATTAAAAGAAAAAAAAAATAGTGGTAAAATGATTTAGCAAAATGTAGCAAGTCCATTCTGACTTGCTCATATGCTGCATTTATGAGTTTATAAAACATACAGGTTATGAAAATAGGAACTCCCTTGTACATCTTTATAGATTATTCATTTACTGTTTCTGAAGAAACTGCAATTTATTTGCAGATTATGTAGTTCATTTACAGAATGTTTCCACATTTGTTACCTACCAGCCTCTTTCTCTGAAAAGCAATAATGGAAATGGAAATGTGAAAAGAACCAGTTCAAATCAATGGAGTAGAATTAGAAAAAAAAAAAAAAAGTCAGTAAATGCATCAAAATAAGAAATAGAGAAGATGCATGTTTATCATATTAGCAGGAAAGAAACAAATATATACATATATATTTGTGTGTGTGGATATATATGTAAATAAACATTTCTTTATTAAATTTTTTAATGAAACAAACTGGAGACATCCAGAGATTTGTGCTGATATATCAGTTTTGCTGATGTTTCCTTTCAAGACACCACTTCATAAGCTCAAATACAGACTGAACATGGTCCTTTCTATTGGTGTGCACATGATCAACTCTTAGAAGATCTCTGGGCCAGCTTTTTGAAGAACTGGGATGTATCTTCAACTCTACTCCTTTGTGAACGTGAAGAAGCCTCTTCAAACACCAACATCTCTATTTTCCATGGTAAAATTTATATGTAGTTTCTGATTAAACTCTAAACTCTTTGGACTGTGTGCCCATGAAGCAGAAATCTGCTTTAGTAGGCTGCTCTCTGGGGCCTCTGTATGTTGACTGAATGCAAAACGAGGAGAGCAAAACAAGTCCTTCCTTCTCACTTATACCCCACACTTCCCAAAATCCAGATTATTGTCTGTAGCCCAGATAAGCATTTAAAAAAAATAAGATTTTATTTTGACCTCTTCTGTAATACATTACTAAGCAAGCATAATTATCACATGTTGGTAAGTTGATGAGAGTAATCCAGTAAAAGAAGAAAATAAAATCGAAGGGATTGGAACAAAAAAGAAATAATGGGATAATATCAATGTAAAGCCATAAATTGTATGTACGTAAATTAGCCTCTGGAAATTAGTGGTGAACTTCCTGGCCTAGGTCAAAGACTGTAGGAAATTATGCTCATGCTTTAGCATTTTGCTGTTTGTGGCCAAACATTCCCAATATGATTGGAAGCGTGAATACATGAAACAAACATTTTCAAATGCGTTACTGAATCAGATGGCATTTAATGAAACGTGTGGAAACTGTTGCAATGGAAAAACTGACTCAACAACTAACAAAATCAACAAGACAGACAAAAACAAATAAATATCTAGATGTAGGGTTTCCGTTCGCTTCATTCTCAGAAAAGATGGAACATCCTTACTGAAATAAAGTTCTTTGAACTTTGACATGAGGTGTGTTGTAGGGCTGATCTATAGTCAATTGTGGCAAGTAGGAGCTTTTCCACTGGTTTATGCAATTTTTGGAATGAGACTTGGATGTTCAGGGGAAAACGTAGAATGAATTACTGCTAAGGCAGAATTTTTGGAGTCCAAGAAAAGAATTGACAAAATGGAAAGTTTAGCTAAGAAATAATATAGCTGGCAAAAAAAAAAGTCTGTACCTTGATATGAAAAATATCATGGAAAGGATCCCTGAAGAGATTTTGAATCAGCTCTAAAAAACAGTAATTAAGTCTGTACAGGATTTCCAATGGGATATATTTTTTATAAAAGAAAATAAAAAGCATCTGGTATATTTCTGATATTACAGCTATACTTGAAGAAAAATGGGTATGAATCAGGGCCTGTTCTCAACTTAATGTGAATATATGACTCCCATTGGTGATAAAAGGAACTTCACATGCATTCCAGAAGGAAATCAATGGCTATTACATCTATGAAATATGAAATGAACCCTCTGATTCCATGCAACAGGAATAAATATGTGGAAAAAATGTCTCTGTGTGGTTTCATTTGCTCAAAAATATCTCAGTAGACTGGAAGAAAAATTTTCAGAGTTATTAACAGGGACTTGAATTAGCAGAGTATCTGAAATGTGTATTTATCTGCAAGAAGAAAGCACACCGGGAGAAAGAATTGAGAAATATCGTAACACCTCTTTGTGTGGGAAATACTCATAAATTATTTTTCATGTACCACATCTGCGGCTAAAAATATAGTTGGAATGTGCTGTGGTTTAGGAATGGTATTCCCCAATTTAGTGTTCCACTGAAACAGACCAAACCGTGTTCTATTTGCTCACTGCCCCCTGACCTTCACCCTCCACCTGTGGCAGGATGAGGAGGAGAATTGGAGGCACAAAAGGTAAAGATCATAGTTTGAGATGACAATTTTCTGCAAAGAGCAATGGGATGAGAAAATGAGCAGTGGCAGCAACAATACCAATAATACAGTGTACAAGAAATGAATGATTCACATGTGACTGCTCATCTCTGACAATACCCAACCACTCCCTCTGCCTTCCCTCCAACCCCCAAGAGCCTCCTTTCCTCCCAGATGGCTGGAACCAGGACAAAGTGACATTCCCCATCCCTGGAGCTGTTCAAGGCTCGGCTTAGTGTCCCTGCCTGAGGCAGGGAAGTTAGAATGAGATGATCTTAAGATTAAGGTCTCTTCCAACCCAAGCCATTCTTTGATACAAAAAGCTATTATTTCAGTCAGTGAACAAAAATATGAATTTAACATTCCAAATCCTCCATTAAGCTATCACTTAGAAGTAATTGGATATTAAAAAGCAGCATAAGAAGGCAGGGATTCAGCAGAGTTGGTGCAGAGTGAGCTCCACAAACATTAACTTGCTCAACACACAGGAGAATGTATTTTGATATAGTTCTTCATGACAAAAACTTGTCAGTTCATTGAGAATCTATTTTTAATCTTGTGTGCAGCAGTGCAAACCTTTAGTAGAATGGCTAAACTCAATGGATTTATATTGTGGTGAGAGTATAATTGGATTTATCCTCTGCAAACAAGCTGCAGTATCCCATCTTATGAGTGTAAAACAGCTCTCTGCTCTCCAGATGACTAAAACTAAGAAATAAATTTCAATAATGTTTATGAAAAGTTCATCTGAACCCAAACCAAAATTCCAAAATAATCTTGAACATGAACACAAAATGTTTGTTTCCAAACACTACCTTTTATTTTTTCCCTTAAAAATGATACAAATCTTATCTCTTTTGCAGCTGCTTTTTCTATTCCAATGTTACTGCAGAGAGAAAATTCAATGCATGCAAGCAAGAGTTAGATGGATATTATCAAAACATATTCTACCCATTTAAGGACAAATCTAAGATGGTATCCAACCTACCATCTTTTGTGATCTTTTTCACACACTTCTTTCTTTTTTCTCTCAGGTTTTGGGGTTTTTTTTCTTTTTTTTTTTCTTTTTTTTTTTTTTGAGAGAGAGAGACTGTGCTCCCAGTCACAGCTATGCTTCAAACCTACCAGAAAAGTTTTTCCCTCACTGTACAGCATTTCTTCTGGGAATTCAAAAGAATGGCAAAAATCATTCCAGAAGGGAAACTGCATGGAGACTTCCTGCTTGAGAACAAGGAAAGATGATCACTCATAAAATGCAGGTAGGAAATGAAACAGGAAAGCTATCAGATTCAGACTTCCTCCATGAGTAGAGGTTACCAAAACAAGCACTCCAAAATAAAAAAGGAAATCATTGACATTTGGTCAATCAGGACTGAACTGGCTGGAGTTGTTCCGGACAGAGACTGAATTGCTGTGACTCAGAAAACCAGGCAGGAAAGGTGCTGAGGGCCAAATGCCAGCAAAAACATAGGAAATGTGTTACTCCACCAACGCTGAAGCAAATTCCTACCCTTGCTCCCCTTTACCACTCCTCTCTTCCTGGTAAAACTAGACTTTGGC
Organism: Chamaea fasciata; assembly: GCF_029207755.1. NCBI lineage: Eukaryota > Metazoa > Chordata > Aves > Passeriformes > Sylviidae > Chamaea > Chamaea fasciata. The sequence goes on along the minus strand of NW_027094090.1, from coordinate 4,712,389 downwards.
AGTGGCAGAGCTCTTTCAGATGGCTCCTACTGAAAGCCTGAATTTTCCCTCCTGCCTGGCTGTCCCTTCCCGTCTTGCCAGCCTTAATTCTTCTTTCAAAACCACACTTTTTAGATACCACATCTTTCCACCATGCTCCTGTGGAGAAAATCCTACCTTATCACCCTTTTTCAACTCCATCACACAACTGTATTGGTGTTTCTAAGACTCCTTGATGGAACAAATGAGTCAAAAGTGTTTTAAGAGGCCAGGCCAGGGTGAGGGATTCACTTGAACACATTAACACCCACAAGGGCTGTTATCTTCACTTCATCTGACTCGTGCCTGATTCTGTCTGTAGAATTTCAACAGTGATAAGTTTACTGAGCCCCCCTGAATTGTCCTGAAGCTTGAGGGTATTTTTCGCAATGATATTTAGCCCAGATTTTAAAAGTGAAAAGGGTTGAGACTCTACTCCTCTTGAAATGATTCAAAAATTATTAATTACCCACATATTAAAAAAAAAAAAATAGAATCTCTATACACACCCTCACATGGCTTACAGGAGGAATTTTGGAGTTCAGAAATTCATCTGAGGTAATTCCTGTGTAATTCCCTTAGTCCCATGAAATATTTGTGGATTATTTTAAATCTTTCTGTTTCAGAGTACAGCTTTTATGTCATTCTTAAATTCTTTCTCATATTTTTGATGATATAGAGTTTGAGTTTTGAGTTGTGTGACTACAGTTGTATATAGTCAACACTGGACATTTACAGACCACTTGCATCCCTACATTTTTACTACTCAGCTCTTTTAATTGAAGTTATGGTATAATTAATGTCTTTTTAACTATACAATAATACAACAAATTAATCTAATGCTTGTAATGTTTCTACACCAGTTATGATAAAGGAGTTTTGACTGAGGTAGTCTCAGGAAAAAAAGAAAAAAAAACAGAAAGGTGAAGTAAAATGAATTTTGATGCACATACAGTGCAAAATCAACAAATCTGAATCTGCAACACTTCACTGAAACTGATTCAAATATGAAAGCATGAATACCAGAGTTAGAAGGTATGAGAAGTTGATAGAATACTTTTAATCTTCTCTGTAACTATGGTCTTAACATAGTCATTGACTCACACTTTCCTATGTATGTATTTAAGATCCTAATCCTTAAATGTGGAATGCAACCAGAGAAGGGAATCAGGTGAAATGTGTGTATTGCTATTCCCAGCATGTACTGTGCATAAGAGTATTCATAATAAAGGGAGTATACAAGCTTGAGATTGATAGATACATAGATACACAAACTGATAAAAAGTGGATTCTCATTTGCAGAACTCCTCAAATAGCTGCATTATTTAGTTATCTTTTATCTATTCAGATATCTCTCTTCAGGAGGGAAAAATTGCCTGGGAATTCATTTCCGTTGAAAGTTTTTAACTCTTTCTCAAAACTTATCCAGTGAGATGAAATTTGCCAAAAGGTTCACAGATTACTCTGGGATTTTCACAGATACACAGTGAGAGCTCATAGAGTCCTCATGCCCTTACAAAATCAGACCTAAAAATCCACATTTGTATATCTTTCTACAAAGATGACTCAAATGTGGATGGGGCAGAGATGAAGGAGAGTTTCATGATCCAGAGAGTAGCTCCAGATTTTAAGATTAAAGTAAGAGTCATGGACCTTTTTCTCTCTCTTTTCCATTGGGATACTTTGTCCCTGTCCCGGGCAGGACTGGACATTGTGGTTTTTCCCCAGAACAGGGATCTAGGAACAAGATGTTGTGTCACATGGATGCTGTCATGTCTGCCACACTCCTTTATACAAAATCATAAAACTTCAGCATCAGTCAAATGACCTTTGAAGATCTCCAGTTCAACCTCTTGCTTCCACAGTAGGTTGCTCAGATCCTTGCCCTGAAAATTCTTTGAATCACTAAGAATTTAAGAAATCCCACAGGCTCTCTGGGAAAATTTCCAGCTCTTAGCTGGAAATAAATTTATTATTTATTCCATAACAAATGTAGTCCCTGTGTTAGAGGTCCTGTCTTGCAACATGAGCACTGCCTCTGGACCTATTTTAGAACACATTTGGCAAGAGTCTGGGCTCACCTTTCCATGTCATGCCTTAGACCGTGTAAGTTTTACCAAGCCTCCCCTTCCCTTAAAGAAGTTTTTTTCTCTTGACTTGTGTGAGAACGTTCATGTAAGGTTACAAGATGGAAACACAGAGAAAACACGTCACAGAAGAGGCTTGTCTGACCGTGCACAAGGCAGTCACGTGGTGTGTTAATCCTTTGATAGAAGAGGCCATCCATCAAGCTTTAGGTGGGGAGTGCCCTTTCTAATGGGGCTCCTCCCAATGCAGAATCCCACTATGTGCTGTTGCACCCACTTTTGCAGCCAAGAGTCAAGCAGACCCAATCCTTTGTCCTCATTCCTCATGACCAGGTCATGAGAAAATACAATAAACACATAAAATCACCCTGCCCTAATGCAACTTATCACAATAGGGACCCAAGTGACTCTGTAGGGGTGTAAAGGCACCTAAGTGAGCTGATCACTTGGAGGTCTCCTTTATACCCTATCAATATTTATACAATACCAAGAGAGAAAGAAAGAAGCATGTGCAGGGGATGACTCAGATCATTGAAAAGCAGCCATCAGAGCTGGGCCACAGATTTTTTTCCTCTAAAAATATTTTTCTGTTTCTGCTCAGAGCCTGATGTGATTAAAACAAGTACAGAGACAAATTCCAAATGCTTGTGTAGTTCTCTTCATGTGAAGACATTATCTGCATCATGAGGAAGTTCAAGAATTCTTGAGTCAGGAGGACTGATTTCTGTTCATTGTCAGAAAGTCAGCTTTGACAGTAGCTGATCTGGTGTGTCAAAACACCAACAGCAGCTTCTCCCAGTATTTTGTACATTTGCCGCAAAATATTTTCCGCATATCCTTTTTAAGCAACATTTTTTCTGACTAAACTCTGTAACATTATTGTCCAGGGTTGAATTTTTGCTGTGGAATGAATGTTTCAAAATGTAAATATTTGTAAGTCAATACATGGAAATATATGTAAGTACACATAAATACATGTAAGTAACATGTAAAAAAAAAAAAGCCCACCTGTGATACAGCATTAGCAAGAAATAAACCTGCCCATGAAAATAATAAAGAAAAATAGGAAGTGTTTGAAGCAAATTTAGGGCTAAATGATTTTTATATAGCCAAGCTCTGTAAATACTTGATGCTTGCTGAAAATTCTGCCTTGTCTTTCTGCAGATGAAAAAAGAAAGATATTTTTAAAAAATAAGTTGTTCTGAAAAGATGTTGAGATGGGCTTTTAAGAACCAGAAGCTTTGAAGATTTAAAGGAAAAAAAATCACCTCCTGAAACTGCAAGGTTTTTTCTCATCCTGAATTCCCGATATATTTGATGTTCATCACTGACTGAAGTTAGAGGTGGCTCTGCCCTAATCACCATCCTTGGACTGGACAGAAGTCCAGAATCTCTTAGAAACAACGATCATCATATTATTGTGGTGTGGAATAGCTGAAATGACTCAAAGAGGCTGAATCACCCAGTGCTGAGCTCAGAACTTTGCAAATCAAGTCCATAAATCAGGACCTGACAGTAAATTTTTAACAGTGTATATACCCTGCCATGAGCAAGAGCCCAGTTTATTTTACAGGCATGATGATAGCAGCGAAGAATGCTGCAGTGATATGGATAACGTGGTGGCACACCTGTAACCTCCAGGTCTGAAAGAGAGAAATGTTTGCACTTCATCATTCCAGGAAGAAAAAAAACACCCAGACCTCCTGTCACAACACACCCTGAACGGAGCCTTACTGTCCCAGGGGAAAAAAAAATAAAAAAAACCAAACCCATAATGTACAAAGTATACCTTGTCAATGTTATTCTCAGTGATTATGTGCTTCCATGGTATGTGGAAGGTTTATAGAGCAATTACATCCATTGTGACTTTGTAATTACAGTACTGGGAGGTCACAGACAGAGAAATTTTGCCAACTCTATTGATTTTTAAGGCTAGCCTGAACAGGATATAGATTTGCTCTGGACTTGTAAGTTTTCAATATGTACACAATATGCTGTACGCTCTGAGATGAGCCCTGGCAAGTGATGTTCATGCCAGCCACAGGCCAGGGTCTGATTTCTAGTGCTCATTCAACATAAATCTGCATGATCACCCTGGAAAAACAGTGTCTTTGTGGAAATAAGTAATTAGAGAGAAGTTCTGAAGACTGGAGAAAATAGTTAAAAGCCATGTTCCAATCAAAATCAACCTTCCTGATGAGAATCGTTGTTTGGATTGTGTTTGTACACCTTAGCTATTTACTTTTTGACTTTTTGCTTTTTTAACTATTTGCTTTTTGAACCGCTTGCTTTTTGAACCATCCATCCTACAGCAAAAATTCCATTCTGGACAATAATGTAACAGAAGAGCTGATCGATTTTTTTTAAGCTCTACAGTGCAGTTTCACTAGAGAAGAAAAGCTAAGAAAGAAAGAGTTTTTATCAAGTAAGAGACAAAATTGCTGGAGCTATTGAACTGAATAAGGTTCAACTGATCTTACTTAAGTAGATAAGAGCTGTGTTCACAGAGCATGGTGGATCTCTACCACACCACTATTTGTGAGAATAATGGGAAACCTCAGCCATTCCACAGAGCACACATTCCTTGGTATGAATTTAGGTACAGAGCTACTTGTCAGAATGGGTACCTGTAAGATTATTTTCTGAAAAATGTGAAAAAACTATTTAAACAAAAACTCTGGGTGTTGGTGGGATTTTGTTGCTGTTGTTTTTTGGTTGGTTTTGTGGTTTATTTTCAGGGCATTAAATCAAAATTAAATACTTTATTTTAAACCAAAGGAAAACGTGCTTTTTTTTTTTTTTTTAATGGGACTTCAGAATGCTTCTCACTCATTCTGATACAACACATTCTAGATTTCTTTCAAGTATGAAAGATTTCTTCCACATGGTATCTTTAATAAATAAGTAGAACACTTAGAGAAAAAAAAATGAGCTTTCTGAAAAGAACATTTCCATAGAAAATACTGAAATGTAGTACTCTACTGATGTAGTGATAGGACAAGCAGTAATGGCTTTAAGCTGAAAGAGGGCAGGTTTAGATCAGGTATTTGGAAGAAATTCTTCCCTATAAGGGTGGGGAGGCCCTGGCACAGGGTGCCCAGAGAAACTGTGGCTGTCCCTGGATCGCTGGAAATTCCAAGGCCAGGCTGGATGGGGCTTGGAACAACCTGGGATAGTGGAAGGTGTCCCTGCCCATGGCAGAGGGTTGGAATGAAATGATGTTTAAGATCCCTTCCAACCCAAACCATTTCGTAACTCTATTATGGAATATCTGTCTTACTAATCACAATCCATTTTTTTTCAGTTGAGTGAAAATTTGGCAAACTGTAGGTGGCACCATTGAACATTTTGGTGCAACTGCTTTTTCCACTGAAAACGTTAGACACTCCAAAGTGTTCAAAACTATCAATGTTAAAATGTCATAATGTCCCAACACCGAGAAACATTTAACAGAAACATTTAACGTATAACCTTTTGAACAAACTTCCTTCACAATATGCTTATGAAAAGTCTATAGTTTTTAAAATTTTATTTGGGATTTTTTTGACTGCTGAAAAGAGGATCAATCTCCCTTTAGTTTCCTATTGTCTTCCCATTCTTCCATCTGCATACTCTAGATTAATCTGAAAATTACCTCTGCCTAAAATCTGACCCACACAAATGAATTTTGAAGTTGTTTGAAAAAGATGAACTACTTCCAAGGAATAGAAATATCACAATGAATACAATGGATAAATGATATTTCCTTCTCTAAGGCAGCAGAGTGTAGGAGAGAACTTTTAACTGTGGACAAGACTGCCTTTTACACCGGGGTTACTGAGCACGGCTCAGTGTATTATAACAGGGACGTTAAATAGGGATAAGTGTAATTAATATGTAACATAGGGAAGAGTCAATTTTCCTTCTCCTATTGAGTTCGACTGGCATTATCATTATTTTATTTTTTAATTTCCTGGTGATATCACCTTCTTTACCACCCTTCTCATACAACTGAGATAAGCTGTTGCGCGTTTTGATTTGAAAGCAAGAGGAATGGTAATTAAGTAATTTGAAAATGAAAAGAGCTTAATCAAAGGGGCTTGTACAGTATGAAACTGTGCAGAATCTCCATCTACCTTTGAGAGAGACCCTTCTTCAAAATCTCTCCTGGCAAAACAACCTCATCCTGATCCAGGTCTCATTAATTTCAAGAGGAAATCCTTCATGGATATGTCTAACATGACACCTCAAAATATCGTTATTTCAAGGGGTGAAATTCAGTTTTAAATGGATGATCTAGGGCTTGGAATACCAAAGAAGCCCAAGTGACTCTGAATCCAACATGTGGATTAGACCTACAGGCACACCAGGTTGCTCTCTGAGTTGGTTGCACCACTCACATCATCCAATGTGATTCTGTGGTTCTGTGATCATAACAAAGAAAGTTTCAGTGACACTCAGCAACATTAGAAATAATAAATAAATAAATAAATAAATAAATAAATAGCAGCAACAATACTGAAAAAAAAGAGGAGAAATTGCATTCTGGTTTTAACACCACAGAGTTTGCTCACCCCATAACTTGCAAAATAATAAATAATAAACTGTGAACCAAAACTCAAGACTGTTTCTTTTTATTTGAATGTCATGACTCTTGAGCCACAGACACAGAGAATCACAGACTCCTCTCAGCATGAACCCCCAACTCTATTCTCCACAGCAAAAATCCCATTGCTTTTATTGAGTTCTGATATGACCTGGTGATTTGGCAAATGTCTGTGGACTAAAGATGATGGAAGTCTGAAGACCCTATGCATAAAGAGAAAATGACATTTGGGTCATCCTCACCCTGGACAAACAATCCTGTATACATAATGCCTAGACATGGGAGAAAAGAACCAGGTCATGTGTTTCCTTTACAGCTAATATACCTGTGTATGTGTGTGTAGTGAGATGCAGATTGTCATGGTCATTTTTCTCTACAGATTATGGTAATGATTAAATGAGCATGAATACGGACTTCTGAAAATGATAACAAGTAGGGGAAATTCCATCCTATTTTGTATCTCTATCTTTTCTGTGAACATTACTTTGTTATCTGCAATATGCAAGTCTTTGAATAGGTGCTATTAATTTAATATGCATTTATTCTTTCTGATCTCTCTTTAATTTTAAATTAAGTGAAGTCAATGATCAAAGAAAGGCCAGAATAATAACCCTGTAGGATGATTTTATTTTATCTTTCTTTTGGTCACAGAAAGCAATGAGATGTAGCACTGTCTGTTTTTTCTAGGCCAGTTCTGCAATATGTACTTAGGTGACAACGTGGCCTGCAGTAACACCAAAGTACATGGGAGTCACCCAAATAAACAACTGCCAAGTAGAGCAAAGGCCTAGGATCAAGTTCTAAACACCCTTATTTACCTTTTGTGTTTCAGCAGTTGCTAAGAGCCACAAGCTTATTGCTCCAAGCCATTAAACTTGGAGCAGAAAGACTACCCCTGCCCCAAAGAATTGCAGTAATAGGTTGTTTAACTCTGTAAAACTTAATCTGCTTATGAGTGAAAGACATACACTCACACACCCAAACTCTCCTTAGCAGAATATTTAACTATCCTTTTTAAAAATCATGACAAAGATTGGAACCATCCTTGTGCTACCAATTTTCTTTGTCACTCTGCAGAAAAAGTCATGTCCATGACAGAATCAATACCCAAACATTACTCAGGAGGAAGTGGGCTGAGAATTTACCAATTTATTTCTTATAAGTAACTACTAAAGAAAATTATTTTCAGACAGATCCCTCTAACATATCTACAGTTTTATACAGAAAGATAAGCTCTGCAGAGAAGATAAAGTTTTTGTTAGACCAACCAGTATCGCTGGGGAACAAAAACAACCAAAAAATGAAGCTCTGAGGCACAATGGAGCTTTATCCAGCTAAGGGGCTTGTGCATCAGAAAGACAGGGGATGTATTTAACCCCTTTTTTCCTCACTTAATTTCATGATCTATATGTTCAAAACTTTTTTTCTTTTACATCCATAGACAGTATCAGTCAGTGACTCAATGAGCTGTAAGATGCCCAGTTGCAGGACAAGACTCAAAATTGAGACATCCCCTTGAACACAGGTTCCCCCCTGGCAGCAGGAGTTAAGCTCTGGACTGTGAAGACCAGAAGTGTGTTTAGAAATGTTTTGGATATTTGCCCTACTCTTGACTTGCCATTAACCTGGCAGTTAAAGACACTAAATAGCAAGCCCTAAGGTTTTGAGTTTGTGTGGAGAAAGACCTCTTCACGTGGCCTCCTCTTCTTCCACCATATGAGGAGAATCCCAGGGAGTGATCCAGCTGCAGAACCGAACTCAGGTCTGCCTTACTCTTTGAACATTGTTGCATTTTCTATCTGAAGCCACTTAGAAATTTAGCACAAAATTGGATTTTCTAACAATTCAGAAGAATTAATTCCAGATTATTGGAATATCCATATTATTGCCCATCCAATGTGCAGGACTTAAATGCTGCTAGATTTTGAGATATATCAGTTTTATATCAGAGATGAATCACTTGTATCCTTCCTCACTTAAATGCGTCTATTTCTGGAGTGGATTCTGGCAATTGCTCATTCCACTGTTAAACAACAAGTTAAGATGGGAAGCCCAGGTTACTGTTCACATCCCAGAAGGGATGAACTGGGCAAGTACAAATTCAGGCACAAATTTCCATTTCTGGAAAGCACTATTACCATATGAAATGGTTTGCTGGTTAAATCACACACAATGTACAGATAAACATCACGTCTTGATATCAGTGGAAATTATCCCCACTATCAACAATAAGAGCAATTACTTATGGAGAGAATCACCTCACCTAAATGTAGTTATCTACTAGTCAGGCATTTAATCTAAGGTAAACACCTAAGCTCCCTCTGTGATGAACAGACAGAAATAGGCACAGGGAGAGAAGGAAACTCGTCCTGTTCCAAGATAAATGTCCTGAGATAGGTAGACTGAATCACCTTCCAGAGGTGCTTATCTCTCTTTATTGACTACAGAAGGAACACAGATAATTAATTAGCCATGACTAGACACCTAATTTTTAGATACCTAGACACCTAAACTTTAGCAAGATGAATCAGAGCTGAGGGAGTCCCACTAGGTAAATTTCCTCCTTCCCTTTCCTCTGTGAAAGAATGTCTGACGCCTGAAATATAAAGCTTGGATTGGTTCCAAAACCATCTTTTTCCTTTTCCTTAAGAATTTTTAAAAATTCTTTTCTCTATTGCTTTACCTCATATTACCTCATTGTGGGGATATTCAATTTGCTGCTGTTTGACAGTGAACAAACTGCTATTTTTATTGGAATACACACAACAATGCATTTTCAGAAAGGAAAATGATAATATGTGATAAATGCTTATTTTAAAACATTATAATAGAATCATCTGTATTTTATTTGCTTTCCTTCCGAGTGTGGTGTAATTTTATGTACAGCTTCTATTTCCCACAGGATTTAAAAAAATTACAGCTTTTTAAGCAGATCTGTGCCTACAAATAAATCCAGGCTCTTTTTATTGCAGCATTTGATATAATTTGTATAAGTTACAGCCTAATAAAAGATAGGGGAGCAAACTTCAAGCCACATCATCAGTTGTTTCCCCCCAGTAATGATATAAAATTATATTTGTTCTGGTTCTTTTTGCGTGGTTCATCAGATTAAGAAATTTTATTAGACCTCCTACTTCGAGCTTGTAACAATAAGATCCTTCCTATGCCAATAAGTTCAGCTTAGAGAAGTTCTGATGCGCTTATAGGCAAAGTGGAAAATATAGGCTGGAAAGGCATCTCTATTTATTTAAGCACATACTTAGTACAAGATTAAAGTTATTTGCTTACATGCTGTCCTTAATATGGATAGGCTTAAAGGCATTTCCATGTATTTTCCTGAATGGGGAACACATTCTCAGATGTGCAATGAATTTTCATTATTGTTTTTTTTTTCATGTTAAGTATCTGAACATGGGATGTGCTAATGCAAATAAAATTGGTAGGTAGGTAGACCCTGGTGAGTAAAAGTTCACAGGGTGCAAAGTAGGGGTAAAAGGGCTGAACAACAGATGAATAAAAAAAGCCATACCTTTGGGCTGAAATTTCCATGTAAAATTTTGCTCACATTTCAAATGTGAACAGCACATACTTGTTGCTCCAGATTTTAGAATATTTTGCCTTGTCCCAGTCTATACTTGGCAAAAGAGATGTTTAGGTAGGGGCACAGGTGTTTCTCAGTACCAAAATTCCTCTAAGATTCACTGGGTGGCATAGAAAGCCATACGCACTCACAGGTCTAGACTAATGTTTTCCAAGTCTTGTGAGAGGAAGTGATTTTTTTTTAAAAGGAAATATGGATAAATTAAGAGACTCAGCATCAGTGTAGGGCTTGTACTGTGCAAATTGACTGCTTAGCCACAGGTGGGGAGAAATCAAGCAGAAATTTTACCACCAGCCAATCAAAATGATTTAACCCTTTGGAGTTCTTGTGAATATGAACATTGAGACCCCTTGGACAAATCACGAAGGGAGATTCTAATGGAATATCACATTTGAAATTATCACAGGCCTCAGGGAGCTAGTTTCTGCCTTGCCAGCTCTGAGAACAGTGAAACCAGACTGTGAAATCACTATGATAAAACAAGGTGAGCTTTCTCTTACAAACAGGTGGTTATTATTTTCTGTTTCTGAACAGCCTGAAATCTTTTCTTTCACAGAAAGAAAAAAAGCAACAAAAAAATGTGGTTTTGTGGTTAAGGCACTGAATTCAGACTAGGCAGTACTGAATTATTGTCACAGCTTTACTTTGGCATCAGGCTGGGAAAGCCTTTCACTTTTCAAACCTGCAGCAATATTGAGGTGCACGCCTGGAGCTAACCAAACCAAAGATCACAGAATCATAGATTGGTTTGGTTTGGAAAGAATCTTAAAGATCATCCAGTTTCAACCCTCTGCTGTGGGCAGGGAAACCTTCTCACTGACCAGTTTTCTCACAGCTCCATCCAACCTGGTCTTGAAAAATCCCAGTGGTCATTCTACTTAGCGGGATGCAGGACCAAGATTTTAGTTCTCTGTGACTTCCTGATGCGTAAATTTAGGTCTAATATACTTCCTTTGTTTTCTGTTTTTATTCACACTCTAAATAAAACTCTTGAAGCAGCCCTTTGGTTCTGCTTGGCTTAGTTTGAAATGTAGTTTTCAGTATTAAGGTAATTGGTTTAAAAAAGAGGTGAGGCAGGTGAGCATCTGAAGAAACAAAGACATAAATGGCACAGTGCTGGAGGAGAGATAGCAAAATGGGCTTGTTGTAGGTTAAGAATAAAAGAAATACAACATAGAATAATAGAATCTAAGAACGGGAAGGATGGGAAGGAACGAAGGAACATTAAACATCTAATTCCAACTGCCCTGCCATGGAGGCTTGGAACTGTCATTTCTCTGCTAATGTAAAAAAAAGGTAGGTGAAAATGTAATCTGTTCCCCTCTGCACTTATCAGCAGGACAAGGAATGATGAGTTGCACTGGATGACCCTCCCAAAGCCCCCTCCAGACTTACTGTCAGTATTTTCTAAGACTGGAAATTTTGTCTGGGTGCAGGATGTTATCACAGTTGGTCCTGAGCTTCGTGCACACCTCCAGCACTACTGCAGGACAGAAAAACCAGGCACAAACAAACATCTTTGTGCCACAGTGGCTTTTGGCCAGAGTTTATAAGGAGCCATCCATCAAAGAGCAAGAATGCTTACAAGTTTTGAGTTGAGAAAGTGCAGCGGCAAGCTTTTGGGGGGATTTCACAATACTGATTTCTTGGTTTGAAGCAAAATACATTTACAAGAGCATCTGCTGGTGTGAGCCTCTTAAATAAGGCATATACTCCGTGTTACTGCTTCATCATCATGTATAATTGGCAATAAACCTATTTAGAATTCAAGATGCATAAAACTGAAAGTCTTTGAAGGGAATAGCTGCTGAGATTATATTTATTGTGATTTCCCACAATATTTTTCTATGCATAATGTGATAAACCTCCAAGGTGGTTGTAGGCAAAGCTGAAATATTCACAAGTATGCAGTTATTATGAATTTAGACAGGTTGTAAGACATTTTGATATCAAACTCTTAATGAATGGCAGTAAACATATTCTACATTACTTTATTAAAATGCCTATTAAAACATACACATCCACAGAATGATCACTGGATGTGTTTACTTGCGAGCAAAAAGGCCATGAAGAAAACAGCATGGAAATAAATTTTCTTTTCCTGCACCACTATGATAAGAATTAGGGCATGCATTTAAAGTTCATATTATTTTCAGTGTGTTCACAGCACATCCAGATAATCAGATATTCAAAGGAGGATTCCCAGTCGGTTCCAATATGCCACGACTCAGTAAATTGAGTTGTGTAAATGGTAGTTCCATATCCAACAATGTTGTTTTGAGATTCCAGAAAAACTGCTACACTCCAAAACAACAACACAAAATCCCAGCCAAACGACAAATAGCCAACAAATTCACTCTTGTTATCTTGATGATTATCAAATAAAATTTGTTGATGTTTTCTTTCTATTTGGCTAAATTTTAATTAGCAAAAATTTAAAATTAAATGTCCTGTTGAGCTAGAATATGGGGAATTTTTTTTCATTTCAACATTTCTAAGTACACAGTCTGAAGGGAGTAAAAATTCAAATTATGAGTTGAAAGCATATGGAAATTTATTCTTTCTGAGTAAAATTTTATTTTCTTCGCAAAGTCCTGATCAACACCCATGACAAACACAAGAACAGAAGTCTCCTGTAACATCCAACAGCAATTCCATTGCTCCATACCATGCTGTTAATCTAGAGCAGCTCTTAAGGGGATTGAATATGCCACACTTCCAGTGGCAGTGCATAGGAAGCTACCTCCTGATGGGAATACCTCTGTGGGACACATCCTGTCCCAGTGTGAAGGAAATACCAGCTAGAAAAGAACCATTATGCCATAAATTCACCCAAAACATGGCTTCAAGGTGAAGAGTGTGTTGGATCAGCACATGGAGCCCTGAGCTGGAGAACTGGGAGTGGAGTGGGAAAAGGCGCCATAGAGCACTTAATGCCTCCCTTAGGATAGACTGACCAAGAGTTAATGCCTGCAGCTTTTTGCCTGCTACCAGAAAAAGAGAAATTATCGTTAAATGTAGGTGCCTTCCTGGTATATGCTGCTTCTCTAGTTATTGGCTCTGAAAATATTAGTGTAAACTGGTGGTGAGAAGCTTTGTCTGCTCACAAGCACAGCCAGCTGCTGGATTCTGGAGGGCATACCTGGGATTTATCATAAATGATAACTAAAGTGGGACAAAACCTTGGCACAACAACGACCAGCTTCTCTCCTCTTTGTCAGTGCAGCTATCTTGCTCTTGCTGGAACAAGGGGGAATGGCTTTAAGCTTAAAGAAAGAGGGGGAATAGATTAGATGTTAGGAATAAATTCTTCCTTGTGAGGGTAGGGAGGCCCTGGCACAGGCTGCCCAGAGAAACTGTGGCTGTCCCTGGATCCCTGGAAGTGTCCAAGGCCAGGTTGGATGGGGCTTGGAACAATCTGGGATGGTGGAGGGTGTCCCTTCCCATGGCAGGGGGTAGGAATGGGTTGATTTTTACAGTTCCTTGAAACCCAAGAAATTCTATGATCCTTACATTTACCAGTCCTCAAGAGAATACGGATTGCTTTCATAGGGAAACTGAGTCTCAGAATGCCGAATTAACAGGGGGAGAGGCTTGCAAAGTAAGGACCTGCATTGGTGTCTTTGCCCAGCAGAAGTTCATGGAAATAACTTGTACAACACTGAAAAAAATGCCCTGAGGCTGTTTACTATTTTTCTGTGTCATGGGTATACAACAGCACATTCCCACCTGCCTGTTGCAAGTATTTTCTCATTCAGAAATGAATTTTTAAAGAATGTAGAACAGCAACATACCCTACACAACTCCTATTTATACAGCACTGCTGTTGTTATAAGAACTGTTTATACAAATAAGTAACATAGCCCACAGTGCAATATATTTCACTTGCCTAATGTACTTTTTGACATTTGATGAGGAACTGCAAGCCCTAATCCCCAAGTCCAGGTTAAAATGAGGGAGAAATGTCCCATCCAAATGAAAGGCTGTCATTGCTCTTGCTGGAAGGAGACACATTTATTTCCATGTCTGGCAATAATATTGTTTTAAAGCAAACTGTGAAGGAGTTATCTGAGACGAGTCAAAAGCTGGAATATGTATTTAAACATATTAATAGGCTTGGAAGAGCACATTTATTTAAAAAAAAAAAAAAAAAAAAAAAGTTGCTTTATGAAGAACTCTTTTCCCTAAGAAAAATTTACTCAACATGTTTTATTTACTGTTCAAGCCATAATACAATGTTATAGCCCCACAGATATCATTGATAAATGTATTAGGATACCATATGGACAAAGAACACTCTGGGAGGACAGCAGCCTCCCTACCATGAGGGGTGTTTTTTATTCTCAGTGCATCATGAAAAAGGACATTAACAGGAAGGGTTTGAAAGGACAACATGTGACAATATGAGTGCGGGTGTTTTCCCCAAGCACAGGCACAGGCACACTGGTGCTACAGAAGAAACAAGGAGGCTGGAGGAGATGTATGAACGGGGAATGAGAAAGGATAAGCAGATACCACTTGCATGGGGCCATGAGGAGTCACTACTCCACTGTGCTCTCTGTGCCCTCCTTGGCTGCTCCACCCTTGCATGCAAAAGTCCCAAACCTTCCCAAAATTCCCAAATCCCCAAACATCTATAGAGTAACAGTACAAACCCAGCAACTTCTTTTAAGAATTCCTCAAGGAAGCTCAAATCCTCCCTTTATATCCTTTTAGAGACACCACAAAGGTGGTTGTATCCCAGTGAATTTACATTAAAGCAAAAAAAAATGTTGTCCCCAAAAATGGGGAAAAAGAGCAAACTCTTCCCAGTATCCACATCAGTTAAATATTTCCCCTCTTCTGCCCTTCCCCCCCTGTCTCCAGCACTGCTGCTCGAAGGAGAAAGTAACAAAGATATTTGAGATTATAAAGGGTTTTGGATGAGTGAATCTGGAGTGAGTAAAGCTCTTAGAAAAGAATTTAAAGGATCGCAGTGGCATGCAGTCATGTTATATAAACATATTCTGAATGGTACCATCATACGCCCAGCCCTGGCGCCACAATTGCATTAAGTGAAATTTTATACAGAAATTGTGAAAGTGCACCAGGGTTGGCTGATTATCTGCTCTTTCTGTTCCCTTTCAGACACGAAGCAAAAAGCCAAGGTGCTGGAGAAGAATGTGGACAGTGCCAAGAGGTTCCTGACCTAATTTAAGCAAAAGGTTTTCTTTCTTTTCTTTGGGTTTTTTTTTTGATTTTTCTTTTTTTTTTTTTTTCTTCCTTTCTCTCTCTATTTTGGTTTCCTCCACGGGGTTCAAAGCTGTCTGTCAGTCATTAGAAACAACCACCCGAAACTGACTGTCACTGGGATTTAAAATTTTCAAACACCTAAGGAAAGAGAGAGAAGAAACTGGAATAAGGTTGTGGCGTAAAAACCACTTCCTGAAGTGCCTAATTAATATTTCCCTTATGTATCTTGACAGTTTTGAATGTATTTGGAGGGAGGAAATTTACTATACTATTCAGTAATTGTTTATCCTTGCCAAAATAAGTTAATTAAAATGAGGCTCTGATTAAAATGAAAGGGCCTGGCTCATTTGAAATATTAATTTAGGCCTCTATTTCTGCAATCTGCCTGCAAGGGTCTCCGTGAAGGAGCAGGGCTATGTTTGTTAAGCAGTAAAGCATTTTTGCAAGGAAAGCCAACCTTTTATTTGTTTTTAATGTTGTCTGATCTCTTTCCCTGAATTAGCCTGGGTCTGTTGACCTTTGGGGCAAACTGTAAAGCCTCACTTTTACTTGCACTAAGGATGAGTTTATGGTTTGTGTTTGAAGGGGGAAGGGAGTTGGGAGAAATCTGTTGTGTGGGTTTGGGGTGTACCTTTTTGGAGGTTATCTTTCCTACTGATGCTCTTACTTAGACCTGGTAGTACCACTTATGTGGGATTTCCCCCCATTAATCTCTGCTACTGAGAGACACTGCTCTTGCAATAAGACAAGAGACAGCCTCTACCCAGCCACACAGAAACTGGACTGAAACATTTAAAATAAGGAATGTTGATATAGTTTCTAAGACTTCTTCCTCTCTGTCCCCAAAATAATTTAAATTTATTTTTCCGTATAAAATTTCCAGTCTCTGAGATATTCTGAGAATATTCTGTGCCATTCTGAATTAAATACTGTTTTTCACTTCGTACACACATAAATAAAAAAAAAATTAAAAAGAAAATACACCCCCTAATTTCTCTATCAGCTCTGAGTATAAATATTATAAGTAATGATTATAAATGTATAAACAATATTTATACAATTATAAATAATAAGTATAAATATTAAACCTATGTGCCTCTCTAGACAAGGAATTCAATTGTGTGCTATAAAATATCCCAAACAACAGAAGAACCCAAAATGTTCTGTCAGGGTTAATGTCACAATCCTCTCTCTGTTTAAAAGTTCCAGGAAACCTGGGAAGCTCTTTCACCCAAATCCCATATGAGACATCATGGATGAACAGCAGAAACTGGTTCTTCCTATGCAGGAACTTAAAAACTCCACCAGCCATGTGAAATAATGCCTGTTTTACTACAAAATGAGTGGATACATAGCATAATCCTGTTGTTTTACTGGCTATACTGACTCTAAACCAACTAGGAGAGAATCTCTTCATGTCCACTGGACAACCCTGGGAAATGCTGGTGGTGCAGGGTATGTCAGAATTCTGGAGGATGTCCCATTGTTTCTATCCTCACCCACAAATATCTGCTGCACTGCAGATCCCCATCTGAAGGGGAAAGATTCTGTTGGCTCTGCTGCAGTCACTGACCCAGAGGAAACTCAGGTATTAGATTATTTGATGTTGCTGACATTTCTATTTTCCTGCTGACCCAAGAAACTCAGACATAGACTTTAAATCAGGCTATAAGGAGATTCCCTGGCACAGCAGAGAAGAACGTTTGCAGAAACAGAGACTGGACTCATTAAAAACTGGTATTGCCAAAACATTCATGGAATGAAAATATTTTACCCAAACAGTCATTGGGTTAAAGCACACCCACAACAGCAAGAGGTTGCTAAAATTGCCTTCCTCTCTTCCACCCTGTGTGCCCCATCAGACCTCAAGTGAGGATGCCACAAAAAGTGTCCTTGCTCCAGTGCCACTATAAAGGTGGGAATCCTGTGGAATGCCACAGTGCACAAACTGAGCAGGCAGCAAACTCAGGCACCTTAGTACTGTGTCCCTGCATTTTACACCTTTGCAACTCCTTTGTTACTCAGCTTCTCACTCCTCACCATCACCATGCTACACTTCCTGCAAGCCAGGGCAGGGGTGGAAGATGAGTTTGTGCTGCAGGGAATATTCTTTACAAATCTGTTTCTAACCAGTAGGTACTTTGTCCTGATTCAGAGCATCTTGATATTTTATCTGTTTGTTGGTTTGGTTTAGTTTGGTTTCCACGCCCCCCCACCCCTGCCCCCACCCCATATTGATTGGAAGATTTTCACAAGTTGTGAAGACCGTGCTCCTGCTCATCTAAGAGTGTGCAGCCTGAACAGTAGGCTCCTGGCTTCTCTTTTTTAGGAGGAAGAGGGCCCCAGAGTGAATGGAGCTCTCAGGTTAGAGCTTTTCAAAGGCAAGCAGCCTCTACGAAAGGTTTCAGTTCAAGACCAAGATATATACAGGTAAATTTCTGCATGGTGTGTGCAGGGAAAATCTAGTCTGTCATCACAATCAGGAGATACGTTGGGTTTATCTGCTCCCATATTGACATTTGCTCCATTTGAGAAGCCCTAGAGACATAAATTAAAGCCTATTTGAGAGATAAATTAAAGGTAACAAGCATTCCATATGACCTGCTAAATAATGACCTAAGTCCTTAGATACCAAAAAATTTTTAACTGAATTCCTCCGAGAACTCCATTCAGTTATCCAGTTATCAATATCACCTCAAGATATAGTTATCTACATCAAAATACTTAAACACTGCTGTGTCCACCCCAGACTGAATCCCAACCCTGTATTTAAGTCAATTTTGCTTATGGGTTGAGTTCTAGAAGCCTGTATCAAGACCACAGTGATACTTCTGCATTTTTAGGAGGTCACTGCCTAGGCCTGGGGCCGTGTAGCATTTTCCTCAACAATCACCAGTCATGGCCTGGGACTCAACACATACCAGGGACCAGTCCCAGTAATCAATTTAGATGCAATTAGCCTGTTTTGGAGGGTGAGATTTATACAACCTGGATGTGAGCCACCCCATCTCCATCAGCCCTTGTGCCACAGAAAGGTGCCACAATGTTCTCCTACACTCTGACCTGTGTGTGATGTGGCTGAAGGCCAGCTAAATGGGATTTACTGGGATTACAGTTCTACATTTAGGTTCCAAGGTCTCACTTTATTTATTTTTAACACTTAGACCTTAATTAGAGTTGGAGAAATAAATTAGGCCACGATAGTTTAAGAATAAAATTAAATGTCTATCAAAAAAATATTTTGCCTGATTTATTTCAGGGAATATTGCTTTAAAATTCCATTATGTCATTTAATATTTCTGTGAAATTCTTCTATTTAGACTTCTGTTAATAAGAGTGCTGGGAGCAATGGAGACCCCAGGGCTGGCAGGATTGTTTGGGTCAGAAAGGATATTATTTATATATAGGTTTATATGTAGATCTGATACCCAAACATCTGGTTGGAAATGAAAATTCCCCCTGTGCTTTCAAAGTTTTTCATTCCACCTTCAAGTGAATTTCTAGGGAAAGTTAGGGCTGCATCTTTCTCCTTTTGGCATCCCAAATGCAGGAGCTGAGAACAAAACAGGAAGGAGCAAAGTCCCTCTCCTGAGTCTAGCTCAGCTCACCTGCTTGGCCTCCATAAAATATGTATTCCCTTATCTATATTTCCCTTCTGAGATTGTTTATATTTATTTTCCTTATACAAAACATCCCCACTCAGCCCATACTTGCACTCCATCCCCATTGGTGTGGATCTTTTCTGCTATTACAGTTCAGGCATTTGGCAAAACAAGATAACAACAGAGAGCTTTGTTACAACCCAAAGGCTAAAACTGAAAAGCCTGTAAGTGGGAGTGTTTTTCTGATGGAAAGTGAGGCACCAGCTGCTTCTCAGGGCTAAACCTTTCCCTGAACCAGCACCTCTGTTCTTGTGCTATGTGGTTCCTCTCCCTATATCTCTTTTAATTTTCATTTACATCAAGATTGTTTTCTTAGAGTTGTCTCACATAGCGAAGAGGAAGGAAAGCATGAATAGACTATTGATGGTTCTAGCTTCATATATAATGTATATGGCACTCTTATCTGTGAAAATATTATCTTTATAGCAGAATATATTTAAGAGGTCAGAGTACTGGGTTTGTTTTGGCTGGAGAGAGGTTTCAGGGTGACTGGCCACATCTAGCAGCAACCTAAGAGTCAAGATGCTCGAGTTGTGTTTTCCGCTCTTCCTGTGTTACCTTGAGAAGCCACAGGGGTTTTCTCTGCCCATGTATGTTAAATATCTGTCTCCAGAGCTGCAGCAGCATGTTCCTGCACTCCCTCAGAGCAGCCTGTTTTCCTCCCCACAAGCCCATGTGGATGCCTCTCCTCTAGTTTCATGGGGGGAAAGGGAGAGGGAGCATTTACCAGCCTCACAGTGCAGCCATTTTAGCTCAAGCTTGTGGCTGCTTCTTCCAGCTTTCCCACCAACACTTTACCTCTTTCAGGTGCCCTTGCCATCACATGGCTGTCTCTGCCCTAGATATGGGCTTCATTCAGAGGTGAAACAACAGTGGAGAAGGTGCTTTTCTCACCTCGTACAGGGGTTGTTCCTTCTGCCAAGAAGAGATCAGGCAGTCCCACAGCACAGTTATGGGGGAGAGGTTGGGATAATCCCTCCATCCCCAGACTTGCCTGCTTCCCAGTACACAGCAATGCTGCTTTGCTTAAATTCTGTCAAATCCTTTGAAATCAGCAGATGAAAGATAATGCAACTGCACTGTTCTGGGTCTGTGCGACTACAAAGGAGTGGGATTCTCTTCACAGAAGCTTAGATTTGTTGATTTTTTTTTTCTCCACTTAATGGGAATTTCTAAAATGCGTGGAGTAGAAACTGTTTTGGTGGTGTGCTGAGGGATGTTGAACCAAAGATCTTGAGAGAATTTAACCTATCCACATAAATGTATGCAGAGGAAGGTAGAGAAGGAAAAACCTACTCCTTCCTGCTTCATGTACATTGTCATGAGAGCAAAAATTAGACAAAAAAGAAAGAGAAACTTTCTGAGGTCCAACTGGGACTGGAGTCCAAGCATAACAAATAGAAACAGCTCCTGAATGAAAATGCAATCCCTGACCAGGCTCACAGCCTAAACCAGGAGCACCATCAAGCAGGAAGGGAGCCAAGGCAGAGATCTGCAGGTTACACACTCCATGACCTGTTGGAGAGTATGTCAGTCATTTCCAAAATTAAGTATGGGTAACCTGAACCTCTTTTCAAACACAGGACCACGGCTGCTTTAAGCACTGACAGAAAGACTGTTTGGCTAAATGAGGAAAATTATCCCTCTTCATATCTCATATGTGTTGTAACATTGTCCTTGAGACCAAACCAGTATGGTTATTGACACTAAGCTGTTTAGATTCCCAGAAGACACGAATTTTCAGTACAGAGTACTGGCATAGCTACACACAGATGAAGCATAAATTCTCCGTAGCTACTCACCTGATATGCAGGATATGCAATTTAGCAGGTTTGTGTACATCTCCAGCAGCTTGATGATCATCAGCGGGGTGCTCACATTGAAATGCCTGAGCAGTGGTGCTCATCTCCTGCTCTACATCACTCACAACAGGAGCTTTGGTCCTGGTGAAGGAAGGAGAGGGAAGGCACATGGTAGGAGCTGCCCGAGCTCCCATCCCAAGAAGGAGATTTACAAGCCCATTTTTTGCACAATGTGCCGTATTCCAAGGACAAAAGCAAAACAGCTCTTCAGAAATTTCTCCATGAGCTGGAGATAAAAGTAATCCCTGCTAGGGATGGCTTAGCAGTATGCATATATGGGGGAGGAATTTCAGAGGAAGGGAAATACCCCTCCACCCCATCCTGAGTTTTCAATAGTACTTTGTAGTTCTGCCCACTTTTGAAGTAGCTTAAAAGAAATGGAAGTATTTGGAATGTTTTTACATGAGAAATACTTCCTTTTGTATAATTAAAATTATTGTGGTTGGCTCCTAGAGTGAGAGGCTCATAAATTTGTTTCCAGTAACAATCAGTATAGTTAATACCCATCCTATCAAACTGAGTTAACTCGTGTTCATTTTGGGCCTCATCCAGAGCTTATTGATGTCAGAGGAAAGAAACTATTGACTTAAATTGGCTTTGGAGTAGACCCTACAAGGTGAAAAGAACAGATAATCTGGTTATTTCTGCCACAAAGAAAAGAGATATCCAGTGAAAATAAATAGGTAAAAGTCAAAATAATTTTTTTAAAATATTAAAAACCAGACAAAAGAATATCAGTAACAGTGTGTTTTGTGTGACTCAGAGTTGTTATAGGGAGAGGCAGAGAACCACATGGTGCAGAGGGTGACCACAAGAACTCTCAGAAATGAGGAGGAGACATAGTGAGATGAAGAAAATTTGCCTGATTTGCCTTCCATATCTGAAAGTCTAGAATTAAAGCCTGACCAGGGCAAGTATTATATGAGATAACGTTAGGTTTTATGTATTCTGGCCAAACCTGTGATATCAGGTTTTGAAGTTTTCCAGTTAAAAACAGAGATTACAAAAATTACATGAGACAAAGATCCTGAAGGACACACAAACCCAGGGAAGGTTTACAAAGAATCCAGTGGTGTTTCTGGCCATGCTGGATGAATTATCAAAAGCTATGAGGATCTCTGAAATGAGTTCAGAACCCAGCAGGCTTCCCATGAGAACAGGCATCTGCAATGCAAATTCCGTGCCCAAGCCCTGCAGCATGATTGCCAGATCCAAGCATCAGAGTGATGAATAAATCCCCTTTTCACTCCCCTTACAAATAATGAAAATATAAGGAATAAAAAATTTGAAGTCTTTTTTTATTGGCCTGATGGTTTAAGGACTTTGAGTGCTGCTGGCACTCCAAATGCTCCTCTTTCCAACTATGAGTATGAGAAATTACTTTATTGTCTAAACCAAGGATGGGATACTCACTTCTCTACAGGTCTTCACTCTGGGTCCCATTTGGCTTGTCTCCTTCCTGTTTCCATATTTTTTCTTTGACTTCTTTCCTCGAGACCATATTTCCCAAAACATCCTGGAGGTGAACTTTTTCCCTACAGTGAAACCATTAGTAAAATATCTGTTGAATTCAAGAGGGCCAAGAGAGTGTCAGGGACAACTGACTTCACTCCTTATTTTACAATTCTATTTACCGGTAGATAAATCATTCTGAGAATTTCTCTGCTCTGAGAATTTCCCCAGCATTAACAGACCTGGATCTCCTGTGGTCAGGATGCCACAGCTGCCCTGTGCAACTTCCTCACTCAAACTCAAACAGTATTATTGATTAGATGTCCCTATAATGTCATCCTTATCCCAGTTATAGCCTCAGTGACTCTGTTTAATATTGTGCACATGGTCTGGGATATTATTTCTGACTCATCATCCTGTGTGTGCTTTGGTGTGCTCTTTTCATAAGGCCAAGATCATGCTTTACATATTGGCTTTGTGTCCAACAGATTTTAAATAGATACAGAGAGCAGTGCCATTCAAGTGTGAGTTTTAGTTACCCAAAAGATCAGCTTAAATCTCCAAGGACAAAGAGCTGACATAAAAGTCTAGTCTTCCAAAATCTTACACAAATCTATAAAATTCCTGTTAGGTAACCTGATAAGTCACTTGACATTTCCATACTTTGATATCTCCAATTCCTGAAGGGAGGTAACACTCTTATCTTTTTGAAGGTAACATGAAACTAATTTTTCCATTGACAGATTATTCTGGGGACTTCTGCCAAATGAAAGCTTCACTAAAACCTTCCAATGAACATATTTCTAGAGGAAAAACAACGCAGAGACACGAAAATAAGAGAATACCGTAAAGAGTCTAACCTCAGTTGGCCATTGTCATTGTATATTTATGCAATTTCCTTTTGCAAGATAAAATCCTTAATCTGTGTTTACTGATCTGGGTCAAAGCACAACAGTGTTGAAAGAGATATTAGAGGTTTTGCATCTGTGTTCATTTTTAAGGCAATATCTCCTTAATTCTAAACCACCAAAGCAACACCCTTTTCTATTACGAGTTTAAAGGGTGATGCGTGGTTGTTTTAGATGAAGAAGGTAAATTACTACTACTTGAGAAAACAAATAGAAAGCTGTTTTAGTCATCACATTAGGGTTAAAAAAAATACAACATGATTTGTCTATATGGCAGTATACATGCAAATGGAGTAGTCATATTCACACATATTACTCTGAAGGAAGATTTCCTGATAATTTACATAGGGGAGAAATCCTTTCATTCCTGCATTCAAAAGGGAGGGAAGAGGCCCCATCCACAAGCAAAATTACAGGAAACAAAAAGAGAAGTGAGTGCATGTTCAAGTACTTGGAGAAAAATGTTGGATTTGTTCCAAATACCCAGCACTATTACTGAAGCTGATATGCCTCCCCAAAACTGTATAAATTATTCCCTTGATAAAGAGTCTGGTGCTCAAAAACTCTATCAGCATTGTTGAAATACAAGGTTTTGAGTCAAAAATTATCCAAATGTACAGTCGGGAGCAGATATATCCTGGGTAGAGAGAAGCCAAAGAGCTTGTACAGAGGTTTCCATACAAGAGAAGTTTAGCTTGGAGGAAATATATTTTTGCAGTTAAAAGTTTTCACACACACAGAGAAAATGAAACAATAATAAAACCAAAACACTAAAAACACAAAAAACTCCAAATAAAAACATAAACAAACGAAACCACAAAAAAGCAAACACTTTTTTTTTAATTGGTAGAACAAAAAAAAAAAAAAAGCCAATAAATTTCCTGTTCTTGTACCAAGACAATAAGAAATAATTAATTTTGACTGCTGATATTAACTCCAGGCCTTATCAGCCAATCTCACCAGAAAGAAATATTTTTCTGGTTTTACCAAGTAGTCTAGAAGGAAGCTGGATTTATGATTAAAAGGTTATCTGACAATAAAAAGATGTGATATACTTCCTGTACTTGACAAAAAATTGATTTCTGTGCAGTAATAAGACACTAATTATATTATTGTCACTTCAATATTAATTTGCAAAAATTTGCGCTTTTTTTTTCTCCCAGAAAGGTTTTGACAAAATAAAAATTTATCAAACCAATTAAACTTATTAACCAGAAGACTGAATAATTTTTTTTAATACGTGCTCAGGCTGTTCTGGAAAATGATCCTCACTTGGGCTGACATTGCATTGTCTTAGTTCTCATATGAGGTGATTTTTGTGATCTTTGTATAAGTTGAGTTCTCCTATCTTCAACTGGAAAAATTTAAAAATTTAGTCAAGTAAGAATGTCGAAATCTACAGCCAGTGCCTCCACCTGAGGCAGTCTGAAACAGGTGTCTCAAAAAGATGGGATGAATCATGCCAAAAATAATTGTGTTCTCCATAAACTGCAAAGGGAATTGGGAAGTTACCTCAGCTGCAGCTCAGCTAGAGTCTTCTCGCTGAGATAATTTGAATTCCCTGGTCCACAAGAGAAAAGAAATGGGACACCAGCTGAACTACTCGACTTAAAATAGGCAGCACCAATTTTCTTCTGAAGCTGCAAACCTACCTCTCTTCATAAAACATAAAGTGAGCTTTGATGCCTTCCCTTTAGCCAACTAAAGTGAGAGAATATAAACCCCAACCACAATATGTAAAGCAAGAAGACTGTGACCCTAAAGTGGACTTTTTATTTTTTGCATTTACATCAGTGTAAATAATGAAAGCAGTATAACTCACTAACACAAGCTATTAAACCTCTCAGGCCAAATACACCCTTCCAGCTTCTGTTGATATAAATGTGTTTCTACACCAACACCAGACCAAAAGATTAAATTTTGGACTGTATTTGTCAATCAGCATCCAGACAAGCCAGAGACCAACCAGTTCAAATCCCATTTTGTAATCCCTATTTGTGAATTTGCTGTTCTGAACAGACAATTCTGTATTTCTTTAAAAGAACTACATCAGAGACAGTAACAAATATAATATTAAAGAAACCCAACCCAAAGCTTGTTCTAAGGTTACTCAAAGACACCCATTTCTTATCAAGCAAATCACTCAAAACCAAGATTATCACCAGATATAGCAACATTAACATCCGCATTTACCTCAACTCTTATCACAACTCAAATGTGAGAACACCAAAAACAAACTCAGCTCCAGAGCCAAGTCCCTCCCACTGCCAGTGCACAACTGACCACGAAAGTCATCAAAATTAATCCCCGATTCCTCTCTGAGGCTGTTCCTTAATTTAACCCTTTTATTTGCAGAAATAGGAACAAACACATAGTCTGAGCAAACAGAGGAAAGATGAAACCCCACATTTCCATCCTCTCTGCTCGGTGGGTTGCATGAGAAAATAGGAAAAGTTGCTATTTTTTGGGGTGCGAGATGCCTATAGATGGCAATGTGGCCCCTTTAACCCTCCCTGCAGCCAGCTTATGTGCACCAAGGGTTGTAGGTGAGAGACTCACCCTGACACTGCAAAGATGTGACTTGAAATATGCAAAGCAAAAGGCCTCTCAGAAACTCCCCTGGGAAACGTCTTGCTTGGAAGACTGACAATGGAAGGAGTCTAAGATGGGCAGATTTCCTAAAGTACATCAATAATAAAAAAAATGCAATTCAATATAAAATCTGCCTACTCCAATAAATCATCTTCTCTTGTTCCTCCCTTGGACATTTCTGTTTGTAGGTACATGCACATACTTGTGAAAGGTAAAAGAAAAGAAGAAAGGAAGAAATAATTATTTTTGTTGAGTTTAGTAAATGAGCTACTAAAAAACAAATCAGATTTGTCACCACCCTAAGATGAAACATCCAAAAATCTTATAAAAGAACTTTTAATTTTCAAAAGCTAGTCAGTGTTTTAAGAAGGCAGCTTTATAGCATTTCCACAAGCCCAATCATTATTAAAAATGTTTTGCAAGATCTAGATGTACAAAAGTACTGATACACTGACTGTGCTGCATTTCAGACTGTAACAGCTACAATGAGACACAAACCTTTTGTTTATGAAGAGATACCATCATGTTTTAAAGATTCCCAATTTGGGCATTAAAAAGAAATTAACAAAAACTATTGAAAAGAAAGAAGGAAGGAAGGAAACCTCTCATTTGCCTTCCACAATGGAGTAGAACCTTCTCAGACCACTTCTCCTGCACATGGGAGACCTCATTCACTGTTCCCACGTGTGCATCCATGCACACATCATGGAAAAAGGACTTAACTTGAAAACCTATGGGCTAATTGCTGGTGGACTGAGCCATGGGGAGATTCTTATTTATCTCTCTTTAGAAACTGCATCAAGGAAAAAAAAAAAAAGCTAATAAACAAACAAAACTCCAGCAAAACCCCATAAGATTCATGGAGCAACAACATAAGAATATGATTTAAGAGCCCAGCAATTACAGGTTGCCTGCAATCAGAAAGCAGCCTAGAAGCCAGTACATATCCCCACTGGAACAGTTAGCAGATAATAAGCAGAAAGCAGTCTCCAGCCCAGGAACTGAGATGTAGGACTCTTCTCATCCAACTGAGCTCTGAATCATTAAAGAGGAAATTTTCCTTCAGACTTTCTTCTCAAAAGAATGGCAGATTATTTTTTAGACATGTGTATATGGAGAGTACCGAGCACAGCACCTTAAACTCTCTACAGAGATAAAGCAGAGATTTGGATTAGATATTAGGAAGAAATTCTTTATTGTGAGGGTGGTGAGGCACTGGAACAGGTTTTCCAGAGGAACTGTGGCTGCTCCATACCTGGAAGCATCAAAGGACAGTTTGGATGGGACTTTGAGATGCCTGGTCTAGTGGATGGTGTCCTGTCCATGGCCTGGGGGTTGGAATGAGATGATCTTTAAGGTCCCTTCCAACCCAAACTGTTCTGAGCACCTATGATTAATACCTTTCTCAGGGAAATGAAAGCTTGTATTGTGTCTAAGCAGGGACTGAGCACATATTTAGAAGTGGTCTAAGCACTGCACAGCAGTGAAGTTTGATTTGTGGACATAGTTAATGAAAGGGAACATTCTTCTCCCACTGTGATTGTAGGACTGGCAGTGGGAAGTGAATAAACTCTGTTTCTTGAATCCTAGATAAAACATATTTACCCTTATTCATCTTCCACTGCATCAACACTGGGGATGCTCCCTCTACTTTGTCAAGCAAGGACAGATTTGGGGTCATGATTGGATGGGACAGTGAGAAATCAGTCATCTTCAGGTTTAGAAACAGTAGAATGTTAAGCAAAAACTTAGTGCTCCATAATGTTCTAGTGAAGGCAACTACCGAGATCCCATACTGTGGCAGGACTTCATAAAACACATACAGAATTTTCATGTTGCACATAGAAGTCAAACAGCTTAATGCAGTCTCAAAAAGTCCTCACGTGTTTAAGTAGTATGGGAATAAAGGTACTATATAAACATAATAAATAAAACTATACTTAGGCCAGGATCTGTAGGAGACAGTAACAGAAAATAGCCCAATTTCATTAGAAATCCATTGTGGTTCCCATTTATGTTAGTGTAGACACTCTGAACACAAGTGGGAATAAAAATGAGCTGCTGGTTTGAAAACAGAGCAGACTGAAGGCAGTTTGTTTAAAGCTTGTGCATGATTGTGAATTAACTGTAGAGGGCTAAACGTAGATGTAGTTTCAGGATAGATACAGGGAAGAAGTTTCCAGCCACTGTAAAGCAACAAGCATTCTGGAAAGTGAGCTTCCAAAAATGTTCCCTGCTGTTGTGGGCTGAGTTAAACTGATATGCAGTAGGAGAGGACATTGCATTTCTTCTGGAAAATGAGAAGCACATGGGAAATAAATTTGTCAGAGTTTTTGCTTGGAATTGAAAATTGTTGAAGGCTAAATTCTTTAATGTAGGGGGTTTATCAACAGAAGCAGAATCTGTGGTTTCTATCTGAGTAGCAGTGAGGTCTGCAAAGGGTACTTCCTGCTGATGAAATTATATAGTTAGAGATTTCAGTCCAGATTTTGTACTCAGGAAGCCCTTGAAAATTTGTTTGCTGCTGTCGAGCTGTGGGAATTAATAGATTTAAAATTAACTACTGACATATTTTTGTGGCAGTCCAAACCTGTCACTGTAAAGATCCTGGTGCAAGTGGGATGGAGAAATGTCCCTCTGTGTCACAGTGGGCAGGAGAATGGGCAGTGCTACAAGCAGCTGCTGACCAAGCTGTTTTCCCTAGGCTGGAAGGCAATTTACATTCCAAGATGGCACAGCCCTCTCTGTACCACCATACCCTTACCCCCAAGGGGATAGGTCACAGACAGCTACCACTGTGGTCACAATTTTCCAACTTCTCTCTTAATTTTCAGTGTCTGCACCAGTGAGGCATCTCAAAAGCATCCAATTATCAGATTCTGGGGATTAAAATACAACTCATTCCCTTTTGCAATGGCTTAGCAGCAACATCAAGCAAAGAAGGAGTCCCAAATCATACATTCTGCAAAAACAATCCAAATTTCTACTTTTAGGGTTTTTCTTCATGAAGATGATGAA
This sequence comes from Chamaea fasciata, assembly GCF_029207755.1. Classification (NCBI taxonomy): domain Eukaryota; kingdom Metazoa; phylum Chordata; class Aves; order Passeriformes; family Sylviidae; genus Chamaea; species Chamaea fasciata. The sequence continues at coordinate 4,683,372 of NW_027094090.1, read as the reverse complement.
TGTTATGCTGCTGTTACTTGAAGGCCAAAGCCTTATAAGTGATTTAAACTGTGCAACTTACATATAGGCAGCAATTGCCTCTTTTTCACCTCTGTACAAGGAAGGGAAGATTTAAATACAGTAGGAAGGAACATAAATGGAACTAAATCACAAGTGCTAAAATTTAAGATGACCTTGAAGAAATTGTGGGAACAAAAGCAGAAAAGCATTTAAAACCATCAGATGCGAGGAGAACATGAACATCAGGTGTAATCCTGCAGTCTGATGTGGACAGCTATTTCCAGCGCCCACCATCTCAATGGAGAGTGGTAAAAATGTTTCACCTCTCTGCATGCATCTAACTGGGGTCTGAGGACAAGCAATTACTATGAGAGTCTGGGAAAGAGAAGATCTGACAGGGGAAAAAAGATCCACAGAAAGCGTGACTCCTGTGAATCAAAAAGCAGCTCCCCCTCCTTCTTGGGTGGCATAAAGCAGCATGAGAAACATGAAGGAAACATTTTTGAAAATGTAATCCTAATGCTGGGTGGAATTTTTCAGTTCCTAAAATAGCCTGAGCTGTTACAAGTGCAGGTAGGAGTTTCTGCTTCCAGGAAATTGCTTTGCCTTTCTGAATAGCACAAATGTTTCTCCAACAAGTAGGCCTATGAAGAAGTAGAGTGCTCCTTTAGGGCATGTTTCTGTCCTGAGGAAATCAATGAGAGCGTTGCTATTAACTGTTTTGGGAGCAGGATATGGCCCATAATCTGATTAACAGATGCTTTGAGTCTGTGTAGACTGAGTTTTCAAAGACATACACAGATAAAAGACTTTTACTTTCATGTCACACTTATCTTTCTTTGTTGTAGCGTAAAAGTCTGTAAAATGTTACCTTACTCTTAACTCATAATACAGCTGTTTTACTTATGCTCAAAATATTTCATCCTGCCAGGGCCATCATGGTGGATAATCTAATTATATAGTTAATTCCACACATGCATTGTGGCCTTCAGGGAAATGACAATTTGGGACTAGATGTTTCACTTCAAGCATGGCTAAGTGCTGACAGAGAAGTGGAGCAGCAACATCCCTCCCGAGTAGCAACAATATCAGCCTGACACTTTTGCTATTCTATTGAGATTTAGGCAATGTGCTGAGAGGGGAAGGCCATGGTTTATCTCTTTGGGCTGAAGAGAGTGAAATCCTTGGTGGGGAGATGGACAGCCCTTCTTGGGTTTGCCTGGCCAGGTTTGTATGGTGGGGGCTACAAGGGTGCCTTCTGTGAGAAGCTGCTGAAAGTTTCCTCCATAGCCGGCAGAGACAATTCCAAACAGACTGGGCTGACCAAAGCTGGGCCAGTCAGAAATAATGGCAACACCATTTAATAACATAAAATAATATATTTAGAAATATAATAATAATATGTTTCTGTAGTAATATATTTAGAAAGGAATACAAAAGTTATTGCACAGAGGTAACTGCGGCCAGGGGTGAGAAGACGTGAGAGGAGCAGCTCAGCAAACACCAAAGGCAGTGGAAAAGGAGGGGCAGGAGCTGCTCCAGACACTGGAGCTGAGGTTACCTGGTGCAGCCCAAAGTGAGGCAGCTGTGCCCTGCAGCACATGGAGGGCAGAGAGATTCAGAGATCCACCTGCAGCTCATGGAAGAGCCCGCACCAGAGCACAGGGATGCCCAATGAAGGCTGTGACTCCATGGGAAACCTGTGCTGGAGCAGGGTCCTAGTGGGGACCTGTGGACCCATGGAGAGAGGAGCTCACTCTGAAGCAGATTTCGTCAATTACTGCAATTAAAAGCAGTTTCTCCTTCTTTGAAAGATGCTGAAACCACGGTATGGAGAGAGGAACAAGCTCTGATTTCCCTTGTGTCTAGGTTTAGCCTCCTCTTCTCAGTTGCCAAGCAGGTATGTCAAAGGGTCCAGCTTACCCAACAGCATATTAAAAAGTCCTTTCCAAACCTTAAAAATATGAGTCTCGTTTCTTCAGAGCTGAAGTTTTTCTCTCTACTGGATAAAATTGATTTTGCTCAGAAACCATACTTCTTACCTTTATATCTAAGCCCAACAGGACCCAGACCTCAGCTCTCTCTTTGCAGGTGCTGTGAGTTTTTCTTCTCTCTCCTGACACTCATGGTCTTGTTCATGTCCATCAGGTTTGGATCTCAGTCACAGAGCCTTAAGCTACACCTAGAAGTATGTGGGGAAAAAAAAAATCAGGCAACTTGGTGTGTGCCAGAAATAAAACTGAACTTTCAACCTAGAGGTTGAAAAATTCCATTTACCCTGAATTTACTACTTTATGTCACTGTGAGGTTGGAATAAAGATTTCTTCTGTTCATTGGAAAGGTGGGTTGAGATTGTTCTAAGGTGAAGGTGAAATACGTCTTTTTTAAGTGGCCAACATGACCTTAAGTGGTTTTTTTGACAGCTGGCACCTGCCCTAACCCTTGCAAAACCCCTCTGCAGAATTTTTTTTTTCCCTTTCTGCTTCCCAAAAAATCCACATACACTTCAAAGAGCAGCAGGGCTCACTCCCTGCAAGAGGAGTACAAGAGAGAAAAGCCTCAACCTGCACCAGGTTTAGAGATTGGATATTAGGCAAAATTACTTCACTGAAAGGGTAGTCAGGCATTGGAACAGGCTGCTCAGGACAGTGATGGAGTCACCATCCCTGGAAGTGTTCAAAAAATAATATATATATTGTGCTTAGAAGCATGGTTTAGTGGTGGGCTTGGTGGGTTAATGGTTGGACTTGATGACCTTAGAGGGCTTTTCCAGCCTTAGTGATTCCATGATTCTAAATAACAGCATAGAAAGTGTTGTTACTGCTCCAAGGGCTGCTGAAAACTACAGCTGATGCTCCACCATAGGAACAACTCCAGATTTTGCCCACGAGTAATTGCAGAGGATGCTGAGGCTTCACAAACCTGTATGTAATTCATGTGTGTCTCTAGTGTTTGGGTTGGAGTCCATTGGTGTTGTTCCTGTGCCATTTCCTGTCCATTTTCAAAACCAACATGGGGCATCTTGCTGTTTCCTGATAGATCATCCCATTTATCATTGGTTCTGCTACAACAGTGGGCAAAAAAACCCTGTTTAGTCCTTGGCTGATCACAAGGGCTTGAGTTTTACAAAATCACTCAGTGCTGAGATGTTTGCTCCCAATGATGTCAGAAACTTCAATTACCTACAGCGGTGTGGAGACTGATGTGCATATCCAAGCGTTCATTCAGGCAGACAGAATGAAAGGAGTTTGTATTCTCAAATCCCAAACTGCCATCCTAAAATCTCCCTAACACGAGGAGTCACTCAGCCTCACCTCACTTATTTTGGTTTGAGTTGTCAGGCAGTTGTGAAGGCTGCCCATGCACAGAACTTCTCTTCTGGCAAGGCAGGGTGGATCCACCCTGCCTGGTGTCTAGACAGTTTCATAGTCTATGAGGAGTTGCTCCTCTTCCTGGGTCTCATGGAGACTGTCAGGCATCATCAGAGCATTCCTGACATGAATCAACAGGCTCAAAAGCCCTGGAAGAAGCGCTGTTAACTACTGACTACTTTGTGACTGGCAGAGTCACCTTGGCATTTATACCACAACCTTTAGGCTACATCACCTGTCTAAACTTAAGTGTTCGTTTCCTAATTTAGCTTGTTGCTACTTCCATCTCCTAGAAAATTTGTCTGTAGTACCCAGAGCAGAAGATATTTGGCAAAGGAGTACTTTACTCTTCCTCCTGATGTCAGGCAAGACCTGCAACAGCAAGGTCAAGCTGAAAGAAGTCTTGATTTTGGGGCAGGGCTCGTGGCATTCACCTGGGAGAAACATGCTGGCTCCTGTTCCAAAGTCTCTTTCCAATATCACCTATGACACTTAGCACTGGTGATCATTAACTTGAGGACAAAAACATCCAGTATGCATGAAGCAGCTATTAGGAGTCCCAATTATTTCTCAGAGCGCTCTAATTATGGTGCTGGAAATTTAGGTTCTTCCTGGTTTATTCTTTTGTTTCAGTTCCTTTCTCCAACACTTAATTTTTTCCCCCTCTGTCTCTCTCCACAATCTAACCCACAGGATAGGAGGCTGCTTTCTCACAAAAAAGAGATGCACACAAAAACTTGAACGACTTCAGGAAGGGAGGGGACTTTTTCCTTGCATAAAGTGGTACCCAACTACCTTGGGCATCTTTAGTGTAGAGTTCTGCATCTGGGCCACCTTCCTCAAGCTCTATTGACAAACAGTGGAGTTAAGTGTTTTATTTTTGCAGCTACTTTTGGATGTGAAAAATTATGCCCAAATGCTTCCTTTATTTTCTCAACTTGACAATAAATGAAGCTGAGGAAGACTGGCTCATGTGTGGAGTTGAGCATTACTGATATTTAAACCTTGGTGCATCTCACCCTTCACATTCTGCAGGACCTTATTTAATAGAACTATTTGCAATAACCCAAGACCATGAATCCATGTACCTCTGAACTGAGAAAAAATTGGATTCAAGAAGAGATCAAACTTTGTACTCTGATGGAATTTCTAGTCTTTAGATATATTTTCTCATTTTCTTCTAGGAAGTCTAGTCCAGATACCCCTCTCACTGTTTCTGCTGGTGAGAGACTAAGGCATGATTGTCATTGATGACTCTCCTCCCCGAAGAAGTGGAATTGCATCTGCTGAACTCCTGCTCAGAGGAGGACAGAGCTCATAACTGGCTGAAAGCCTCCTCAGGAATGCTGACACATGCTACACTAACTCACAAGAATGTGAAAGCAATCTCCTGGACATGACAATTCAGTGACTGGCTGCAGTTAGCAAGTGATTGGAAATATGATTTAAAACTTCAACCTCTCATTTATCTCAGGCTAAGTGTTGACAAAACACTTTTAAGACTCTATGAAATGCAGACATATTGCAGAGGCGTCTAGGCAGGAATTTCTTGGCTTTAGCCCTTGGACAACCTTTTAGTTAAATAGTTAAAGAAAGTTGGTCAGAGAAATTAATAGCATTAATTATTTTTTGCCATGTGTCTCTGCATGTGAGTAGAGAAAAAGATAAACATTGGTTTTAATCTGATAGTCTTATGTTAATTTAGCTACATATACCACAGTTTGGAGTTTCTGGTGATTTTGCTTTCACCCTAGCCCATTCTGCCAACAATTGGTTGTGTGGCCATCATGACTTCATAGAAACAGAGAATCATGGAATTATTTAGGTTGAAAATCATCAATCCAATCATTAACTCAGCACTGCCAAGTTGGCCACTAAACCATGTCCCTAAGCACCACATCCAGATGTCTCATGAACACTTTGAGGGATGGTGATTCTAACTCTTCCCTGGTGAGCCTGTTCAAGTGCTTGACCACTCTTTCAGTGAAGGAATTGTTCCTAATCTCCAATCTAAAATTTTCCCTGGTTGTAAAAGATCCTCTGGAAAAGTTAGCGCAGGTTTAGTAAAACATCTCACCACTTTTGTGATCTGATAAGCAAAGATGGAACTGCTGGCATGAGGAAGGAGAAGGTCCAGTGCCTCTCAACATCCCCCATGAAGGTTTTACTCCAGGTTGTGAATGCTACTGGCAGATCCCTGCTGACACTGCACCTGAACAGGAGGTGAGACCACGGAATCCTGCAGCCAAACCTCTTCATCTTCTTGTACACCAGCCTTTAAACAAGTCACTGCTTGGCAAACTGCATTTTCAGCAGTGCTCAGGGACAAATTTTTCAGGCTCACAGGTTGGGTTGTGTTTATGAGCTCCATACCTGCAGCTCATCCAAGATTTAAGAATAAGGTTGCTACCTTATTTTACTCCCATGTAAAAAAAAAAAGTGAAGAATCAGTTCCTCCAGGGAAAAATATAATTTCGAATGGAAAAATGCTGCAGATCAGTAATTTTTAAGACTAAAACATGAGTTCATTTACTATCATATCTTTCACAGAAATCTACAAGGAGTTGTGTTTGGTTTGGGTTTTTTGATGGCAAGGTCAACAGTTAAAAAAAAAAGATAAATAAATAAAAGAATTCAGGAAATAAAACTTATTCTGAATCATAAAACTCCTTCCACATGTATATTTGCACACAGAAAACCTGGTAAAATTTTTTTTGGCGCATTATTGTGACCCAAAACACGGTCACTTCAGTCCAATGGAGAAGGACAGTGATGTCATATTAAGTATCTCTCCATTATTTCAGGCCCATAGGTTCTCCCTCCATTCCATCCCTGGCTTTTCTTTTTCCACCTTCTTCCTCCTTACATTTTCCCATGTTTTGGCAGGATAGCTCAAGAGCTATTCTAACCAGTGCCAGGTTGTTATTCCTATTACCACAGGAGAGGAGCTAATCCTGCAGAGTTTCTTGATACAAAATTAAAATGAAAGCTTTGCGCTAATCATTTCCTTCATAAGCATACCTTAGCTCTACATGGGATATTTGCATTTTTCCATTCAAGGATGTAAAATTGTTTTGAAGGCTGGACCTTTAAAGCCAGTTGAGCATCTGATCTGATAGACAGAAGAGCTGTAATCCAAACCCTTCCCTCAAATTCAACTTGAATTTAGCTGTTAGCAGTTTACAATTAATTCCCTCGCTTGAATTGGTTGCCTTCTCTGATTAAACAAAATAAATCTCTCTAAAGGTAGAAGAATATTTTATATTGAATATAATTATATATTTATACATAAATATGTCCTTCAATGCTTCTTCTGATGACAATAAAACAAAGTCAAAGGTTTCAAGCAAAACTTACCAAAAACTTACAACACAATTATGTCTATAAAAATGAAGGGTACAAGGTACTATCTAAACTGAGTCGTTCACTTTGCAACTTGTTTTCTTTCCATAGGCTCTTATTCTAAATATCAGTATTTATTGATGTTTAGTTATGCAGAAAAGGTTAGTTTTGAATGGAGATATTTACTGTGGATGCAACTTGCTGACATTGGAACTTACTGCTTGGGTTATGATCTTGGGGATGGAAGATGCACGAAAATGGAATGAAAATAAAAGATAAAACCCTGATCTTTGCAAAACACTGTACTGGCCAACTGTCTGTAGACAAAATTACACAAAACCTGTCAGTCAGTTATAACTTTGGGTAATTGCCACCTCAAAGCAGACTTTAATAAAAAAATCTCAGAAAAATTCTAGGGGTATGAAGGTCAAAGCAGTGGGGTTTGATTTTTGAAGGTTCAAATTTGGCCTCATTTTTCAGGTGAGGCCCAGGCTATTATCTCAGCCAGTGGCAAAACGAGACAGTCCTATTATGCAACTTTTTATATGGTTATAGGATAATTCAACCAACAATGATCTAGTCCAACATGCTGGTTGAAGTAGGGAGCAGGGACAGCTATGACCCTCCTTTATCTGTATAGTTTCCAAGTCCTGAAAGTACACAAGTCACCAAACCATTTCACTATAAACTTCCCTACTTTTTCTGTCCTGATCTTCAGGTTCATGCCAAATCATGAACTGCACAGGAAAAATATTTGCTCAAGCAAATTACATAAAAACTTGGTGCCAAAACTTGACACATGTTGAGCAATTCCTTACAAATTCTGCTGATGCTAATTGGTTATGAAGATCCTTTACAAATCCCTAGCCCACTCTTATTACAGCTCCTACTTCTCTGGGATTCTTAATCACACAGAATCACAGAATTGGTAAGGTTTTAAGGGACCACTGGAGGCCATCTACTTCAAATTCCCTGTTCAAGCAGGAGTGCTGCCCTACAGATGTTACTCAGAATTGTATCCTGCTGGCTGTTGAATATCTCCAGAGAAGTAGATTCCACAATCTCTCTGGGTAAATGCATCCAAACATTTCCTTTCCAGAAAAAATGTAATAGTTGTTCCCAGTGTGAGGCTCTGAGACCCTCAGAAAAGTCTAATAATTAAAGAATGGGACAGAAAACAGTATAAGATATTTTGTCCATTGGTCTTGTCCTAGAACTAGAACCACTGAGTGCACTAGACCCAGATCGCACCGCAAAGTAGAAAAGCAATCTCAGGTTTTAGGAGCTGGGGTTAGAGTTTGGGGATTTTTGGCAAATGTATTGTTTTCTTTTGTTTTCCAAGTTGTGTGCACTGTCATCTTCAATATCCTTTGATGGCTGAATGATCATGTAGGCTGAGCAGTCTGTAGCTTGCTTTGCTTTTCAAAAGGAATCTCACATGTACACCATTCCAGTTGATTATTTTCCTTCCCTTTTTTTTTTTTTTTTTTTTTGCAAATACTGATTCAGAGGGGCTGATTTGTTATTTTTGTACAATATTCTGAAACCATTACACACCCTGCATGTTATCAACTGCTCAATAATTCTACCCTGTTTTGCTTCCCCTGCTAACAGGTTATCATCTTGCCATGCTCTGTGCTTTGGATTCAGTCATTGCTGGTGTGCAAGGAAAGCCTGCAGCAACCAAGCAGGGCATTCCTTCAATCTGTATTTAACAGTTAATTGCAAACCTGCTCCTTGAAGTACTGCCACAATTCCTTGCTTCGCTGCAAAGTCTTTGATATCAGCCTACTGCTTTTGGAAAGATTACAACCTGTGCACTCGGTTACCCTGGTCAGATGTGCACAAGAACATCAAGTATGAAAATAAAATTGCTCTCTCCAGTGCGTGTGAACCCAACAAACCTCTCAATTGCTGTGTTAGATATGCTTCAAACCAGTGCAACCCTGCAGGGCACGTGCTTTGGGAGAATGGAAATTTCCAACCAGGGAGCTGAATTTCTTGGTGGGAAGGGAGGGATGAAATGGAGGGGGGACACAGAATATGGGGTATTTCTGACGTATTTTGCCAGAATTTTGTTCACATCAAGCAAAGATCTATCATCCCCCAGTTGCTTATGTTGAGTGTTATTCACCTTTCCAGTAATGTAAATCCAGAATGGCACCCTAACGGTGCATTCAACAGGATTTTATTCCAGATTATAACTTCTCTTAGGAAAGAGACATGACACACATTGAAGCTTAAATTAAAATGACACTTTCCAACTAAGTTGCTCAAACTAATAACCTATCAATAATGGGTTAAACCCAGAGCACAGAGCACACAGAACAAAAAGCTGCCCATCACTTAGGCACAGAAGAGATGCACTGAAGCAAATAAAGCCTTACACATCTTGGACTCATATGAATACTTTGGGTTGCAAAGTACTTTAAAAAGTCACTTATTTCCCCCACCCTGCAAAAAAGCAGGAATATCTTCCATTAGATCAGATTGTTCAGAGCCTCATCCAGCCTGGTTTTCAATGTTTGCATGGATGTGTCACCCACCACCTCTCTGGACAACCTGTGTAAGTGTCTCACCCCTCACTGTAAAAGCACTTCTTCCTTATATCTAATCTAAATTGAACATCTTTTACTTTAAACCCATCACTCCTTGTCCTATCACTACAGCCAAAAAGTCTGTTCCACTTGCTACATTGCGATAATATTTGGAGTCTACTTAAAAATATTGATCATTTTTATAGTCGGATTTGTGTAATTTGAATGGCCTCAATACGTCTAGCACTTCCCTAGTATTTTAGTGGAGTCCATGTCAATGTTAATGCATTGCCACAAGTGTGTCTGTTGTCTCTGATATTAGAGATTTGTGCATAAATGCATAAACTAACTAGGTATTGATTTGCTCTTTCTTTTGTGGAAAGAAGAGTTTGAGCAGAGTGGGATCAGGAATTGCTGACTGTATTGGAGGTTTGGAAATATCTTTGGCTCCAGCCAGTCTTACCTGGTTGTAGTCCAGGATTTGCACTGGCTGCAGATGTCAGTCCATGGTGATTTACTTCTTTTGCAGACTCATCCATAACTCTGAATACTGTTTGACTAAGAGGACCTCCTTATAATTTTGCAACTCCTCCATGTCCTCTATCTAAATGTTGCACCACTCCTTGTGCAGACTGGGAAATCATTTGTCCATCCACATGGTTCACCTCCTGCTTACATGTGCTTATATGATAAAGTCCAGTCATTTTTTCATTCTAGGGTAGGCATGCAATATCCAACATCAGCCTGGAAATCAAGGTCCATAGCAGGGGTTTGGACCTAATGATCCTTCAGGTTCCTTCTAACCCAAGCCATAATAAGATATGATGTGGTATGATATGATTTTTATATGATGCATATGATATATGATACTCCTCCACCCCCAACAGACCCTTTTCTGACTTCTGCACACAATCATCATTTCCAGGGATAAGCCATGGCTTTGGGAACTGGCAGTGAGATAATGGGTTTGTCAAACCACTTTTCTGCCTCTGTCTAAGTGGGATCAGGAATTACATGGAGACTTTCTGGGCTGCGGTTCAGAACAGGAGGGGAATGAAAAATTCTCGCATATTTTAGAAGAAGCAGCTGGAAAGACTATCCTCATATATCTGTACTAGAAGAACATATGTTCAACTAAATGATCAACAGCAGTTGTATATAAAAAAAATTAATCATTGAAGAGGCTGCTACAATCACCTTGTGGTAGTGTTTGCTGCAGAAAGTCTAAAGAACTTAACCAGTGAGTGGACATTTTTGGTTTGGACCTTGAATTCAAATTATTCTGTAGTCAACAGCATTTTCCAATTTGTCTATAGCCTGGTTTAATCATGAATACCAGAAAGGAACATATTCTTTCAGTATCAGTCTTAGTGATGTCATATTTCTGAAAAGCATCACCTTCTACATGGTAGGATTGTATCGTGCATCTTAGGAACTTTTACAGAAAAAAATGGTCTCATGCAGAAAATAATCTTCATTTGGGTTTGAAGTCTTTCCTAAACCACTGTTTTCCAGAATGCCTATGGATTGTGTTTATTTTGGATGTATTGGTCAATGCACTGTGCACATAAACATCTCTTGAACCTCATATCAATGGAACCCAGTTCCAGATATATATAATTTTTACCTGTCAGTTAACATGATTTCTTCTTACACCTAAACACCCTTTTCTGAGAGGTTTCAACAGGATTAAGCCTTTGTGTAACCAAACCCTAATGAAAAGGCTCTGGGTAATAAACCTGCACACTCCCAGCAATTCTCCCAAAAGGAGTTCACATCACTTGAAAAAATCACTCATTTTTTTTCCTTACAGAAGTGAATTATTTATTTAAAGACATAAGAATCCAACAGCTGCTTTAGTAAAATGAAGCTGAGCTCCACAAGCAGTGATACAAACAGCGCTGAGTTATTTTTGCAGTGTTTGGGGTAATATTTACATGACTAGTGGTACTTGCTGCAGTGCAAGCAAGGGATAATATTTCTTTATTGCTCCTTATTCTCATGTATGAGACTGCAAATTGGAGAAAGACCAAAGAATATTTTCATAGAGTTGCATGCACATTAATCATTTTAGAGACTTCAAACAATTGCATGTACAGGGTTATAAAACTGAGAATAGAAAGATGTGAACTAAAATCTTGGAACTGAACAAGCTGAAGTGTTGAAAGTGTGTTAAATCAAAAACTGGATCCAGATCTGAAATTTTCAAATGGCATCAGTCTGGCTTCCCAGTAAGCATAACCTAAAGCCTAGTAACAAGTTAAGCCTGAATTTAGGGAAGTTCACATGCCACTTTTAAATCTGAGGGTTTGGCTCATTTCTGGAATTCACAAGTACCAAGATGGATACTACAGGTTAAAGAATTTTACCTTTGACTTCAACAGGAGCATATTTGTTGCCAAAGCACCTTTGCTGTTGGCAGTATTACTGGAAGAAGTATGGAAACCAACTTCTTGACTATGGGTTTGAAAGTTCAACTTAAAATCACCTAGTCCTGAGCTTGCCTTTTGTCTCAGGACGTAAAAAGAAAAAGATCTCTTCCATTACTCCTCACAGAAAAACGGTTTGTTTCTGCAGAACAACTGACTTTCCAATTTTCCACATCAGGACCTTATTCCCTTTACTGCCAAGTTTACCATAAAAGTCACAAACATATTCATTTCTCTTTTGCTAGCAATTAGTTCTTCAAGACATGGGCAGATGTTACTCTTTAGCTGTAGCCTAAATAAATGAGCTCCTATTTGCCATAAGATGTAATAGATCATGTTCCACATATAATTTTCAAATGACTTCAAGCCTTAATCATAATAAAGACTCGAGAGCTAACGTTCCTTTCATCTACAGATTATTACTGAACATTTCTAATAATCTAGTTAAGTTGTATGAAAAGCACATAAAGAGACATGAAACCAATTTCTCTTCTCATTTTCTTCAACACCAAGGTAAAGAAAAAGACAAATCCAACAACACATTTTTTCTTTCCCTTTTTGCTTTCACACCGAGTGATTTTCTATAAAAGAAAATACGTTGCAAGCAGCCAGGAAAGCTTTTAAATGTTTTTCTTGTTTTCTGTTTCACCTGTGAAATACCACACAGAGATTTTAATCTTTGCTTCAGTGTTTTTTCCCTGAATTAATTAATTTACATGGAACCAAAATTCCTTTGATACAAAGAAAGAAAACTAGAGCCATTGTTTACTCTATTTAGGGTTGATTTTATGCCTTTAAATAATAACTGTATGTTTAAAAGCTGTGAGTTCATTGACCGGCTGGAGATACACCTTGGTAATTGCATGATACCAGTCAATTATTACCTTTGCCAGAGACAATTGCGCATCCTAACCCAAGGACAGGTAGGGGAGACATAAAGGAAGACGTGAGCCAGGTGTAAGGGTAAAGAAGAGAGAGAGAGAGAGAGAGAGAGAGGTGGAATGTGATTCCCAGCAGGCAGGAGATTGTGCAAGGCCTTTTCCTAAGCTCAAGCTGCCACATTATTTGTCCCTCCTGCTGTTCTCATTTCAGATCAGGTGGCACAGGCCAACAGGTTGGATGTTGGCTCACGGATCAAGAAACTGATCCTTGAGCTGGGACACGTGGGTTCATGAGAAATGTGGTTGTGGCCAAAAACTCCTGAAGAAATGTTGGACAAAAAGCTACAACTCCTTTGATTTTGATAGTTGGGAGTAATTGCAAACTGCAAAGCGACACAAATACCTTTCAACATTTTTACCAAAGTACTAATGAGATTTTTTTCTTTCCCCAAAATATGACATTTTGTCTCAAACTCACTGAAATTATTTGTTGACAGAGTGGGAATTTCGCTGCGTGGAAATTCCAGCTTTGGTTCTGACAATCTATATTTGGCCAGAGTCACCAGACTTTCCTTAGTTATTTAACATTGTTTATATTCAAGATGACCTTTCCAAACAGGCATGAAAACATTTGGTGTCTGTTATTTAAGCTTTGCATAATGTTATAACTTAACTATTTATTTGATTTAAACTGCTCACATACATAAAAATTATACTGATGATTTAAAAATCAAAGTGTTTGCCCTCATCTATGCTGTATATACAAATAGCTATGAAATATTATTTTATGCTATTTTTTAAAATTTTATTTCATTTAAAGTTTTGGAGGAAGAGGACAGAAAAAGTGAGATGGATACCGTTCTTGAGAAAGATTTAACTGGGAGATTTTCAGAGTTCTGAAAAAGACCCAAAGGGAAACAAGACTGAAAAATGACTGATAGATCAAGTGATTAATTTCTACAACAGCAGCAAACAAAAATAGGGAAACAGTTGTCCATTCTTCTTTAAATCAACTTAATTATGTCATTTGGACTCCAGGATATCTGACCTGTGGGAACTTGGGTGCTACAAATTAAAAAGTGAAATTTATTTCATTTCACCTCAGTTTCCCCATTTGCAAAATGGGGAAAATGTATCCGGTGTGCTGTGCAGAGTGTGTAGAAAACCTTTGAGAATAAAAAGCAACAATAATTTTATCCCTGTACATTTTTTCTCTACGGAGCTGTCATTCATAGATCTTGGTGCGCTTTTCAAGTGTCTGACTAAATCCTCAGCCCTCTCCATTCTCTGCTCTACAAGCAGACTTTTGTTTCTGCCAGCTCATTTTACAACCAGCCAAATTCCTCCGTCAGTGGGAGCTCTTTAAAAAGTTTTTTTCTTTTGACCAACCCATTTAAATGAAGATATGGGTTAATTATCCCTTGTCTGGACTGCTGTTTAGGCCCAGATCCTGGCCTTCCTTTAGAAAACTCTTCAGAAATGAAGCAAACCATCACCATCACCCCGAGCAGGGCTCACACCAGACCCCCTCATTTCCCTGTTTGCCCAAAAATCCACTTTTCTCCACAGCTTTGCTCCACGGGCTGGAAAACCTGAATCTTAATGGCCTTTCATTGCAAACTTCCTTTCAGCACACAGCCCAGCAATTAGTCCTCAGCCATGCTTCACGACCTCTGGCTGCCTCGCTGCGAGCTTTGATCACAACTTTGCTCACTGACACACATCTAATAACCCACCATGGCACCAGCCAAGCTATCAGCTCCTAATTTATGCCTCACCCCGCATCCTAGGCCAAATAGGGGGTGTAATTAGCTATTATACCAGCCAGAAGTTTGACCTGACCTCCTGTTCTGAAGTCAAGCAGGGAAAGGAAAAGAGGAAAGCTACTGAAAATGAGTTTCATGGGTCTCAGCAAAATAAAAAGGAAACATCCATCCCTTTACAGAGGAGCTTGGGCTGGTTTACAGATTACCAGTCATCATCATCATCATCATCATCATCATCATCAGAAGGAATTGCTTAATGTCCATTACCTGGAGGTATCACTCTCATTTCAGTAGAATATAATTCCTGTAAAATCATGCACTTTTCCACAGACATGAGTACAGCCAGATGCACAAGAAATGTTAAGCCCAATGTTTTCCTACATAAATAAAGAAGATGTGGAAAGATATGTCAAACCCAGAAAGGGTTTTTTTGGGTCCCACCATTTCTGGATTTCACAGTTAATGTTTTTTATACTGTTTCTGATTTTTTTAAGTGGCATAAAAATGATAGGTGACAGCAAGTTGAACAAGAGCAAAGGGAGTTTCATTTCAAGTCTATTTTTTTCAGAATGAAATGAAATATAGCAGCTCTGAACCCTTGGAAAGGATGTTTATTCTACTCTAAATAAAACTGAAATATATTTTTAAATGAAGCATCACCTCAAATTACTTTGAAAGCATGCAATTTAAAAAAAAAGTACATTTTTTCCAAAATCCCTGTCCCATTTTCCTACTGCTTTTTTTTATTATTTTTATTTTTTTCCCCTTCTCAATTGAAACAAACCTCTTTGATCAGCATAAATTCACAAAATATTCCAGTCAACCTACTCGTATAATTCCAATGGGAAAAATTCTTTTTTAGATCAACCCTTCTGTCCAGCTCTGCCACTGCTCCAGAGGCAGAGAGAGCAGAGCCTGGCAGAGCTGAGTGGATTTTCCCACTCCCAAGGATGCAGGAGGACAGTGTGGAACACACTCTCATCTGGCACACTCCCCAGTGCTCAGACAGCCACTGGCCAGAGCAGGGAGAAGAAGGTTCACAGTGTCTCTCATCCCACTTGGAGCAGGATGAATGTTCTGTGAGCACCCAGCCACACTGTGCCTTTGCTGCTAACTGGGACAACCTCCATATGCCTCTTGTAGAAGACCAAAGTGATCTTCCACACCCAAAGTTCAACCCACACAGCAAAGTCCTTTTGGCACCAAGTGTGGGATCCTTGGCATGGACTGAAAAAGGTAGGAAAAGCTGGATGGGTTTTTAGTATCTTTAAGCATGGAGAAGAAGCAATAAATAAGGAGCATCATCGGCAGGTCACCTGTTCTGAGTTAATCAGCAGTGCTGAGGTTTAGAGTGGGTTTATTCCAGCTACGTTGCAGATCATGGTGATTTTTAAAAGACTTAGTCAAATTGAACTACTGAAGACTTTACTTGACCAGTTCTCTGTCACATGATGAAGGAATGAAAGCAGCTGTCTTATGTGTTTTCATAAAACTTTAGTCACAACTGTTATCTTTCCATTTGTGCTGCCAGCTCAGAGAAACCACTGTTGGGTTTTGCCCTAGAATCATCCAAAATAATCTAAGTTACATATCAGTGATACACAGAGGCCTCTATTGAATTCTTTCTTTTAAAAGACCAATTCATAGTTTGTTGGGGATTTTAAACATGTGTCTTAGAGGCGGTTTTGAATTTCCATATAGTATAGGTGAGAGAGAAAAAAAGGTAGCAAAAAATAATTAAAAAGGAAACCGTGGGCCCAAATGTGAAAAGTGTTTTATTTTGCACAACTGCTCTTTGTCTTTGGTGCTAGAGTCTATATTTTATTTCAATTGAAAAGACTATGATGGTGAGATGTGAACTTTTATACACTGGCAGGAGGTCAGGTTTGGAGTTCATTCCAGTTCCTATCTGCAACAAGCCATCAAGGACCTGGTCTCATAACCCCAGATGACCTAAAACTGGTCCCATCTACTCCCTGCAAGCTCTTCAGGGAGCAACATGGGACTTCTTCCAGGACCTCTACGACAATGGTGTCCCATGTCTTGGACCTTGAGGCACCATGGACATACTGCTCCTGACATGCTGAGGAATACCCAGAGAGTTTTTGTTGCAAGAGCTCTGACCACATGAAATCCAAATCCTGTCCTCAGAACATTGCAGTTCAGATAAATGTCCCCTTCATTTCCCTTTCTTGAATTACACATTACCTCCTTAGCTCCCTTTTCTGGTGAAATGGACATTCCCTAGATGGAACAGGAAATCATTCAAGAGCCAGTTCACACAGGAGGTCAAAGTTTCCAGACAAAAGGTATTCTTCTAGCTTGATGAAGATGAATTCAGTCATGCAATATCTCCAGAAGGGGAAGACAGCTGATTTTCAGGAAATACCTCTGCCAGCGCTGACGGACTCCCTGTCTCTGGAGAGCAGCAGCATTTCTCTTTCAGGGGAGATTCTACAGTCCAAACAAGAGGGCCAGGTTAGCAGAACACTTTTAAGAATTGTAAATTTTAGATATCTGGGCTAGACCAGTGTTATTTGTCCAAGACTAATTTGGTTGGGGAAGAGATGTGGTATCTGGAACAGTCCATGTCTTGGCTTAGGAGAGGAGAAGTGTAATGAAGGAGAGTACAGAAGCCCTTGGTCTGCTGTGCAGAGGTGACTGGAGCAGTTTAATCACTAAAAAGCATCATTTATAAGAACTGTGGGCCTGAGATGTTTATTTGACATCACACTTCCAAGAAACCTTTAAGTCGATGCTTATAAAAAACAAAGTGATGATACAAAGAGCACAAGAGAAGTGAAAAATGAAAAAGAGCAAATTATTATCTGAATCATCTGGCAGGGACCTGAGTAAGCAGGACGTTACACTTCACCCAAAACCAGATGATGGACAAGGAGGGGGATACTTATTCCACCAAAAATGGGTATAACAGGGTCTGAAAGGTAGAAGTGGAAGCTAAAACAAACATTGACTGGAACCAATGAGAGTAATTAAATATTGGAACAACAAATTTTGCCACCAGCTGCTTGCTAGACTGATCTGTGCTGCAAAGTCAGGGTCTAGTAAAGATTAAAGCAAGAATAACTTCAGAGAAGTCCCTTTGCCTTTAGCAGCTGATAGGTCAAACAAGATGACAAAATAAGCCCTTCTGGGTTTAAAAATTGCTGAGCTGATAGTCTTACCAAGACATTAAATGTTCTAGACATTTGATGAGCACCACAGCCACCGTGAAACGGATTAAATGCCTTTTTATTTTTTTTTTAAGAAAGCATATAATTAACTTATAGAATGTGTTGCCATGGGATGTAAGGGGAGCAAGTATCTGAGAGTCATGTTAAATACTACACACCTATTTGTATAAACACCTAGTTAAATGGAGATCCAGACAATTTTCCCTGTATCAGAGCATTTGATTAGGTAAACTTAATATGGTTCTCTTTTTAAACATTAATTATTTTCCCCTAGATGGACAGAGAATATCTGGTTCCCATTGCTCTGCTGGGAGATGATAATTGCTAATTTCTGTTTCATCATGCCAGATGTTATTGCAATTTTCACAGCTCCATTTAGTGGCTATTTCTTTGCTCCAAATGGTTTGGTCTCCAAGGAGGATGCCTCAGGCCAAAGGCACCGAACAAAAATGTTTGAAGGGATCATTTCTTTAAAGATATTTCTGTTCCATTATACAGAACAAATGTTGACCTGGTAGATGAAAAGTATCTAGATTCAAGGCAAGATATAACCTACAACTGCTAAAATGGTTCAGAGATATAATAATTTCAATTTTTCCAAAAAATGTTGCCAAAAATTAAACAAGCTTGCATGTTTACCTTTGCTCTGGTTCCTAATTTCTTTTTAGCTATTGAAGGACAACTTACTTAAGTAGTAGTGATTACAGCTCTCGGAACAATCTGCTTTGAAAAGAATCACCATATAATATTAATTACAGGCTTCTTCCTGCCACCTCATAATCAAAGCCCTGGGAGAATCCATATTGTGAAGTGTGCATCTTATATTTAATAGGTATTTAATTTGAATATTAGTATGGTTGTGTTTCAGGGAAGGCCTTTGCTTAATACTTCTCAGTAACATCTTACACAATCCAATTTCAAAACCTCTCCTTCCTTTTCAGTGCTATTTGCCTTCAGTTATTTTCTATCAGACTCATTCATGGTCTGAACAGCTATTTCGCCCTGAACCCCGTACTAAAATTAAAATTAAATTTAAAAAATGCATTTTAAAGGGCAGTTATCTACCTAAATAAAGTGAATCTTTTTTTTTTATCAGAAAGGTATGAGCCTGACCCCTTTTTTATTGAAAAGTTATTTATGTTAAGAACTGCTTGATTTTAAATAAGATACTGATATTTCTTTTTGAACTGCTGTTTCAGAGCATTCAGATTAGGTTGTGGGGTTTTGGGGATATTTCTGCCTTTGAGGAAAACTGGGGTTTAAAAATCAGAATTACCTGGTGGAGAGATGCTGTTTCCTAGAGCATAGAAAAATATTTCTAAGTTGGAAGGACAAAAAACATTATCTTGGTGCAAACAAACTCTTCTCTATTGAGATTACACAGTAAATTTTTTAAAGTATTTATTAATAATTAGAATTTCTTTTCTATTCTTACATGCAGTACTGAACTCCTGATATTGTGTTTCTCAGTGAAACTCTGCATGACAGCGCTGAAATGTTGTCACATTTATTTTGGTTTCATTATAGGGCTACTTTAACATGGGGTCTATATATATATCTACTTGCTTTGATTTCTCTCCCAGTGAATATCCTACATGAAAGATCTTCCTCTTCAACCCACCTGGACAAGTCTGAAATTTCATTTCAGATTTGGTGAAGCGTCATTCCAAATGTTGCCCCATTTTCTTCTCCATCTGAAACAAAAACTTTACAGGGAAGGAAAGTGTCACCTTATTCTGGTCCCCTATTTCCTATACACTAGTGCATCATCTCCATCATCTGCCCCACAGTGATTTTTAGTGTGTATTTATCCTGGAATCATAGAATGGTTTGGGTTGGAAGAGATCATAAAGCTCATCTAGTTCCAGCACTCTGGTCAAGGGCAGAGACACCTTCCACTTGACTAGGCACAATCAAATCCAGCCTTGAGCACTTTTTGGGATGGGGCATCCACAGCTTCTCTGGGCAGCCAGATCCAGTGTCAAGGGATGTCAATTAATTTTACAAGTAATGACTAAGACGTGCTGGGGTGTGAAATTTCCACACATCAGCTTCACCCTGAGCACTGCCTGCCATGCAAACAAAAATAATGTGGAGCAACTAAACTTGTTTCAAAAGGGATGAGATTCCTTGTGTGTGCAGAAAGACATGGACATGCCAGAGGAGAGATACACACCGGATTTATGTCTTCTCTGTAAGCCTGGGTTCTGGGTCTGCCACAATGAAGCACTGGGTATTCCTGGATAAAACAGAATATTCATGAGTTAATTAACAATTTAACAAATTAAATATTTCAGTAGATCAGTAATAAAATCAGACAGTATTTTATAAAATATCACATGGGGGAAATCTAGTGATTCAAACATTGATTTTTGAGACATTATTTGCGAGGATAACAGACCCCAAAATCTTTTCTGTGGTCTAATTTCAGCTTGCCCTGAGAGAGAAGCGATCTTGCTGCTGGTATCAAAATCCTGCTTGCAGCAAGAAGGTGCCTGATGCAGGCAAAGATGTGATTATCCATAGGAAGGAGAGATCCTATAGCTATGGTCATGCCGGGGCAGTGTGCTGACTCAACATTACATCCCCTGTGAATGTGACAGCTGCATGGTTTGCAGTTTTGGAAATCCAAGCATCTTTCTGGGTATTAGTCTGGAGGCTGTGGACAAGAAAGAAGCTGCAGAGCAGTGGATGAGGGATTAGCAAGTGCCCAGAGGTCACGGCATTAAACAATATGTGAACTTCACAATTTAGGTCCTGCTCTAGTAAACAGGGTTAGGAGTTGACCAGAGCTTGCTTTCCTCAGCCTGTGGCTGTCCTGGAGTCAGTGTAGCAAATAGAATTTGTTTGCTGACAGCAGGATCCTGTGATCAGAAATTTGTTTTGTAAATACCTCTGTGTCAGAGGCAGGTTACAAAAGATCTCATAAGCTAAAAGGAGGCATAGGTGGTGAGCACAGGCAGACGTGACTCAGGCCACCTCTTTGACTGGACTGAGTTTTGGAGAGAGGAAAACAGGGATAACACTCTCTCCTTCTATATTGATTCCTCACCTTGAGCCTGTGCTCGATTAATTCTAGATGTAGGCAAGCCAGCTTTGCATATTTAGCTGAAGTTGTTTAAGGAGTTACTGCTTGCTACAAGTTTTTGGTGCAGGCTTCTGTGACTGCTGCTGAAAGACAGAGTGAGTGCTCCTAAGTGCACTTCAGGGCAAAATAGTCGTGGTTTAAGCAAATCCATCTGGGAGCTTAAATTCCAGCTGTTTCTCTGCTGATGCTGCTCTTACTGTCACAGAGAGAGGACCTGAGGCACAGAGGGCTCAGACTTGTCATCATGTCACTACTGTTTACTACAGAAACAGGTAAAATGAAGCAGTTTTACACATTGCCATTGCTGAAGGTTGCCAGGTATGGGGAGCTCTGACTCACAATTCAAGTGAGATTTATCTGCATCCAAATAGACCAGCACACTCTACACAAGCTGATGTTCCCCCTCAGTTGCTTTCCAAGTTAACTCTGAAATAGCTGATGTCCTTTGAGCCCTTAACTTCTGTCCAAGATAAAACACATCACCGATGTTTCAACATCTGGCCAGCAGTTATGAAGGGAATCCAGCCAGCCACATCCTAGCTATATTGCAGGCATCTCCATGTGTCCCTTCTTTCATTTTCTCCCCAGTGTCCTGCTGGGTAGTTTGGTGAGAGTGAGTGAAGAAATGTGGCAACACAGAAGAGCAAATTAAAAACCTTCTGAAAGATTTTCCTTCTCCAATTTATTGCAACTTGCATCTCCTCCCTGACTGAGCTGGATTAAGTCACCATGACGGGAAGCCAGGAATGTAGAGATATTCAGACTCGCTGAAGTGGTGGCACACGTCCCAAGAAAGACAAATAGCGTTTTGTGAGATAATTTACTAACACTGTTCCACCCTAACATGCATCTGCCCTGTTATTGCATGACTAATACGGACATAACCCCACACACTTTTATCTGACACGCGTGAATATGTCACCCCAATTTGCATCTCGCTTGGTTGGGTGAAGAAGCCAGTGGACTTGTGCCCAAGCAAAACTTGCTGAGCTGAGATCAAAACCTGGTGTGTGTTTTTAATTCCCTGCTCCTGCCTGTTTGCAAGGAGTGGCTTCAGTTCACAGGAACATTTGCAGAAAGGCTGTTTTTCATGTGGTCGTGTCTTTAACCATATGTAGGAGAACACACAGAATAAAACTATTTGTCATTTGCTATCAACATTGCAGTCAGTGTTTTCTGTTAGTCATATTATTTTGCTTAAAACGGTGGTGGGCATTTGATCAGGAAGAAACCTGCCCTGTGAGTAATTCTACACACTGAGTAATGGATAGTTGATTAAGCTTGTTCTTTTACAGCATTTTAATGAATGCTGTGAAATTCTGCAGCATTTAATGACTAACTTGATGTAAATAAGAACCTGATGTAAATGCATTATTACTCATTCTACAGATAGGGAAATTGAGGTATGGGGAAAGTCAGCATTTCTGGGTGAGGAGTCCTGGATCCCAATTCAGCAAAGTTTCTGCTAAGCTTAAACAGAAGGCAAAGAGCCCTTCCCTGTATATCTGTACTAAGAGGTCATTCAGAAGATTTAAGTCCACCTGTGCCTCCTCAGCAAATTTTCTCTGTGAATTCATCTTCCAGTGAACAGAAGGCAATGATGTTGCCTTTACCAACCACCTACTGAGCTTGTGAGAGTTTCAGGGATTGGAATGATTCTTTCTTGGGCACTTAGAATCATAGAATATCCAGAGCTGGAAGACCCACCAGGATCATCAAAATCCAGCCCCTGGATTTGAATGCCTCTTGCCATAAGCAGGACTTCCTCCTGACTCTGCCATCAACACCATTGGTTAGGAAGAATGATTCCAAATAAACTTTGGGCTGGAACGTAGCTTTTTTGTTTACTTCAGAACATTTGACTTTCACAAAACAAGCCCCATTGAAAGCTGAGTGATTTCTCTTTCCGGCTCAGACCTGAAAACTTTTGACTGTGATTTTTTTGAATTTTCCTCCATAAAAGCAGCGCATATTATGACTTCACTGCAGTGGAATCCAGCCCCAAAAAAAACATTAATTAAAATCCCAACTGATGGATAAACAACCAGCTCCAACTACATCCTGGACACAATTTCCAAAAGTACCTCATTTCTTCAAAGCAAAACAAACCAAGAGATCCAACTAATATTTAACAGTGCTTGTATCTTACCCAGTGGTGTTTGGGTTGTTTGGTGCTGCTTTGGTGCTGTTTATAACATGAGGACAGGGAGATTCATGCCAGTGTTGCAATGCCACCCTTCAGAGGATGCCAGTTTTCCTTTTACACAAGGATGACTCAACTCTTGCAGGAAAGTTTCTCTGAATTTACTTTGTTGGAGCTGGTGGCAAAATTCTGTGCAGGAATTGGCTCTGTCCTTTGGCTTGTAGAGTTGAAACTGTACAAACAACTCTTGCTTTTCCCAATTAATAAATAAAAGCTGTGAAACCATTATAGTGCTAAAAAATAGACAAATACATTGTTAGAAAGTAGATCCTTGACAAAAGCAATGAAGCAACTACTCAAAAGCAGTGACTTCTTCTGAACATTTAAAAAAGGTAAATCCATCATGTCTTTTCACAAAGTTTCATAAGGAATAAATCCAGATTAAACACATATTTTAGGAACTACTCTCCTGCAGAGACCCATGAGTCTCTGCTTTCCCCAGGCAGAGCTGAAGTCAGCTTAAAACTCTTCCGCCCTGCCATTTTCTTCCCCTATCACAAAATGCTGTAATCAAAACAGAAGCTTTGAATAAAATTATATGGAGTTGTAACTATCTCCATGACGAAAAAAAAATCAGTTGCATTGTTCTATAATATTTTCAATTGGTTTCAAAGTAACTTTGAAAAGAATTTGACACAATAATTGTTTTGAAAGGAGGAAAAAAAAGGTATTAAACTGAAATTCAATTGTTTGATTGACTCAAGTCTTTTATCATTATTTCATTTCAGTTCCTGGAAAAATCTTAGAGAAAAAACACTTTGTTCTGATTCAGAACAAGGACTAATTTCCAAATGCTGGAATTCCTCTGAGAGTGAAAACTGCGAGCACACGACAGCTTTAATCAGTTTTCCACTTAAGGCCTCTGCAAGTGCAATTGCAGGGGAAGTTGTAGAAAATACATGGAGATTCAATGCAGAATCATTCTCATCCTGTTACACAGATTCCCCTTCCATGGCAATTCCTGGATTTTCCAACCTCTTGTTCCAAGGTTCTTTCTTTTCTTTGCCGTGCGGCTCCACAGGCTGCAATGCTCATGTGCTCTAAGCATCCCTAGTAAGTAGTCTCTCCACTTTTAACAATGACACTGCAAATATTTTGAGAAAAAATAATATTTAATAAGGTGGTTTACAAAATATTTTTTTTAAGCCACAGGTGTTCTGTTTTCATTTTTGACTCTGTAGCACATTTTGCTATCATTGCAGTTATTTTCTCCCTGTGAGACCACCTTTTAACATTAAAATCAGTATTTTTAAGACCCCTTTTGTATCTACTTGTGTTCCAGTCGAAGAAATGAGAAAATCAGTGTTTGTCATTTTAACATTCAGTATATTTTAAGATCTACTTTGGCTCAGGTGGGTTTTCCCTGGAAGAGGAAACTTGATGCTCGCTCAGGATTACAAATCCAAAGCAATCTTTCTGGTGGTCATAGGACCTCATTCACCCTGAGATATAAATCAAGACTATGTATAAAATGAAATGAAATGAAATGAAATGAAATGAAATGAAATGAAATGAAATAAAATAAAATAAAATAAAATAAAATAAAATAAAATAAAATAAAATAAAATAAATCAGTGGCATTATGGCTTGAAGAAGAACTTATCCTGCTGAGTCTGAATTACTGCATAATGTGGCAGCAGCATCTCCTTTGCCTGCTGATGAAGAAATTTGTTAACAAGGCTGAGCTTGAGTAGAAGTGCTTATTTTTGGCATAACGTAAATCAGACAATGAGTCCTTCCAAACACTGTTCACACCTTCCAGCTACTCTGCACTAGAACTTGACATGGGAATTTTCACCATTCATGATGAATCATTCTAGGAAGAGAGTAAGAGGGCTAGGATGGGGGAGCAACGGAGGAAAATGCCAATTAATGGCTGGATTACTGTGAAATAAATACTTTTAGTGGGTTGGCTTTAACATAGTGAATAGATTCAAGTGCAGAGAAGTGGATTTAATTGAAGTGTATGGTTAAGGCAGACATGGAGAATAGATTTGCTCTATGTAGAGACACTTCCCTAGCTCATTCCTGGTACATTTTCATTGTAGATTATTTTTTGTCTCTTCAACATGTACATATATACAGCTACACATACATATATACAAAAATACATATATACACACAGATATTATATAGACATTTTTCCTTGATCCTTCTAGAAAGTAAATGCAAAATATTGCTTGGAGAGTGTCAGAGCACCTGGAACACAAATTTACAGCCTAATCCAGATGAATTATTGTAAATAAATTATCTAACGATACAAATTAACACAGCTGATGATTATGTTCTGGTTATCAACTCTACTGCTGTGACCAAGTAACCACCCAAATATTCCAGCTTACTGTAGGAGTAAGTTCACTTTCCTTATTTTTAGAAGTCAACATCCCACCTAATCCTCCTGAGATCCCTTGATAGTCAAGAGATATGATTCATACAGCCTTTAGTACATGTTTATTTTATGATAAGGTGAACTTTGTCCTGAAAGTGGCTCCTTTCCCTCCACCAGTCACAAAGGAAATGTAACTCAGACACAGATTTTGGCTACTGATGGGTGTGGAGAACACAGATTTCTCAGTATCTCCCATCTGATTCCCATTTAGCTTCCGCAGTTGAAGCCACTCCATGCCCGGCTCTCCTCCAGACCCTACAGCTGATTATTAGTTCTCTGAGACAGGAGCAAGAGATGATTAGATCTTCAGATGTCACAGCCTGGTATCCCTATCTGGGAATTCAAATCCCTCTGACTACAGGCCATGAAACACCAGAACAACACACCAGGGCACATTGGTTGCCTCTGTGGAAGAAAACATCTGGCAGACAGGTGAGGCAGAGAAGAAGGAATGATGGCAGAGGCAATGCCATCAGTCTTATCAAAATCCAAAAGGACTGTGAGTCATATCCCCATTTAGGAGGGAAAAGTGCCCTTGATGGGATCTAGAACAGCTTTTGAGTTGCTGCAGGCGACTTAGGGAATCCACAGTCATTCCCAGCCTGCTGAAGAATCTGACAGGGATAAAGTCATCTTGGACCATCTCTGATCTGATGTTCTTGCCCCAGTGTGATGCAAACACTAAAGCTCAAGAAAATCAGCAGTGAAAAGTGCTGTGTGCAATTCTGGGTCACGTACACGATCTGGAAAAGCAGGATGTGAAGTCCAGTTCAGGGAAGAATGGCTGGAGGGAAGAAGCCTGTAGGTGCATTTGTTTATGGCATTTTGCAAAAGGCACATGCCTCAGAGCTGCTGGCAGTGTTTGTCCTGCTTTGATAAGCACTTAGGGGTGCAGTACACAGGGTATGACCATGGAGCACTTCAGCTCTGACAGCATTTCTTTGTGTGGGAGACTCCCCTGGTTTTGTGTTTTTAACATGAAACAAAGGATGAATTAGTCTTGGGGTGGGTTGTTTTCTTTTTACAGAATTTATGAAGCCCTCTGAAGAAAAGGTGTTTCCTTGCAGGCCTTTCCACATCTAACAGTGGAGTTAGTGGGAGTGAGTTATAGCCATGTGCTGTAGGAGGTAGCTAAAAAAAGGTCAAAAAAGTCAGCAACAATTAGCTGCACTAAACCCATAAATATAATGCAGTAATCTGGGAAATCTGATTAAGAACTGCTGCACTCCTCAAAGCCTGCTCCTCTATTTGTTGTCTCTCACTCACAACCTGATTCATTCAGTCTGCCCCTGTGTGACTGTGACCACCCTCAGTTCATACCAAAACCGTGGCTGAATTCCACCAGGTAACCACAGGGTCTCACTGGAGCCTCTTGTCCAAGGCAGAACATTAAATGGAAATTAAAATACGTCAAACTCTACCTAAACTTAGGTTTTCATCTATTTTTTTTTTGGTGTATGCACACAATATATGTGTACTGATAGATATGTGTATAGTATAATATATAAAATATGGATTATTATATATTGTATATCTTTCCCAGAGAAGCTGTGGCTGCCCCAATCCTGAAGTGTCCAAGGCCAGGTTGGATGGAGCTTGGAGCAACCCGGGATAATGGAAGGTGTCCCTGCCCATGGCAGGGGGTTGGAATGAAATGATCACAGACCCCTGGATGATCTTTAAGGTCCCTTGCAACCCAAACCATTCTGTGATTCTATGACTCCATAACATCATATATGATATTATATACTGTTAATATGTATTTTGGTATTGAAAATGATAGGTGTTATAACAATGCATTTATATTACACATTTATTTATTTATTTATGTTTTGATACCATATAATTTGTTGTAATAATACATTGTTTATATAATATTGGCCAGCTCACACATACACAAGCACTTGAAAATCTTGATCTGTTAAAGGGTGAGTGGAACACAAACACACAAAAACAAATCCACGTGGACAGATGCATATGTTACAGTGCATGAGGGTGCCTCAACATTTACACACACACACACATACATGTCCACATGTATTTTAGAAACAAAATATTAATGATATTTACATATTTGCTCTCATCACTTTTGTTTGCCAGAAAGCCTCCTCTGGACGGTAAGATTGTTAGTTTGGGGCTGGGGATGAGTTTAGAGACCAAGCATCAACAAAAGCTGTGAGATTTTGGCAAACATAAAAAATATCTAATAGTCCATCAAACGCCTCTTGCCACGCAGATAAACCTTTTATCTCTCTCTCCCAGATTCTAATCAAGGATACAGTTTGCATGTTTCTTACATCACTGCAGCAACCAATTCAGCTGGGATTCCCTATGCCCTGGGAAATAAACTAATTTTGACACAAATGAGCGTTTCAGAGTCTTGTTTTATCTTTTCCCATTAACATGTTGGTTATTATTTGTTAGTCAAGGGAACAAGTGCATTTTCTCACCAAAGGGATGTGCTGCACAGCAGACTGTATCTGTTTGTTGGGAGAGTACTGTATGCAGAAGAAAACCAAAATAATTTATGGTAAATGTGGTTGTAAGATAAAGTTTTCATTGTGGATTAAAAAAAAAAAAAACAAAACCTGGTTAAAACACTGGAATCTTAGGTCTAGAGAGTAAAACTCCAATATTTTTAATATTTAACAATTCAGTTTATGGTTTCCAGCATATTTTCTATTATCCAAATATAGTAATTCCAGTCTAGAAGAAATTTTTAACTTTCTCATTCTATCATATTCTTTCAATATTTGCATGGTGTAACAATTTCTGTATTTCAGTTTAGCTGTGCACAACCAGTCTGTCCTGGGTTTGCACTCATAATTAATTACTCACATTGAAGACAGAAACTAAGTGACAAATGTATCATCTCAAGGCTTAACCTTGAAAACACAGAAATAAAACATTTATGTCTTGTTTTTATTATAAATCTTATGGTTCTTAATAATGGGTTCAATAGTCTTGGGGTTTGCAATTACTTACTTCAATTTTTATTCAGTTGATTCTAATTTCTAGCTCAGATGTTGGCAAATAGTTTAAACAAGGAAGGTCTTGGGCTATGTCTGTACTCACAAACTGAGTAAGGCTTGGGTTTAAGGCTTGAGTTGGTGCCTGGATGATTTTCACCCAGACAACTGACTCTGCTTTGGGCCATTTTACTTGCTAACAATTCCCCAATTATAATTTTCAGCATTTCCTATTTTCTCTGGAGTGTCTGGATGTTTGGGTATACACTATTAAGTGAAAGAAATGAAATTGGCGGAAAAGGATGAGTGGTTGGAGGTCACCTGATGAGCGATGTCCCCAGAACACTCACCTGGTTGTCGTCACCTCTGTTTGAACACAAGGGAGAAACAGGAATTTTTGGCAAGTTGGTTACATGGTGTGTGTGATATTTTTGATGTACTTTCTCTTTTACTTCCAGGTGAGGAGATGCCTGATGACATCTCCTTCATCCAATAGAGGAAGGTTAAGGCAGCCCAAGCTGGATGTGTCACGGGGCTCTTTACCTTTCCTTACCACAAAAGGGGATTTCCCTTCTGTCCTCTCCAACTGATTGAAGAGGGGTTTTAGGCATTTTCTTTTCCTTAAGCATTGTTCTTATTAAAAAAGTGTTTACCACCTTAGGCCATAAAAGAAATTCTCTTCTGATCAGGCCTCCTGCCTCAAGTGACTAAATAAATAGCATCTGTTTGATGTAGCAAATGTGAAAGCTGCATGTTTACTTCTTCACTTTGAAAAAAAAATATAGAATAGTAGCTACAGTTTTTTTTTCCCCAAGGTTCATGTTGTTGTAAAATAAGCAGATGTTTGGGGGAGGGGGGAGGAATTTATACATTATAAGTGTTTAAAATACTCCCAGTCACCCTGATTAACAAGCATAACAAAGGGTGATAAGGAAACAGAAGATATCAAAAGTCGCTGGCTTTGGTTTTGTTTTATATTTTCTACTGTAAAATATCTGGTATTGCCAAAAAAGTAAAAGCTGCTTTGAAAGCAAGGCATCTGTTTTCAGAGCTTTTCAGACTGCAGGCATGAAATGTAGAAAATATATAAGAAAAGACCCCAGCAAAGAGTTCCGTCCCCCCTACTCAGAGCATGAAAAGCTATAAAAAATCAAATCAAAACAAATATGGGAAACCATTTTATGAACCAAAGTTCCTTTTTAATCCCAATAGTTTATGTGGAATATAAGTGGCCCTCAGTTTTCAAACCTGAGCTCCTTCTCAGTGCTTCACAAAGCCCTTGTTGAGGAAATCCCAGCTCAGCACCTCCTTCTAGAGCTGCACAAAATTTAAGTCAGCTGTTGTGAAATGATGTTTCTGTGTCACTCATCTATCTAAGCATCACATAGTGGGGGGTTACCTGGAGTGATTAAGATTGCTCACCTTATTTGCCCTCTCCTTCTCTCCTACTCTGAGGAAGTAGAAATGAAGAGTGAGGTCTGAGCAACCTAGTGCAGATACTTACTGTTTCCAGTCTCATCCAACAAAACAAATCCATCAGAAATTCATATCTGGGACCCAGGTGGAGCTGCAGCTGGTGTGATTGACGCTACCTCATGAATGATCATCCATAGTGGTCATCTGTCAACAGAAAAATCAGCCACAGCTGTGCTGCCCATTTAATTATTTTGGGCACTTTCCATGAGTGCTGGCATTACTCAGAGGGATCTTTGAAGACCTGGTACAAAATCCCAATGGAGTCCACAAGTTGCCACCAACTTTGAAGCAAGAGCCAAGGCAGTTTCACACTCCTGCGACCGGTTATTGGCATTTTTGTCACATATGCATTCATTCAGTCTTTTCCTAAGTTGCTGTTTGAATACACACAGGCTTGAATTGCTGCATTTCTTACATTGGAATTAATTTTTTGCTTGATTTTCCTCCCTTGAGTAGATCCAACTTATGCATGGCTTTGCTAACATGAAACTTTGCAGACATTAAATATGTGGACACTACCTTTTTATTCTACAGAGCAAACATACATGTCAGGAGAGCTGAACATTTTTCAGGGCAGGGGCACAATTTGGTTTTTTTTTTCTTTTAGCCTTATTGTTTCTTAAACCATTACACTCTTTAATTGTATAATAAATATTTTACCAGCTTCTGTATTTTACATGGTCCTTCAGTTCAGTGATATGGCCAGTTTTAGTTTTAATATTTAATGTATAATTATCTAGTTATTACTATTAAAAAGTTTTTCTTCTCTGGAGAATTCAGCCTTGACTAAACAAAAGTGAAATATTATTCATTTATCAGCAAAGTGTGAGTAAATTGTGCTGCAGCTGTAATTATTTCCCTTGTAAACCATGATTATTTCGATTTTTTTTACATATTCTGTGAAAATCTCAAAACTTTGAAAACCTACTCTCTCCTGCTGCCTGTTTTCACCATTTATCAACAACCATGGATTTTGAATGTCCTGTGCTGACAAGAGGACAGGAACATGCATACTGAGGATTTATACCTTATAGCACAAGACCAGAATAATTAAAGGAGAAATAGAAATTTATGGAGAGGAGGTGAGTGAAGATGTTGGGACAGAAAATCCTAAAGGTTAGACCTATCCTGCTTCCTTATACAAACAGAAGAAACATAAATCTGGCACCTGTCTCCCAGAGGGGCTTGGAAGAAGCAGGGTACGGACTCCAGGTCAGCCTGGAGCAGAGATGATACCTCTGCTGAATGTAGAGATTCTGATGATATTAAATTGCAGAGGTCCTGGAAAAGCTACTGATTCACCCTTACGGAAACCAGGGAGACCTGGGGTTAAGATTCCTGGTTTATGTAAATTGCACATGTAGTTTTATGATGATTTGTGCCCTTCAAACTCTGACACAATCAGTTGGTAGCCAGTAAAAGATTATATGTTGTATTAAAAGGTTCCTTCTTTGGATTTCCCTCCTTTACCTTAATTGAGAGAAAATTTTTATTACCTGTTCATATAAAAAAATAAGCTATATTCATTTAAAAAAATGGGATATTTTTACTTTAAAAATATCTACCTTTGCAAATTGGAAAGGCACACACACAGGTGCAATACCACATATTTAAAATTTGCTAAAGATGTGATTTCCACATGCATGACTAATTGTTTTTAAGTGGAAATCTACCTCTAGTAAGTAGTTTAGAGTTAGAAAACCAGGCTTCAAAGGAATTTGGTATGCCTTCTTCACCTTTGAGATTCAAACACTGGAGCCAGGATTGAAAACCAAGGTATTTCAGGTGTCTGCATTTAAAAGACTTTGTTTATGTTAAGGCTTAGGTCACCTTAGCAGGTATGTTTAAATGAAAACATTACCTCTCTGTGACCTTTGGGATTTGAAGGTTAAAATGCAGTCACTGGAAAAAGGAATCCTCATTGTCATGGATGAAATCTTTGGCATTAAAGACATCATTTCTCATCCTTGTGAGTGACTTAGTGCAACAATAAAATTTGCTCTCTTCAGAGAAGAGGTAACATGGAGGCTCCTGATTTGTCTTCATCCCCAAAAAACACAGTTCTGAAACCTCAAAAAAAATTAAGGAATGGCTTAAAACTATTTGAAGATAGACTCTTAAAATGGTTTTGCTAATTTGTTCTCTAGATAACTGAACCTATTTGAGCCTTGCACTGCCCAAATATAAATAGAATCTATGCTAATACTTGTGTTTCACAGGCCTTTACCTAGTTATTGGTGACTTATTTTCTTCCTTGTTGCTCAAGAAATCATGTCCATTCATTAAAACAAAATAAGGAATAGAAATAACACACTTTCTGCAAGCATAGTAATTTATAAACTATGTCGAACATCTGGGACAGAGGTCCCTTATGTCAAATATTAAATCTATTTAGCAGTTTATTTGTAACATATTTGCAACTTCAAAAAGAAAGGAAGAAAGGAAACAGAGTGGATTTTTTCCCCACGTTTTTACATTAATGAAGCTAACAGCCCTTGTGCATTTGCAATAAGTCAATTGAAGTAAATGACTTTTTACAACCGTTATTAACTTCAGTTGTCACTGGAATGTCATCAACAAGATATTCGTTGCATTTTCAATTGGATCTTTTAAGTACAAAAACATCAGAATTGCTGAAATCCTAACCTTCATTTTTTTCTTGCGGGGAACAGGAAGGGTGGAAAGGATCTGTCGGTTCCCTAAATTCAGGTCAAGGCAAAGTGGTAGGAAGAAAAAAGATAATGTTTCAAAATCGTCATTTTACACTAGTTTAAAAGCCTGAGTGATGAGCGAAATACATCATATTTCCACTTAAATCTTGTACAGACTGAAGGGAAAGATGGGTTTGTAAGCCTTTCTCATGTCAGCTATCTACAGCAAAATCCAAAACAAAACAGGGCTCAGCAACACCTATCTTGTGGCGTGTGAGGGAGCCCTGATGTGGGAGGTGAACAAACAGAGACTGTCTTTCTCTCTGAACCCAGGCTCGTGCTGTCCAGGCATTTCCCCAACTTGGAGAGTAGCCAGCCCTAGGCTGGAAGTGACACAGACCCATTAGTGCTGTTGAAAGGCAAAGAGGAGACACCAGGAATACATGTCTGTATCATCAGACTCCCAGGTCCCCTGGGAAAAGCCTCAGGAGAGCTCGCTCTGAGGGCTGTTGTCTATAAACAGCATGGTTAAGGCCATAAGAGCTTTGGATGCCCCTTTTCCAACACAATTCCAGTATCTCCAGCCTGCTGGCACCACCAGAGAATCACAGAATTATCAAGGTTTAAAAAAACCTCTAAGATCACTGAGTCCACTTATTAAACTAGCATTTCCACATACACCACTAAAACAAGTTCCCAAACACCACATCTATGTGTTTTTTGAGTGCTTCCAGGAGTGGTGATTCCAACCCTGCCCTGGGCAGCCTGTTCTAATACCTGGCCACACACAGAAGGAAGAAATATTTCATAATATCTAATCCAAACCTCCACTGGCACTTGAATTTGAGGCCATTTGTTCTCGTCCTGTCACTTGTTACCTGAGAAAGAAGACTGATCCCCACCTGTGGCTGCACCCTCCTGTCAGGGAGTTGTAGAGAGTGATAAGGTCCTCCCTGAGTCTCCTTTTCTCCAGGCTGAGACCTGCCCCCCCCACTCCCTCAGCTGCTCCTGATCAGATTTGTGCCCCAAACCCTTCCTCAGCCCTGTTGCCCTTCCCTGGACACTCTCCAGCCCCTTGACATCTTTCTTGTATGAGGGGCCCAGAAATGTGGGAATTTCTAAATCACTTTCTACACTAAATAAAGGACTAATAGCAGAGCTCTGTGGAGTTCTTCACTAACACCAACTTGAAACCACTGGTAACTCCTCAGCAAGATGTGAAGTTTCTGCTAGAAGATTTCTGGTGTGGGTATGGATTTCATTTGAAGCAGGAATACTTTCCAGTCTCTCTTTCTTGCCTGTTTCCAACAGGCATCATCATTCCTCCGCTGGAAGAGAGGAATGGTTGGGAGCTGTTACTTCAGTGCTTATTTGAAGGAAAGACTGGGTTAGGAAGAGGAATAGAGTCAGGCAATGAGACCTGGTCCTAATGGATACAGCAGGTGAAGGGGCAAGGCCAGGTCAGAAAAGCAAAGAATCCCCCAATACAGGGAATACAGCAGGTTAGGCTGCAAATAAATGTTCATCTGTCAGAGTTTAGTCCCATTCCCAGATCCCCATACATGGAAATGTCATTTGCAAACCTGCAGTCCCTCTACACAGCTCCTGTTCTCTGCCCCCTGAGGCCAGCTTTTGGGTAAGAATGTCTGTGTGCTTCAGTTCCTTGACCTGGAAAAGGAACGAATTTTTGAATTTTATTTTGAGTCTTGAGTGAGTGCCTGCTTCTGCTGTTCCAGCACTGACACCAGGAAAAGCAAGAATCAGAGACTACATCTAGAAAGTAAGCTGAAAGAAGGTGAAAAGGTAAAGGAAGAGCTCAGACAAGGTTAAGATGTGTCTGTAATAGGTTTAGCTTTAAAGTAGCTTCCTCAGGCGTTGCTGGCAGCAGGGAGTAGAGCAGAGTTACCACCATGCTTCTCTGTCAGCCTCTGCAGTTTAGGTTTTTCTCTGCACTCTCCTGTGTGCACTACCCAAACAAGTCAGTGGGAATTAGCTCACACGTGGTGCAGTCACACCTTGTACTGTCCTAAGTCACAAGAATGGAAAATATCTACAGCTTCTTCCTGGAATGGGGAAAGTAGCCTTTCCCACCACACTGAGGTCAGGACACCACTGAAGCTTGAAGAGGCAGGAAGTTTTAGCTTTGAAACTTCTTTATACGAGGGAAAAGGGTTCTTTGTGTTTGGCAGAAGAACAACAAAAGTCTTTGCTTTAATGACATCCTAATAATATGTAATATTATATACATTTGGCTAGTAAAATGCACCGCAAATTGCTTTAGTTGAGCACTTGAGACAAACGTTATAAGAAAGGAAGTCCAGAAGTTGGCCAAATATGCAATTAGCTGCCACCCTGAAGCAGGATTTGAG
Source organism: Chamaea fasciata (assembly GCF_029207755.1). NCBI lineage: Eukaryota > Metazoa > Chordata > Aves > Passeriformes > Sylviidae > Chamaea > Chamaea fasciata. The sequence goes on along the minus strand of NW_027094090.1, from coordinate 4,648,707 downwards.
ATCAGTGTATTATTTTTTCAGGATTAAAGAGGTGGCAGTTAAAAATAGGAAGGCATAATTAAAAAGACCAAAATATTCGGTACTTGTGGTGAAACTCCTCACACATGACACAAATTAGCATTCTGCCAGATAGAAAGCAGCAAGAGAGGTGAAAAGAGTAGGGAATCTGATGTTGTCTTAAATCCAGCTGGATCCTACAGGGAAAATTGCCTGGCCACGTGATGTCACAGGGTGGTACCTCAGGTAGAACTGCCTCCTTCAAGTCATTTCCATGACAGTGTATTCATACAAGCACCCATTCTCTTGGTTGCCTTTCAAGTCAATTGTAGTAGTCCTGGAACCTTCAGAGGCATTTGACTTCAGTTTTCATTTGAATCCACCAGCAATTTTGCCATGAACCCTGGTGTAAACAAGATCAGGATCTAAATCACTGGAGTAGGTTTTTAGCCAAAATAAATTACCTTCATTACAAGATAGGGCTGTAGCAATTGCACTTTCAAGCTGCCACAATTTGCACCATGGAGTTCTGACAACACCGCCTTGGGGGCAGGATAAATTGCCCCATATAGCAATGGCTTTTTTTTTTTTTCATCTGTAAAAGATCTGCCCCTTGTTTCAGAAACACAGGTGGTGCTTGCAATCATATGCATCAAACATTTCTTTCCATTCGATTTGAGCCAGCAGGGCTTTTGTCACTCAAAGCATCAAGGATAACATTTAGCTCTACATCAAATAATAGGAGAAACCACATGTTTCAAAAGAGAAAAAATATTGAGACCATAGCATCTGCTTTACAAAATAATCTGGCCTTTGTTTACTGATGATGTGGTTACAGACAGCAAGAGGGCAAGATTTAAAGTTAATATAAATATTAAATTCTTTTCTCTGGCATGATCCTTTTATTACCTTTATTAAAAAGTCAATAAAATTATAGTAATTTAAGAAATAGATTCAGAGAAAAAAATAAAAATAAATAAAAATAAAATTAAAAAACCCCCAAACACTCATCTGCCAAAGAAGACTTATGCTTGCATGAGCTGAAGGTTGATGTCAGACAAATTTCACTGAAGAGGAGATTTATAAACATGATGTAACTCTGACAAGCTGGGCTTTGTATCTTGGCAAAGGAAAGTTTAAGAAAATACCCATGTACACAGGCACACACACACGCACACAATCACACATCTATACTGTATATTGGGTTTAAAGGTTTATTGCTCCAGAAAACTTATTGAAAGAGATTATGTGTCTCATCTTGTCTCCTTTTAAAAATAGAACACTCATATGTGTTTTTTATTAGCTTGTTTTAGGATTACCTTAATCCTGCACAAAATTTTTCACTACTTCTCCCTAGTGCAATTTGCAATGGTAATCTGTTTGTGAAGGGTAATGTTAGAATAACTGTAAATATCTTCCCAACAGAACCCAACCAATAAAAACAAAAGCTGCAGCTTAGGGGAGCTTTGGTGTGCCAAACCCCAAGCTCACTTAAGCAAACCCTGTGATGGATAACAATCCAAATCATGTCACTGAACCATGGGAAGTTGTATAGTATGGGATAAACCCAAAGAAACTTCTGTTTGCTGGGAAAATCCTGCCCTTATTTCATTTTCATGTGGTCTCATGGGTAAAACTGAGGATGATTTAGATCCTTCTGTGGTTTTCTACACAGACAGAGATACTCATCTAAAAAATTAATATTACCTGGTTTTGTTTGTTTGTTTGTTTGTTTGATTAAGATTTTGCAGATTCTTTTTAAAAAACTTATTTTAATATGGTCTTTATCTCATGGAGCTGGTGAAATCTGCAGAGGTTGTGTGTAGAGCAGGCAATGGATACCAAGTCCCTTCCTGTCCTGATGATAGATAGATTAGATAGATAGATAGATAGATAGATAGATAGATAGATAGAAGTATGTTACACTTCCCTATTTAATCCATGTACACACTCTTCCTTCACATGGAAACTTTGAGGATAAAGGGTTCTGTATTTAATTGTGCCTCATGTCTGTTCAGCATCACATCACAGCTAAAACATCCTCAGATTAGAAATCCTACCACATTAGAAAAAGCTTAAAGAGCCATATTTCTACTTAAAAGGAAGTGAAAAGGAACCATATTTATTAATTAAATAAATAAAGTAATAACTTCACCTATTTGGAACTGAAAACCTGATCATCAGAAGTGAGTTAACTCTAAACTGTTCAGTTCAAGAGTGAGGGAATTCCATTTACCTGTCTGTAAACTGAATTCAAGAAAATTTGTTTTGCCAGTGACCGCAATAGCTGTTTAATCACAAACTCTTGACAGAAAACATTAAGCCAGGAACAAATGCAGCCATGGGTATGGTCATGTGCATGGCTAATTTTGTATGATGGGTTAATCTGTTGTGTTTACTTCTACTTGGTAAAACATTGGAGAAGATGATGTTGGGCTGGGGAGGCTAGAATTTCCTTATGAATTCTTCTATATGATTTTATTTTCATTCAAGATCAATATTTAACTTCTAATTTAGACTTTCACCATCAGGATCATCAGAATCATCATCATCAGGACCATCTCTGGATCTCAGTTTCTCCAGCTGCAAAGCAGAGAACACAAATACTCTCACAATGGCTTCAAGGGCACCAGGGATGCTTACAAAGTGATCCAGGTGTCTCAGAGTGAAAATCAATCTCCACACAAAAGACGTAAACCCCAAGCCTCCTCCATCTGAGGGCAAACTGAAGGATGTGCATCTTGATAAAATTCCAAAAGCTGGTCTTCAATTCTGGGGACAGACTCACAGCTAGGAGAGAAGGTTACATAGGAGCTAAATGTGGGAGTGAGAATATGCCTAAAACTACCTCCATTCCCTCTGCAGGTTAAATTCAGGGAGGAGAGTGGCCTGAAGCACAGAGACCCCTCACATCAGGGGCAGTGGAAAGCTGCATTTGAGTAGACAGTGCCTGGCAGAGGGCTGAGACTTCAGCCAAAGGTCTTCTAAAGGGAAAAGGATATTCCTGCTTAATATTTTAGATCTTGGAGACAACAGATCTGCACCAGGAAAATACACATCTCACTCTGTCTGTCTCTTTTCCCCATACCCCTTCTTCACCTATGCTTTATAAATTAGTTGCTACTGTTTTACTACAGACCTGAGTCTTCACAAATACTTAGTAAGCAGCAAAATGGGTCTGGCCTTCTGGGTGCTGCCACACAGCCAACACAAAATTCTCCATCAGAATTTTCGCAACAGCGGAATAAAACCTTTCCGAAACGGAAGAATTAAAAATACACTTGGTCAGGGAAGAGGATGAGAGGTGAAGGGGGGAGGAGAAAAAGGTGGGCTCATTAATCTGCTCTAATAATAAATCCTTATCACTTATGCATTTCAGTTACTCCTTCAGCCTCCACGTTCTATATTTAAATACATCTGCTTCACACGTGCTTTGCCAATTAGCTGGTGATATTAACTGTTCAGCACTATCTATTAACACATGGCACTGCTGAACGACAGGACAGACAAGCTTGACCAGGAGAGATAGTCATTCATGAGGCACACATTACTCTCTATAACTCCGAAGTAGGGAGATAGGAAAACGGCACAGCAATTGACCTCGGCTGTACATCAAGGCTAAATAGACACAGAGTAAATTACAGACAAGTGAGACAAGCTGCTAACTGTTCCTTTAGCAGCCCATAATGTCAGTAATTCTATTACAATGATTGCTGGTTATGCAATGTAGTTGAGATGTAAATTTTTCTCTTTTTTTTCCGTCTCTGTCTCTCTGTCTATCTGCACTGTAAAATTTTTATCCCAGTGATGGAACAGATACATTTATCTATTGCAGAAGGGGAGGATTTTAGATTGTATATTTGGAAAAATTTCTGCACGGAAACGGTTGTCAAGCATTGGAAGAGGCTGGCCAGGAAAGTGGTAGATTCACCAGAACTGCAGGGCTTTAAAATTTATGTAGATGTGGTGCTTAGGATCATGGTTTAGTGGTGGACTTGACAGTGCTGGGATAACGATTGGGATCAGTGATCTTAAAGTTCTTTCCCAACCAAAATTATTCTGTGGTTCTCTATAAGGGAAGGAAAAGGGTCATTGGGGTCAACTTCCAAGAGACACTTACAAACCACACAGGCACAGATCTTCCTGAAGAGATTCCTGCTTTAACCAGAGAGCAACATCAAAACAGTTTGCCTGGTCCAACATGCCATAGAATGTATCTCAATACTGTTTTAATCTCTTAACTCAAAACAGTTTTAATCTCTTGCAAGGTGATAATGTGAAGGTTTTTAAAACTGAGGTGCATAACATCAAATTAGCGATAGAATTTAAGCTACTCTTAAACATCTCAATTAAACACTAGATGCGTATAATTTATATGGAGATCTTGGACACCTAAATCATCTAAATCACCTAAATGAAGGGGCCCTAACCTGCAAGTAGCAGCATACCCTTTCCATTGCCTAACATCTGTTCCCAATTAAAATGACCTTCTGTCTGTCTTTTTGTTGCTTCTCCAGAAAACTGTGGTTCTCCCTTGGATTTTCTATGAAGTCTTGTGTAGATGTTTCAGATGCCCTACGACATATCAGCAACTATACTGAATACCCAGAATCACACAGGGAGAAAACTAACCATTGTGTTTCCAAAAGTTAAAACCAAGTGGAGCTGTGGAGAAACAAGTTGTGTCAATGCACAGAAGCAGAGAACAAGAAAGGGAAGTTAGATTTCTTGCCACCCCGCCACTTATTCCTTGCCTGCCAACAGTTAGGTGGATTCACCATCCACCTCAGTTTACCCGTCTAACAACTCTGACTTCAACTGGAGGACAGTGGTGATAAAATGGATGTGGAATTTAGGGTTTGTGATGCTCTGGTTAAGGAGTGCTTTCTGTCTCTGCTTGGCAGGTCACAAAGGGCAGGATTCATCTTTCCTGTTTTATAGCCATTCATAAGCAGTCCTGTCAGCCATTTAGGTCACTGGGTAAGTGCCTGAGGCAGAAGGACAGAAAGCCTCTGGAAGTGCCTCTATCTCAAGGATCTCTAGAAGAAGCCTAAATTAGCATAGATGGGATTAAATTACTATTTAGACAATTAGAGTAAATAAAGTAACGATATGCCCTTTCCCCTTTCTTCATCTTTCATTTGTTTGCTTGTCTTGTGATACATTCAGGAAGCAAGGACACATCAGATAAAGATTTATCAGGAGGCAAAGTGAGAGCTGAAGGGCTTTCCCAGCACAGCCAGTCCACAACATGGCCATGCTCAGTTCAGTCTGGCCTCTTTTCCCCTCTTTCCAAGGTGGTAGCTGACAACTGCAAAAATTCTGACTACAGCTAAACAGGGCCGTAATTGCAACAAGCAGTATATTTTCCCAAAAAAGGGTAATTCTGGGGCTGTTTCAGCTTTCTTTCAGAAAGAAAAATGCCATTGAGATACCCACAGAAGACTTTCTTCCACACTGATCAGTGCTAATTTTCTGCTCTCTTCAAATCATAAAACATTTTACTCCATAGAGTTACAAGGCAAGCACAAACCCATGCTCTCATGTAGTTATATTTTAGGCCCCAAAAAGGTCTAAGCCCAAAAGAAGGAAAAAGCAATGACAAAAATATTATTCAAATTATTAAATGGAAAGAATATTGGGTTCAATTCCATGGTGAATTTAAAAGCAGGGACAAATTTCTATTATTTTATGAATTTTCACAGTGTAATTACTGACAGACCGTGAAGCTACATGAAGTTGCTTGGAGGATTTGGAAAATAAGAACCAGGCTCCTTCTTACAGTTTGAGTTACTGGCTCTTGGAAAAATGATGAAAAAATAAAAATAAAATTCCAAGAAGAGTAGTTGATGCCCTTGGATGGCATCAAAGAGTCTGTTTACAAACAGATGGATCTTGGTTGCCTAAACACACGTGTCTGGACTCTTGCAGCACCTCGGGGAAGTCCAGAGAGCTCCATGACATGATGAAGGATTGGGGTGGACCTGTAGTACCCTGGAGGTGCAGCAGCTGGTGATAATGCAATACCTCACATATATATTTATGTATGTATGTATATGTGTGTGTATATATATATATATATATATATATATATATATATATATATGTATATATATATATATATATATATACACGTGTATATATATATATATATATATATATATGTCTGAAATGTCTGTGCTTAGGCAAATGAATCCTATTCATTATGTCAAAACAAAAACCCAGCAATTATTTGGAATTAAAACCTATTCTATATATGCGGCTGAGTGTGAGCATTGTGCAATGGGTAAAGGCAAAATGGTTGCATTTAGTCACGCAGCATTAGTGAGGGGTATTTATACTACCTGTGTTTACACAGCTACACTAGAAAGCTCAACACTGCAAACTGTACAGACTGGAGAAAGACAAGGGGGTGATTCAAACAAGGGGTCTGTTGCATGTTTAAATAATGCTCTGAAGAATCCTTTCACTCCTCTTTGCCTACAGAGGGGCACAAGCACATTCTTCACATCCAACAGGCTGTGAGCTAGATGGTTGTGGTCAGGCTGGCCCTTCTCTGGTCTGGAACATCAAATCCTTCATGGATGTTTATAGACCTACGTAAAAATGAAGGTCCTAGATGTTTTGAAAGTCTAATCCTAAATTTGATGCTGCCCCTTTTGTGCTCTGGGAAACCCACATAAGCACCTCTTGCTGATTTGCAAGAAGGGATGACAGTGCACAGCTACCTTCCCAGTCAGGTTCTGGGAAGGATTGTGGATACAGTCACTTAACACCCCTTTGAAGTATAACAAAGAAAACCCCCAAAAAAACCCAACAACAACAACAACAAAAATCCCCACAAAAAAGAATCATAGAAGTGCTAAAGCATATTGTTAGAAGAAGTGGTCATGGAATGTAAGAAGAGCTACTAAGTCTTGAGTCACACGAATACACTTTATAGAGTGCATTATTTGAGCTGTGCAGCCCTGAGTGAAGCAAGCCTCCACATATGATCTCTACTCATATGTGTACACAGAAAGGGCTGCAGGAAGCTAAAATGTACAGAAACATCAGCCCACAATGTCCTGTAGGGACTAAATCACACTGTGTGAGGGGAAACTCAAGGCACATCTGCCTAGCTGAGGATGGCAGACCTCTGAATTACATCTCTGAGTGTGAATAAGGACAGCTCTCCTGGAAAGTGTCCCTACCCATGGCAGAGTTGGAATTAAATAGCCTCTAAAATCCATTCTGTGATTCTGTGTTTCTATGGTTGCAACTCCAAAACAATAATAGGACTCTTCTGTATCAAAACCTTTTCTGCATGCTATTGCAATGAAAAAGAAAAAAAAAAAAAAAAGAAAAAAGAAAAAAGAAAAAAGGAAAAAGGAAAAAAGAAAAAGGAAAAGGAAAAGGAAAAGGAAAAGGAAAAGGAAAAGGAAAAGGAAAAGGAAAAGGAAAAGGAAAAGGAAAAGGAAAAGGAAAAGGAAAAGAAAAGGAAGAAATAGAAAAAGAAAAAGAAAGAAAAAGAAAAAGAACAAGAAAAAGAAAAAGAAAAAGAAAAAGAAAAAGAAAAAGAAAAAGAAAAAGAAAAAGAAAAAGAAAAAGAAAAAGAAAAAGAAAAAGAAAAAGAAAAAGAAAAAGAAAAAGAAAAAGAAAAAGAAAAAGAAAAAGAAAAAGAAAAAGAAAAAGAAAAAGAAAAAGAAAAAGAAAAAGAAAAAGAAAAAGGCGGGAAGAGGATGAGAAGTGGTTTTACCTGATTTCCAGACATTCTGGATAATAGGGGTATCCCAGAGAGAAGTATGGCTATGTCTGGAGAAAACACTCACAGGCTGACTCACATGAAATTTGTGATGGAGACCATTATAGAAAAATCACTGCTGTTTGATGCCTTCAGAGATGGCAAAATCGAGATCCAAACCATAGTTTCCTGAAGGAGAGAAAGGCGTCACCGCCTTTAAACAGGCACATGATCAAGTTTTGATATGGCTCTCCTTATTGTTTTAAATAGGTACTACCTCGACTTTATTTTCAGACAGTTTGATTTCCTGTGCACTCTAGGAAAAGACTCAATACCAAGCCTAGTCTGAAGCCCATGGAAATGGATGGATCAAAAATTAAATATTAAACATATATTAAATATTAGACACACAGTCATCTACACCTCCAGGTTCTGCTTAGGGATGAAGGGAGGAGATGATTGACTGGATCTGTCATGCAGCACCTGGGTCTGAAGACTTGTGGGAACCCATGCTGCTGTGTTGGAGATGAGGGTGAGTAATCCAATGAAAACTAGACCAGCTAGCACATGTCATGACCTGCCATGTGTTATGTGACCTGATAAACTGAGTGACCCTACAACTCCAGCTGAAGCATGGAGTGTCATGCTCTGGAGGAAAAGAAGGGAAAAGGTCTCAAATAAACTCTGGAACAATCTTACATGGATGTGAGAAGTGTCCATTGTTCATTGGTAGGAACCTTGAAGACAAATTTGAGCATTGTGAAGGATGGAGTCCAAGACTGTTTGTAATCATCCATTACTGCTCTGTTTTGAAATTCTTCCTGGTTTAAAATCTTTTAGGCCTTAAGTCCTTCTTTAATGCATTTTATTTGAAAAACTTTTTAAAATGTTTCTTTGAACGCTGGTCTTCATAAAAGAGTAATTCATTATTACTGGAGATAACACCAATGTCTAATCCCTTTATGATCCTTCAGACAGGGATTGTGGGAATGATAATTAAGTCACTTTGCAGCAAGCACACCTGTGAAGCAGGTAAACATTTATTAGCTCATTTTAAAAAAATTAATTAAAAAAGGTTTGTTGTGTTCTGTGCAGCTTTTCTTTTCCTTGAAGGCACAGAGAGATGAAGCAACCATGACCTATATTATGAAATTAGAATGCAATTATTGCTTTAAGTAAAACAATGCCCAGCTTCACACAAAAGGTGTGGAAACTCAAATTGCTAAATGATCCGATCGTAGTCACACTTGGTAATCAGCTCCAGTGTTTTCTTGGCAGGGTCCTGCCATGAATTATGATGGGAAAATGAAAAGACATGTCTCGTCCCATGCCGTTGCCATGTAAATGTATGGATCATGTGGAGATATAAACACTGGAAAGGTCTTGAGTTACGCTGCCTGTGAGTAATTGTCATCTCTATAAGCAGGCTGTTTGGAGTTGTAAGAAATAGGAAAATTATGCCTTTTGTTCAAGATTTGACAATGTGGAAGAACCCTGCCAGACCTGTCTTGTTTAATCATGTTAGCTCAGCAGCAAAACGAACAGCTTCTACAGGGAACTCTGAGTTCCTGGAGGAGGAGGAGGAGGAGGAAGCTGTAACTCAGTGCTGCTCTCCTAAGCCATTCACACCTTTCTGCTGTGGATGGGAAGAGCCTTGCAGGGATTCCAGGCTGCATCCTTTTGAGGAGAAAGCAGCCTTCAAGTTATCTTGTTCCTGAGACGTCCACATGTGCCTTTTCATAAAGTCAGAATATTAACCCTGTTATTGTTATCTTCTATGTCGGGGGTTGTACATGCTCGCATGGAAGATCATCCATAAGAAAATGAAAGGAGATATTGTGATTCCCATGGAACAAAGAGAGATTACTGCCTTTATGATCACTCAATAGATTCATGGCGGAGGCCCCAGGTACCCAAAGCAGGCTGCAGTAGGTGGCTCAGTGGGTATTTACCCTGACCGCTGCCAGGCTGTGGGCATTTCTGCTCCTGCCACCTCCAGCCTTATACACATCCCTGCCCCAGGTGTGCCATCAAACACCTGCATAGCAGCACACCCCGGTGAAGGGACTGGTCTACCATGTGGAATGAGAATGAAAACAGGAACAAAGAGATCCAACCTGGATCTGACAAGCAAAGGGCAATTAAAATTTAATATATATAAATGTATTTCTAGGGATATAAATTTAAAAAGAGGCCCTGTCTTCTTTAATGTAACCTTAGACAATTCTCTTCAGTTCACCTACATCTGCATAGTCTGATTTTCAGACCCACCCAGATACTGGTCAAGATTATGGTTTTCAGGAATAATTGTTTCTAAGGAACATTGCCTGAAGAATACTTAAACTTTTCTCCCTGATCCCATGAATTCATTACAGCCCTTGGCAAAAGGCATAATTGGGGAAGGTGAAGGACAGGATTCAGGCATTTTCAGTACTATTTACTATGTCTGCTTGCTATAGAAATAGGAAAGAAAAACGAAAACTCTTAAATTTGTTATCTCTTGCATCACCCAGGTCTTGAGATTAAGAGACATCCCCTCAGAGTAGAAAGTTATTAGAGGTTTTTTGAGTAGCTAAAGAAGGACATCTGATTTACCACATAGGCCAGGCCATACTCTAAAGTCTTTGAAGGTAAACATGACCTTTAGGGGAAAAATGTTCAATCTTTAATTTTAAGTGTCTAACAATAGGGATTTTTTTTTTTTAAACATCAGTTTGGTATTTCAGTTGTTTGCTGGGTTTATGGTTAAACCCTACTTCTTTTCCATCTGAATTTTTCTGTCTCCTGTTTTTGTTTATTGGATGTCCTTAGACTTCTGGACGAAGAAAAAAATCTTTTTCATGAAGGTGTATATAAGCTAAAATCACTGCTCAGCCTTCTCTTCGATAAAAATAGAGATTGAGTTCATGGCATCTTTCATGCCAGTGCAAGTCCACGTTTCAGTATTTCATCATTCTGCTGACTGACCAAGATGTGAATGTGACCAAGATGTGAACAAAGGGCTCATACCTGAAGGCAAAAATCATACCCATAAAGGATACACACCCAGGGATAAAAAACCTCACAGCCCATGATGCATTCTGGACACTCGAAAGTTACCCCAGAGTTATTACGGCTCCTGTCTCCCCAGCTGTGATCCCCTTTAACACTCCCTATTACACTGGGTGATCCATATTTTGTTGTGGTAATTGTTCACTTTCTTGTCATCAGAGCAACTTCCAGCCTTAATATTGAAGAAGATTAAACATGGGTCAATTTATATTTTTTTTCACAGTGATAAAACTGTTCTGTAGCACACTCCATGCAATACCTGAAGGTCAGGACAAAGTGTGGGTATTCTTGGCCACTCGTGGCTGTACCCTCTGTGAGTAACAACCTCAGAACTCTGACAAGCAAAGCCAAAAGACATCTGGGAGGGTGCTCCTAGGCACAAATATTTCATACTTTTCTTTATGTGCTGGTGTTGTTGGTTCATTTTTTTTTTGTTGCTTCTTTAGTATCATGTCTGCATTTGTTTGTTTTTTTTTTTTTCTTTAGGATTGAAATAGAGCAGTTCAAGGAGAAATTTTCCAAACCTTTGAGTCCTGGCCCAGTCCTCTGTTGTGTTTTGTTTTTTAGAATCTAGAAGTCAAAAAAATTTAAAAAATCAAAATTTCAACAGTTCTTCTCTGAAACTAACAAAGAGTAAGGGAGCACCCTACCAGCCCTCTTGTATTACCTGAATAATCCTGTCAGGTTTGCCTATGGACCTTCCTGTGCCATAAGTCTTGTTGCATCCACTCAGAATTGAATTGGATACACAAAAACATCCATGAAATGAAAACTGCTTGCACTAGTGGGAGAGACCCACCCAAAACTAACGAGCTGCAGAGCCTCGAGTGAGTTATGAACTATATGTGCAGCAAAATCAAACACACCCACAGTGCTCCCCACTGGGTGTTCTCTGTTCATGCTCTATCCACCAGATATGGCTGACAGAGTCTTTCTTCTCCCCTGTTATTTCATTCAGCAAATTGAAAACATAGGGCACCTCCACCTAGTCCCTGACCCATGAAACCACAGGGGAGTAAAGGAGAACATGTCAGAATAAAAGTAGTGGTGTGTGTAAAATGAAGGCTCCAGTCTGCTGGCAGCTGTACACTTATCAAATGAGATAACCCACGTCCCAAAACATTTTCTTCCCATTACTAGTTTTTTAACAGCGGAAGCAGGACTTGCTGAGAACTAGAGCTTGCCTGACAGTGGAATTCTGAGTCTTGGGGAACTATTTGCAAAAAGGGCACAATATCATAGCTTGGTGCTTCACCCAAGCTTTTTGACAAACACATGGGCCTCATGCATTTTCTATCCAGTAGAAATGGATACAGCCAGTGCTTCTGACAAGCAAAGAAAGAACCAGGGAAACTCCAATTCCATGCATTCTGTACATCCAAATTGACCAAATTATGTTTCTGATGGATTTGGTCTGATCAGAAAGCTTATTCTTTTTAAAGGAAGCACTCTACTCACTGCAGTCTTTACTTAGGCATCCATTCTTTCCTGAAGTCTACAAGCCATTGCACAGCAATATAATTTATCTGCCTTGCGGAGAGCTCTGACATGTTTCTCAAGATGGAGGGCTGGAGCACCTCTGCTATGAAGACGGGCTAAGACATTTGGAGCTGCTCAGCTTGGAGGAGAAAAGGCTCCAGGAAAACCTCAGATCCTCTTCCAGTGCCTAAAGGGGGCTATGATAGGGCTGAGGAGGGACTTTTGACAAGGACATGGAGGGATAGGACGCAGGGAAATGGCTTCAAGCTGAAGAAGGGCAGGATTAGATTGGATATTAAGAAGAAATTATTGTGAGGTTGATGAGGCCCTGGCACAGGTTACCCAAAGAAGGTTTGGAAATATTAATCCATGGAAGTGTTCAAGGTCAGGCTGGATGGGATTTGGAGCAGCCTGCTGTAGTGGAAGGTGTCCCTGTCCACAGCAGGAGGGGATGGAGCTAGATGACCTTAAAGGTCTTTTCCAACCCAAACTATTCTATGATTCTACAGCTTTCTGTTTTGATTTACAGACTTTTTTAACAATCTCCTTTCATAACATGCATGTTAGCACTCATGAGACTTTCCCCTGAGTCCATCATTTACAGTTTAAAATGTGGATTTTATAAAGCTGAAAGGTTATTATACAGTTTTATGGACAATTTGCTTACTTATTTACCTAATACCTGTTATGCTGAGTGTCTAATCTTCTGTGGGATATTTTTTCCCTCTTGTAGCTGTCATGTACAGTATAGGTGGATCTGCAAATGAAACCTGTTATTAATACTGTCCAGCACTTCCTGTTATAAGACTCCTTTTGTGCTGTTTGTAATTATCTGCAATTTTCAAATTTCAACTGAGTAGGCCAGGAGCACTTACTAAGGCATTATTAAGCTGTTATATGCTTTAGGTCGGTGGAGACTGTTTATTTTAATCCAGTACACTCAAATGAGCAGGAGTCATCACTGTGGCTCAGCCCAAGCTGAACTGACATGTATGGGAGTTTGGTGGCTTTAGGAGGAGCTCATAGGCTCCCTGTTAACCTGAAATGTCCCCAGTGAGACCAGAGAGACCAAGGAGAAGGCATCTACATGTTCTATCACTGTGGTTGGGCAGGGTGGATCCCCAGTGCTCAGACACTCAGCTTTCCTGGAGACACCTGCATGCCAAGACCTAGAAATAGATGTCTCAGTCTGTGAACTGAATCCTATCCTCTCAAAAGTAGATTAGAAGAATCCCACCTCTAATGAAACTCTCGAAATGCTGAAAAATCAAGAGTCTTAGGAAAAAGAAGATATTATTTGCCAGGGTATTTCCAGTAATGTTTAGCAAGGAGAACCATAGCAAAGCCCAGGAGTAAATCAATCATTCTGTCATCAATGGACAATAAATAATGGTGGAGAGGACCACCCACAGAACTAAGAAGATTAAACACAATTTTGAGTAGATGTTCAGGGAATGAGACCCAGCCAATCTGCAATCTGATCAAGAACAAGTCTTTTTGAATAGGATACATTTGCAAACTAGGGTGTGGAAACTGAGAGGAGTTTAATATGAATACATGTAGGTGAGCAAATCTCCACTGGTACCACTTCAGGGTAACCAGAAATGGTACACAGAGTGAGATGAGGATGACTAAGCTGTGGTCAAGAGCATGCTGATGTAGGCTTTACAAATGCAGAGCCAGATTTAAGTTGTTTTTTAACTATACTTTTAGGTGGAGTCATAAATAATATCAGAATTTTTAAGTCCTGAAGCCTGAACTACCTCTACCTGCAGTGCAATTATCAAGGGACTTAAAAGATTCACCAGTTATAACAGAATTTACCTCACGTTAAAAGCTGAGAGAGGGTTGTATTTTACCGTAGGTATAGTATATTTAACCTACGTCCCGTTGAGATACACTGATTTTTCTGAGAACAGTGTAAATGCTGAGCTGAAGTCTTCAGTCATTCAGTTTTGGTTATTATAGTCACTTTATTCAAGTTTCCATTTTTAGTTTTCCTCAAAGGATAAATAATGTTCCCTCATGCAAATTATGCAAGTTTAGCTTGAATGAATTGCGGGTACAAAGTGAGATTGCTCCTCATGTGTTATGAGGACAATCAATCTGATTTTTTAATGTCTCTTGAATAGCTCCTTCAGATGTCTTCCACTACAAAAGCTGAGGAAAAGCAGTTTAGGTGTCACTCCATTAAAATCATTCCTTCTTGTTCATTTGTGGTTTTAACAGACCAGATTTTGTTGTTTGGAACAAATCTGAGCATAAGACCAAGTGTGAGATCATGGCCATTTCTTATTGTTGTATATACATTGGCAGCCAAGTGTGTCACAACAGTAAGATTAATTTGTGCACGAACTAAATTCCTTGTGGGATTCAACTACACTGTTCTTACAGCAGCTACAAAACCTTTGACCAAAGTATGGGGGGCCTTTTGCCTCAGGCACAGAAGAAGCACGTAACAGAACATCTCTTTCTCTGAAGACTTGTAAGCTAATGAGAAAAGTTCATAGAAAGTGGAAGAAAACAGTCTGATATCCAGTGGGGAAAGTGAGATGCAGAGAAAACAAGAAGTTAAAATGGACCTAGCTCCTGGCTGCCAATGCCCATAGTTTGGCTGCCCAGGAGCTGCAGTTTGCTGGAAGAGTGTTGATTACCATGTCTGCATTGGGATATTGTCTTCATGTTCCTGAGGAGTGAAAACCAATCCATTTCAATGTCCATATGTTTTGGCTTCAATACCTATTTCAAAATCTGTATTAGGTTTCTTCTGCATTCTTTAGTTTCTGTTAATCCCTTTTATGGTTTTCCAATTTTGTGATACTTTTGGCTAAGCATTGTTATCCACGGCTATTATTTTGGGGTTTTTTCTTCCCTCTGCTTGGGTTTTAATTAACAAGGTGACATTGTTATAAAAAAGGTTTTACTGTTCTTGAATTTTTGCAAACATTTTTCATCACTAAAGTGTAGGCTTCAGGACATCCTGTTACATTTTTGAAATCCCTCTAAACATGTGGATGGAAAACCTTATGAGTAAATTCACTTCATTTCCAAATAACATTAATACAAGACCAAAACATGGGGTGAGGTTTATGTGAGAGCCCAGTTTCACAGACCAGTTTGTATATTTCAGTCTGAGATCTACCTGATTACACCAGTGTTTAACCCCAGCTGGCAATTTATGACCAAAAAGAGAGAAAATCCATGCCTAGAAAGTGAGAAAACTCATGGGCTGAAACAAAGACAGTTCAACAGGTAAAGCAAGAGCCATTCTGACAAGCAAAGGAAAACAAGGAATTAATTCCCACTCCCTATGGGTGAGCAGGTGTTCAGAAATTGCCAGGAAAACAAGGCCCCAATAAATAAATGTAAGAGGTTTGGGATGATAAACACCATCACTCAAAATGTTCCACACTCCTTTTTCCCCCAGATTTATATATCAACTATGACTTCATATGGTCTGGAATATCCTTTAAGTCAGTCAGAGCCAACTGTCCCAGCTGTGACCCTTTCCAATTCCTTGTCCATCCCTAGAATTCCTGCTGGTGGGTCGGAGTGAGGAGCAGAAAAGACTTTGTCTCCGTGTAAGCTCTGCCCAGCAGCAATGAAAACAACCCTGTATTACCACACTGTTTTCCTCACAAATCCAAATCACAGCCGAATATCAACTACTGTGAAGAAAATTGACTCTATCCCAACCAAATCAGTACAGTGCTGCAAATATATTTTTGATGCTCAGAAAACTTGGTTTGATTAATTTGTTGTACCAGAGAGAATAAGTCAAATGTGTTACCTCAAAATATGACTGAACTCCAAATAAGGTCTCTACCCCAAAGGCAAATAATGCTTTAGGAGGAAAAAAAAAGCATCTGAGTGGAATTGCTTTAAGTAGAACATGCAAAAAATGAAAACAAAATATAGGAAGAGGCTGAGTCCTCAAAAGTACCTTCTTTTCCAACTCCTAGATGTGTTTGATAGGGAAAGGAGACTCTATTCAGTGTGTCTAAAGCACAAAAGAGATGCTGATGTCTGGCTAGCATGTGAGGCTTTGTACTAGTGGACAAGTGCTTGGTTTCTGAGCTGAGCTCAGCATGAGCCTCAACATGCACATGAGATCCTCATGTACTCTGTTAACACAGGCTATTTGTGCAGGAGACATACGCCTGCTTTTCAAAACTTCTGATTCACAAGAGGAAAAAAGGCGTCAGCAGTAGTCATAAATCCATCATTCTGCTAGCCAGCATTGTCCCTCACTTCCTTGGCATCGTGGCATAAGGATGAGAAACAGAAAAATACTGCAAGATGGCATTTATTTTTTATTATTGCTATTATCACGCACTCCCTTCGGCAGAGGGGTGGTGGCTACAGGGTCAGTGGAGCCGTGACCTGCTCTCAGAGCAAGCCTGTCCCGTTCCCCCAGTTGATGTCTAGCACAGTGGCCTCCCTTCCAGGCAGGTCACCAGTTACAGGGCATTGTCATCATTGCCATTAAACTCACTGACATTCCATGTGGTTGTTCAACTCATGATTCTAAATTGGGTGCTCACACTCTATTAATTGAAATTTGCCATCCTGCTGGAAATGAGTGTGTGAGAAGGGAGGTGAGACCTCAATATGTTGGGGGTTGTGAACCTCCATGTGGAACATAGTGCAAAAGGTTTGAAATAGGAAATAGACTGGGATCTCATTCCCTGTTCCTTCTAGCAAGCTCTCATCTGCTCTAGCAAAGACACTTAGCTTTAGATTCATTCATAACTGAGTGTTAAAAAAATCAATCTTGCTTTTGACCATGTCACAGACTCCAAGTTTGAACACATAAAAGTCACAGACAGGATTGTGCCAACCCACCTTACTCCTTCAACAACATTTAGCATCTTCAACTGAGCTTCTCATCCCACAGTCCCTTTGTAGGATGGGGAATAGGAGTTTCCTCCAGGAGGAATTAAGCTCAATTAATTTTATTCTTAGCTAGCTCCCTGAAGGCTGAATCACTTGCCTGCTGCAGTCACCTACTTCTCTCTAGTGACTAAAGAGAACAGCTGGAGTAAGCACCTCCACCTTCTTTTGGCAACTCCAGTCACAACCTACTGGTGTCTCTGTTCTCTTTTCTCACAGGTACAAGGACTGTTCAATTCATAAAGTACATGTAAGGAGATTCTGGGCTTGTTACCTTGTATACAGACACCATATTTTAGATGTCTAACTAAGGTCAGTGTAGATAATTAGCTATATCTTTGCAAAAAGGTGACAGAAATTAGTCACTAGCCTCAGCTACAAAGAGTAATAGCAATTACCATTATTGTTATCATTATCAAAAGTAATCTCAAGCTTAATTACGCATATGGACATATATGTTTTTTGCTAGCCCTGAAGTCAAAGTGATGATAAGCAATGAAAAGGAATTTATCAACAATGCCCTTCCCAAACATGCAGGCTTTTCCAACAATAAACATGGATTTTCAAGCTTTGGAGCTGCCATTTCTAACTCCAGCTTCAATATTTATTATTACTATTATTTCTATTATCCTGCACTACCACACAGAGAGAAAAGGGAGGAGGGATGAATTGTTTTTGAAAAACTGTCTCTTATGTCTCGGCAAGATATTGATGAGTAATTCCAGACAGGAAATTTTGTGGAATTCAAAGGAAGGATGAAAGTCAATCTCTTCCCTGCTGCTATTTGAACTTGCATTTTCTGCAAGTTTGGATATTTCTAAAGACACATTCAGAGCACTAGCACGTTACTTGCAACTGCCACTTAATTGATTAAAGACTATGTTTAATTAAAAACCCTCACAAGAACAGAGCGATGGAAGGATGGGTTAAAATTACATTTCAGCCTACCTGAAATAAGTGAAGCTCAAAATATACATGCTGAATCACACCACTAATTGTGAATGCATTTTCAAGGCCACATCCAGAACCTTCCTGGAAAGATCCAAAGGAACATAATGGCACATCTGTCAACATTGCCTATGGATCCATACCTAGGGGCTGCACATGCATTTGGGGATTTTGGCAGGGAGTGGGTTGAGAGGGCAGAGTTAAAACAGCTCGTTTTATTCAGTTCACAGAGATGGCAACATGGTTGTACCCAGCTGAGTGAAATGCCCACATTTAATGGCTACATGGCTGGGTGCCCTTTAAAATTTGTCTAAATTCACATCTACAGAAACATACAAGTCCTTTGTGGAGTTGGGGGGGTGGGTTTTATCTTTGGAGGTTTTTTGGCACCAAGCCTTTTTCCTGCAGCTGGCCATTTCCCCCATCTCAGGACAGACGCTGCTGTCACTAGATCAATTACCAGCATTCATTTTGTCTCGTGCTCTGACCCAATGGGCTCCTTGTTCTCCCTCTGCTGACAGCCTGAGAAGGCTCCAGCCAAAGTGGCCGCTAGCGACTGACCCCTCCACAGACAACCTCATTAGGCTAATTGCAAGGCTGGAAGCAGCCGAGACTGGGGCCCAATTACACCTGTCCTTGTCCAATCCCACCAGGGCTTAAATTACCTGGATGGGTCAAGGATGGTAGTGTGCTCAGGTGAACAAAAGCTTTCCCTCTATTCTTGTGCCTCTCGCAGGCAGACATTCTTAATTATGCTTGTCACTGGGACATAATAAGGCTGATTTCTTTAAATGGCATCTCTCCTCAGCAGAGCAGGGAAACTGATGCATGGTCTGACTGAGCACCAACACCCAGGGACTCAGAGCAACGTGGAGGTAGAAGCAGCTTTTGGAGTTTTCCTCCTCAGGTGTTCATGGAACAGAGAGAAGTCGGTGCTGAGTGTGCTTTATGTGCTCTTGCACAAGACAGTAGTTAATGACAGTGGTGATAAAAGCATGGAAAAGGGTTATTTTTATTGTTTTCCCATGACAATAGTCAGGTTCTGAGCCCATTAGTTTAATTTTGTTTGAAGGAGGTGGTCATTCAAAGTGTTGACATGAGCTGTAACACCAATTTATGGACAAAAGGCAATGAGACCAAAACTTGGCCTTACACACTTTAATTGTTTTAATGAGGGACTTGGTTTCCCAAAGTTAGAAGCACAATCATACCTGGATATGTAATATTCTCAGCACTTTTGAAAAGAACTCCTGTGTTTAAATATTTAAATACACATTTATTAAGCTACATCTTAAGTTCTCACACTTAAAAATCTTGGGAAATTACTGAACTGAGTATGGACTTATATCTGTATTACTATATTTACCCTTGTAACAAAAATTCAAAATTTCAATATTTGATGTGACAACAAATGGCAGGTTTGTGCACGTATCATAAGCACATATGTTTTTCTACTTTTTATTCAATGTTGAGAGATGATTTGTTTCATTCCACCACATTTTACAGGCCAGGTTGAATGATTTCCAAAAATAAAATCAGGACAATGGGAAGCAAAGTAAAATTTTTAGAGAAGATAGTTTATAGACCAATCTGCAGAATTAAGAGAAGTTGTAGCTTCAGTTCTTACATTGCATTTGGCTATTTTAATCAATATGATATAGGACCTGTAATAAAAACAGATTATAAAATATTAATTGATAATTTACTAACTGAAAATAAGTTTTGTATTAATAATAATGTGTATGATATTGTATAAATATCTGACCTCATAAAAGGTCAAATATCAAGAAAAAAGTACAAAAAAATTAAAACAAAAGGTGTCTATGACTCCTGATAAAATCATGCAAAAAAAAAAAAAAAAAGAAAATTAAAAGTATGAGTGCTAACAGTTTTTACAAATACCTTTTCTGATTTCATAAATTTATTTATCGATGGAAAAAAATGCCCTAATTTTTGCCATTTTTCCCCCCCCACAAATCTGCCCTTGTCTGGTCACATGGTTTCCAATATTACATTTGACATTATTTGAAAATTATTAGTAAGGAAACTTATTTCAAAGGGTTAATTTTGATAACTGGTAATTTTCACCATGTCATTTCTTTACAGAATCAGACAGAGAAGTTTCAATTTTCTGCTAGACATGAAGAACAGACTAGTAACAAAATTTCAGGAGTTCTCTATTGCATGGGGTTGGCATAGGATAGACTCAATTAGGATAGGCTGGGATGTGATAGGATAGAATAGGACAGGATGGAACAGAACAGGACAAAAGAGAACCAAACAATCCCAGCGTGGATTTGGGATAATTAATGTAACTAAAATGACCATCGGTGGACAGCAAAATTTATAAGTGAATCTACAAGTCTCAGCATGTGATTCTGTGCTGATACTACTTTTATCAGGACTAAATAGTGCAGAAATAAATCTGTGGAATATTGTTTCATCTTGCAACAACCTCTGGATAAAATGAGGGATTACTGAGGAGGAAAAGCTCCACATTTGCGGTCCTGGAGCAGATCTGTGTTACTAACCCTTTCTTCCTATTGAAGTCACTTTGTCTGTAAAGAGTGTGACAAGAGCAGTAGTGAATTTCAGTGTATTTTAGCACATATAAAGTAGTCAAAACACAATTTCCCACAGAAAAACCCCAGCAGTCTCAAGGAGGCAGCGTGAACCAGTGAGTTTCATCCCATTTCCAGCAACCTGATTCTGTGCTGGGTTTCATCACCGAGTGTTGGGATCACTTCCAGTTTAGTCACAGCATTCCCCTGCCTTCTGTTTGATCAGGTCTAGCCCTTAGTGTTAATCAGTGCTATTTTCTATGTCACTGTCTGTTTTGCCTTGTGGAAACCAGTTATGAAACTGTTTTGCATCACTAATCCAAATAATAACCCCTTTTTTATACTGTTAGGTTTGAATCTATCTGCTTTTAAAAAGATACTTTGAAAGGAAAGGATTCCTCTTAATCTAAGATATTGCTTCAAATTAGGTGAAAACAATTTCCAGTCACTATCAGGAGATGAGTATTTCATTAATTTTGATGCACAGAATAAACTGAAATTAATCCAACACAATGGAATTGAAGCAATAAATATAAAAAAAAAATCATATCTTTCTGGAAGTAAGGTACTAGCTCTTATTTCCTCCCTGAGATGGAGAATTCACATTCTTGGAGTCCTGCTATGTCCCTGGCAGTGTCAGCACCAAGTCACAACGACGACAGCTGGAGGCTGTTTAGAAAAAGTGTCAGTTCCACAAGTAGGGGAGAAAAAAAGAAAAAGGATTATTTCTGGAAAAACTATTACAAACCTCTTCTATTCAAGATTAAAAAAACATAGCCTCATAAGAAGCCACAGGATATTAATATATTAATGATAATGTCTTTTCACTTCACCCGAGGACTTAAATACACTTTATAAACACTATTTAAATGTCATTGCTGATTTGGTGAAGCCATTATGAACCACAGCAGACATTTCCTGACTCTCCCTGGAGACTCTCTAGTTTTCTCTGCCTTCCCGTGATACCCAACCCACACAGTGAACAACACGAGACCCTTACACAGGATGGAAAAAGCACAGGGAATAGGAGGGAAATCCACTCCATGAGTGACACATATGCCAAGGTGGTGAGATGGAACACAAAGATTTTATTCATTCCTGACACAAAGAGAGTGGGATTTTTTGATTGTACTTTTCTCACCTTTAATTTTCAAAAATTAAATTGGCTTTTTTTTCCTTTACAATCTTGGCATGTCCTCCAGACCTCCAAAGTCTTTTTCATGAACAGACGATGTTCTCGATTGCATAACTACTCATTCAAGATGAAGGGCAAACTGTCTGGAGTCACCACTTTGCACAACTTGTAAAAGAGTCATGGTCTTGATCTCTACATCACTGCTCTGGAGCAAAATGGAATTTATCAAAAAGTTTGTACAATATAGAATATTGATTAGGAAAACAAAGTTAGAAAATATCCATCTGAGAATGGTTTACAAATTAAGCCATGTGCTAAAAGTCTATGAAAGTGTTCCAAAGCAAGCAGACATGGTCAAATAATCATAGAATGATTTGGGTTGGGAGGGACCTGAAAGATTATCTAGTTCCAATCCCCATGCCATGGGCAGGGACACCTTCCAATATCCCAAGTTGCTCCAAGCCCCATCCAACCTGGCCTTGGACACTTCCAGGGATGGGCCAGCCACGACTTCTCTGGGCAACCTGTGCCAGAGCCTCACTACCCTCACAATAAAGAATTTCTTTCTAATATCCCATCTATTCGTACTCTCTTTCAGCTTCAAGTCATTCCACTACAATACTGTACATGAATCTGTACCTCAGATACATGGCTTCACCTGTCTCTGGTTTTGGGAAAAAAAAAAAAAAAAAAGAAAACAATAAAGGGTGTTTTGAAATTAATATCACTCCCAATTCAGTTCACGCTTTTGCCAATAATGGGATACAGATTGTCTCTCATGCCTTTGATACATCTATCAGGGCAGCGTGGAGCCACCTTATGCACAGATGGGAATTTACAGTATCTGGGCCAGATCGAGAGCAAATTTTGCCATGTTAGAGTGTGTGTTTCAATTTGTGCTGGCAGAACTGAGATCAGAATCAGTCATGTGAGCATGGAAGTGAACACAACTCTGCTTCCCATTTAAAACAGCTTTCTCAAGTGGGATTAAGGGATTAGGTTTTGTGGTTGTCTTCCAGAAGCAATGTCACGGGGTGGTTTTACTACGGAAAGACCTGGTGTTTCGCCAGTGCAAAATAAAGTCTGCTGGCAACATGAATGTAAAATCATTGAGACAGAGGCTCAACTCAGCTGCAGCAGCTTGGCCTCAAAGTTACACGAGCTCTGACTCTCCTGCAGTGTAGATTAAAATTAGCTGCTGAATTTCTGAAATTCCCCTCTCTCTGTACTGTCCCTCTTCCAAGATTGCCACTCCTCAGCAGGGGAGTCTGAAGCAGAGTATGGGCAACTTCAGCTTGTATGCCAACATTGAAATGCACAATTTAAGTGTATTTTAATATACCAGGCTGATTAACAAATTTTCATTATGGTCTCTATTGGGCCTAATGGTGTGTACTAATTCAGGAGGTGCTTCACAAACTATTTAGATATCTTACTGGTAAATCCATAAAATGGGGGAGGGTGGGGGGTATGAAAACAATACTGACCTCAGCTATACAGTTTCAGGCAGCTGCCATGTGTGGGTGAGAGCCATATCTCTGATATTTCGATGGAGTCTGTCCACAGTGCAAGTGAGAATACCAAACAGAGCAGAGGTGTTTGAGCATCTTTCCATTTACCAGACTGACTTCTCCAAAAGCTGGAAGCAGCAGAAGTTTATCTAGCATTAGCTGGAGTCTCAGAGGATATTTTTAATGTACAAACTCCATCCACCTTTACCACGAAATTTCCTATTTTGTGGACAGCACTATGATTAAATTTGGTCTAACATGAGATCCTTTGGCCTGGAAAAGTCTGTCTCTTTTCATGTCACCACTTGTTGATGGGGACAATTGCACTCTCCTATTTTGATTTGGAGGGTTGTAGGCTAAAAATCATCAAAATTATAGTATCAAGATGATAAAGTCCCATCTTTATCTGAGAAAAATAATGCACTCCAAGGAGCACTTCTGCCTTGAAAGCTACTTCAAAAGCCCTAAAATATTATCAGGGATTTGGTCATCAGCATTACCTCCACCAAGATTAGCATTAATCACAAATGATAGCAACCTTACTCAAGTTCTTTCTTAGGTCCACACAGAACAATTTTCTCAGTTTGCCAAAAAATTGTCAGAAAATTGTCATTATTCTCCTGGAAAGAGAGAAGTAACCTGTGAACCTTTTCCTGGAAGTCCCAAACTTCACATTGCTATCTGGAACTCTGGTTCTCACCAAATTAGCCCAGGAATCCAGAAGCCCAGATGTGAAGCCAAATGTCAGGTAGCAAACAGAGCTGGCTACAGCGTGGAGATCTCTGTGTTCCCCTCTTGTATCTAACCCCCCTTCAAAACTCTTTAATGCTCACATAAATGTCAAATCTGGTGACTACAGCTCTTTGAGTCCTGGTAATCAGCCAGTTCTGTTTCTTAGAAGTCCTGGAGACATCCTAGTACGGTATTCAGGACTCAATGTTCCTGCAAGGTGAGTTAGTCGAAGGAATTTCTGTGCTGCTGCTTCACACACCACAGGAAGATGCACTCTCACAGTGCCTCCCTCCCTCTACAACCCGCGTCTTACCCCTGTGAGTGGCATTTGCAAGCCTGTGCCACCTGAGAATCACTGAGGTGTTCCCACCTCATTCCCAGGATTTACCAGTCACTCATTTGCATCCCCAGATTGCATCGCCTCTCCTGCCCTAGAGCTTTTCCTGCTGAGACAGGCAGTGGCCACCCCAGCTGCACATGCCCAGGGGCTTCAAGGACACCAGAATGCTAACCCACACTTTGGAAGATGATTGGGATCCCAAGCTGAGCTGTGTTGGAAGGCAGACTGCTGAATTGCTCATCCCTCCTGTCTTCCATGGCCTGGCAGTCTCAGTGCAGATCTGGGCTAATTGTACTGGCTGATTTTTCACAGATATCCTTCTGAGTGCTGTTAATTTCATGACTCTTCATAGGTCTCATTACAGCAAAGAAGTGTTTAAATGTCTTGTACAGGCATAGAATCATTTAGGTTGGAAAAGATATCTGAGAACATCAAATCCAGCTGTTGTCCCAGCACTGCCAAGCCCACCAGTAAACCATGTCCTCAAGTGCCACATCTTCATGCCTTTTAAATACCTCCAGGGATGGTGACTCAACCACTTCCCTTGTCAGCCTATTCTAATGCACATTGGACAGGAAAACTGGAGAGCTGTTGCTTGAAGATGATTTGTAATATGCTTTGAAAATTAAAAAAAAAAAAAAAAATACACAACAAACCCCAAACTTTGTCTAATATAAATGCTGAGAAGTGATGTGACACCACAGCTACCTGGCTCCATTTTCAAGAAAGAAAGAATGACAGTACAACAAAAAGCTTCCAAGAGTCTTTTGAGGAAAAAAATAATATAGCATAAGTGATATTAAACACATATAAATCAGAGGTATAATTACTGCCTGGAAATCTGTCAGATAAATTTTATAGTGAAGCTTTATGAGGCTTCCCCTTCGGGCAATGTTGAGACAGTGATACTCTTTTTATAACCATTCCCTGGGCTGCTCCATGGTTTTGCTTGTGACAGTCGTATGGGTCTGATATAATTCTCACTCTCTCCTAATTAGCACCATTCCATTATCCAACACATTGCACAGATCAGCTTCGTTTGTAGTAGCATGTAGTATGTGACAGTTACTAGCAATTTAAAATTATGATAAGTCACCAACAACATATTCTTTTTTGCAATGTTATCACCCTCACACTGGTGGAACAGAGGGAGAAGAAAAAAAAAAACCAAAAATCTATGTAAAACCACCTTGCAAAGAGGTTTTACATCAACAGCAATGCCCCAAAATTTAAAGACCACCCAATTAATCCACTGGGTGCTGCTCAGTAAATCCTTTTAATAACACAACATGATTAAGTTATTCCCTGATTTTTCATCTCCAAAGATTTACGAAAAGTTACTCAGAGACACCTGTGTGGAAAAAAACATAACCTAATCCATCACAGTTTGATGTTTGCCCACAGGCATTTCTATCCAGCTGAACTAATGGCACTGTGTCAGGTGAGAGTCGTATCTTCACACCACAGAACTATTTTGCCTTTGGGAATATAAGGATTTAAAAAAAAAAAAAATTATTCCTAGTTGTTACCTTTATAGCAAGGTATTTATGCAACAGGTGATACTCTGAAGATGAGAAGTAATTCCACTGGAAAACCACATTATGTTGAAGGAATGTCTCTCTGTTCTTGCAGTGGTGTTCTCTTCCAAATAGACAATTTTTAGTGTTTGCAGGCAGGACTTTTCTCCCAATGACCTACAAAGTCAGCTCTCAAAAATTAAACTTCTGAGTGTTTCATAATATATCAAAGAACCATGAGGAAATTGTGATCACATATTTGTTTCCAACATGAAGTGTGTGTCCACATTTTTTTCAGGATGCTGAGGATAAAGAGAAAGCCAATGCAGAAATATCCTGGACTCTTCTCTAGATGTTTCTCCTAATCCTCCCCCACAGCACTTTGTCATTGGACTTTTATGGCATAGTCACTTTTTCCCATCTGTTTTGGGTTTGTGTTAAACCGTGACAAGCCAAGCTACATCACTTGCAAGAGCCAAGCCTTGTGTCCTCCTATAAATCCCAAAGGTTCAGAAAAATTTTCCCAGAATGGTAGAGTAGACCAAGCAGCTGTAGAGCAGTCCTCCATTTGCATTTTTTCCCTTGCATCAGTAGTTTTGGCCATTACTAAGGACCTGAAACTCTGGAGATGGACATTATTACAGCTGCAAATTTTTAACAGGTCTTTCATTCAGGTAACAGCTGATTCCTCCTTAATTCACCAAACCGTTTAATGTTAAAGTTGTTTTGTTGGGTTTTTTTGCAGCTTATTCTTTTATTCCAGCTGTATTTGCCAAACTTTGCCAAGCACAGGATTAAAGAAAAAAAGATGGGAAGGGGCAAACATATACACAGAAGAAAAGCCTCAGCCTCAAATTTGGTCTAAATATTTTCAGAAGCAAAACCAATTCATGTCAGATTCCAGGGGATGGATGGATGGTGTCAGGCTGCTATGGCCTCTGCAAGGAGCAGAGACCAATGAGAAGGTCCAGCTGCACACGGGTAAGAAACAGTTGTGTTTCTTTGCTTACTGGACCAAATGTCCAGCAAAACAGCACCTAAATAAATACTGGAAATTCAGCAGCACTCACATGCAGGATTGAAACCAGCTAATGGCAAAGCTACAGCTGGAAGGAAAAAAAAAATTGCTGTCTGCAACTGTGGTTACAGTTTAATTGCAAGCATCTACATGCATGCATTTTCACACCTGGATTATTTCCCCACCCATTCTGGAGACCAGCCCTAAACTTCTCACTGACGCACATGCAAGAAGAAAACAAGTTGCTTTGCAGTCTGTCCTAACAGAGAAAGTCTTTAGGCAAAGCACTGGGACCTGGCAAGTCTGCAAGAGGCAGACACACAAGCAAGGATTAGCCACATTGGTTTTGGCTTCCACAACTCTCTTTTATTGAGAAAAATGCCTAAATCATAAAAACAGGTGAAGTAGGAGTGGAAAAAAAATATGGGTCTCTTTGAATCTGACACTAAGTCAGAACCAGAAGGTTACACAAAGAATGAAGAAAGATTGTTTGATGGTTTTGGTGGGTTTACCAAACGTTAAATTACTGGGGTTTTCTTTTTTTTTCTTTTTTTTTTTTTTTTTTTTTTTTTTTTTTCTTTTCTTTTTCCTTTCTTCCGCTCCTTTATAATTCTTGGAACTTTATGCTGGGTTTATTAGAGGAAGTTTGCCCCAGTCCTATCCTGTAGTTCAACATCTCAACAAAAGAACAACTATGAGAGCTGTGCCTCATTAAACCCCAGAGAAAAGGATGTTGCAGTGAGACCTAGATCCAAATTCTGCAGATAAGAAGGAGGAATTTCTATTTTATACCCAGCAGACACCTCTGTGAATATGTAACCTGTCATTTAGGAGACTGTAGAACACCAGCCCTTGCTTCCTACTTGCATCCAAAAGACTGAAAGCTCTAAGAGTGAAATATTTGTATTTCACCTCTCACACATCTATAACTTGTTCTATATTTCCTGTCATCAGCTGCAGAAGTGCCACTACTAGTTCCCATTGCATGTCTACATTGGCTTTAATCTGTGATGTCAGTGAGACAAGTCCTTGAGACTGCAAATCTCCAGGAGACAGAATTTTTTGGGGGAATTGCCTATAAAAGCAAGTTGTAGTGAGATAAGGGTAACACTGCACCACACCAGTCCTGAAACCACTGACCAGTGACCCCCTGAAAGCACCTGTGGTTCAGAGGGAAGCCTCTAAAGCTCAATTCTCTGCACAATATATGTAGATGGAGATGATATTATTGCTTTCCTATGTCACCCCTGCAACTGCCTGGAAAAGAGTAATAGGGAAAATTAGCCAAACTGGAAGATGAGTGGTTTTGTTCTGTTGCATTTTCTTAGAATACAGCACTGCCTGCCCAGTGTGGCTGCTCCCTGTACAAAGCTCTTTTCTGATCTTGAACATCTGCTCCTCTGCCTGAAAAAAAAACCCACGGGAAGGGAAGGGAAGGGAAGAGAAGGGAAGGGAAGGGAAGGGAAGGGAAGGGAAGGGAAGGGAAGGGAAGGGAACTAAAACAAAATACTGCAAACACAAAATGTTTTGAGAGCAGCTACACTATTTTCCTAGGAACCAAATGTCAGTGGGCTGAATAGGTCTCCTAATGGGTATGAGCACATGCCAGTGATCACAAACAATCACACTAAATTTCCCTTAGCAATATCCAACAGACCAAACTGTGATCAGTGATAACTGAGCCCTTAGGGACTCACTTGTAGCCCATTCAAAAATGTATATGCCCTCAAGGGAAGATTTGCCTTGTTTTCCTGAGGAAATTAAATAGACTCTTCATAGAATTCGCAAAAATCAGCAGGGATTCAGATTTCCCATAGTCTTTCAAGACTTGTTTAATAGCAGACTTTAAGTTAATGTGTGTCAGATACATGCAGTTTGATTTTCTTTCACTTACACTGAAAAAAAACCCCAGAGATTTTAATGAGCTATTCCTGATTTCCACTTTAAGGAGGAGAACAAGAAGGGCCACAGTGCCCAAAAATCTTTCTGAAGAATAATTTCAAAAATGTTATATTTCTTGTCTGTGACAGACATATAGATCACAGCACGAGGAAAATATTGCCTGACATTTTCAAAGCATTTGCAAGAAGCATTAGATCAGAATCAGAGGTAATTATTCAAAAATTTTTGAGTTGTTAGCCAAAAAGGTGTTTTGTCTGCTTTCTGACAAATTTTTAAAATTCAAAGGTAGGCAAAGATCTCTTTTTTCTTTTAAAAAAAAAAAAAAAATCCAGGTACATAGAGAGGCATTATTTTTAAATTGTGCAAAAAAGTTAAAGTGTTATGAAACTGAGATTTCAATTTGCTACTGCCAAACATTTTTTGGCAGAAATATGTCCAGTGGCTCATGATTTCTGTTTCCAGAGTCCAGATGTAACCTGGGAAAACTGAACCTCCCCAGTGTTTCATTCCACAGACTGTATTGTGGCGGATTGGAGGGACCAGGGGGATCAGGACTCTTATCTCTTCCTCTTCCTTCTACCCATCACATCACACTAAAATACACGTGTGTGGTTCTGGTAAAGCTCCTTCTCTGTTATAAAACTCTCCAGGAGGATTTGTTGTGCCTCTTGCACTTTGGACACCCTTGGATTGATGCCTCCTGCTCTCAGTACAACGAGTTTGCAGTCTGCAGCCTTGGCAGTTTGAACCAATGTCACCCTGGTCTTTTTCAGCCTTCTGATGTTTGCATTTTTGTAGTGGAGTTTCTCACAGATTTTCATGTAAACAAAGTGATGTTATTGTAACAGTCCTTCTTGTTTTTGTTCCTCTCTTGAGGAGTGACAATTGACGGACTTCTAGTTTGACCAGTGTGGTTGGAGAGGTGGCAACTTCATCCTCCAATCCATGGTCATTGTCCAAAATCTATATAAACCAAAGTAGAAAAATAAACTATTCTCTTTTTGCCCTGACGACTTAACAGTGTGCGCGTGTCGTTCATTTGGTGTCCTATAGCAACAAACCAAAACTCTTCTGCTCGGGTGTCCCATGATTTAGTGTCATCTTGAGTAGGTGAAGTCAAGAACACCAACATTTAACAGCTCCTTTTTCAGTGGAGGTGAAATCAGCAATCAACACCAGTCACAGGAAGGAGTCTCAAACAGCCTCAGTTCCTTTAAACAGACAGATGTCTGCAGTTTAGAGTAGATATTAGGAAGAAATTCTTCACTGTGAGGGTGATGAGGTCATGTCATGGGTTGCCCAAGGAAGTTGTGGATCCCTGGGAGTGTTCAAGGCCAAGATGGACAGATCTTTGAGGAACCTGGTCTAGTGGAAAGAGTCCCTGCCCATGGCAGGAGGGCTGGAATGAGATGATCTTCAAGGTCTCTTCCAACCCAAACCATTCTGTGATTCAAACAATCATTCTATTTTGTAGGGCATAAATAAAGTACCTAGACTGAAAGAAAAGAGCAAGACATTAGATGCCCTTTCTTGCCTCAGTTTCCCCAAATATTCTCATGCAAAACCTATTGTTGTCCAATTAAAACATCCAACTCCACCCTGCTCCCTTGAGTCTCTTCCTATGGAGACTTTTAGAGGTTTTTGGTGCACTTTGCAATGGACAGATAAAAAATGCTCCTCTTTTTACAGCACTTCACTAACCAATTCATATCCCTGGATAGATGGTTTTGGGGGCTTTCTGAAAATGAGAGGTTTTTTTTTCTAAAAACTTCTGGAGTCAGCACCCAAGAAATCTTGTCACTTAAGTGACTTTTGGTCTTATTTCTCTGACAAGAGTTCACCCGTGCCTCAAGCTCACCCCACTCAGGATGATGCCGCCTCTCAAACATATGCAGAGAACATCCCAGATTTTTACTAGTGATAATTTTCCTGCCAGCTCTTTTCCTGCTTTCCACATCACTGGGAGGATAATTTGCCCTTTTCCTTTCAGTACCTCTCTCAGGAATACACTGCACTGTGGAGCAAATCACGTTCACCTGTAATATAAAGGAGACGGGATGTAGCTAATAAAGAACAAGGCAATTCAAACTTTTTTCCTGAGCCCTCAGGAGGAATACCCAGGTGTGCTGAGGAAGATATGCTTGGAAAAAAAGAAAAGAGCCATTCTGCAGTCAATCTAAAAGCACTAGGCCTCCTTTCATGAATTGATTTACCCACTGGGTGACATATTGGCAATTTTCTGTTACCTACCCAGTGATATGACTAAGTAGATGAAGCTTAAAGGCAGGTCAGATAAAAAGACTTTAATCTAACAAAGGCAGCCTGAATTTCACATGTCAAGGAAGATGATTTAACAGGGAATAGCAGCCTAAACGCGATATTGAATCAAGGTGGAGAATCCATAATTAATGTTACACTGCAGAAATGTTTACTCAAAAACAGAATGACAAAAAAGGGCTGAATTCATCTGTCCTATAAAAGGTCCCAATTCAGCAAAATACATCACTATGGTCCTTTTGTTAAACATGTGCTTCAATCTGGACCTGCATGAGAAGGAATGCCTTTGAATCCATCTCTTTACAACCAGTGCAAAAAGAGTGAAAATCAGTCATGACAAGTTTTATAGGACACAGGCTGAGTGCTGCAGGAATTTGATGTATACACCCGACCAGTTAGACTTGGCAGAAATGTTTTTCGAAGAATTTATTAAAATTGTTTTCTCTGAGGAAGGAAAAGTGTTTTGGGAAAAGCAGTAATATCATATGCAAGTGACATGAGACTTGTTAAAGTATTTTCAGCCCCAAGGGGTAAAATCCCTAAAGGAATGGTTGGTCCTTGAATAATTTATTTATCTTATAGCTATGCTTCACCATTTTTCTTACCAGGGTTAGTTGAATTTCCTGAACAGCAGCCCAAAATGTCACCTCGAGTTACTAAACAACACTAGGGGAAGAGGAAGGCTGTGTTCTGCTCCTCGTAGTGTTTTATTTGTCCTTGCCATTTTGATGATTTCACTCTTCTCTAGAGGAAGATCTCCCTGCCACAGCAAGGAGGTTGGAGCTGGGTGATTTTTATGGTCCCTTCTAAACCAAATCATTCTGTGATTCTCCTCTAAAATTAGAAGTGAGCAGCTGCTGTGTGCTTAGTCCTTGCATGCCAAGGAAACAGTCACTGTCTGCAGCCCCTCTAATGCACAAAGAGGGCTCAGCATCTTGCAGCAGGTACAGGATGAATTTACTGGTGAGGACTCACTCAGGATGATCTGGGTGGCTTCAGGATGGCTTGTTGTTGGACAGCCACAAAAAATTTTTTGTCCTTTTTCCTAGGAAGCCTTGAGTTTGCTCCAGGTAGAGACTCAGGGGTGTTGAGGACTAAAAGAATGTGTAACCTTTGCTTCTCACCTTCTGCTACTCATCCTCTTACTCTACACATCTGTACAGCCAGGGACCATCTCCCACCCCTTATTGGCAACAGCTTCAGCACAAAACGACCTTCAGATTGCCTCCCAGTTAATAACCTTCTCAAATTGAAGCAATACAACTTGAAGAGACAGCAGTCTTGAGGTCAAGTACTCTGACCTGAAAACCTGTGAGCACCCACGTTGCTGCCGGGGGCCTGCTGGAGGCTGCTCATTGCCAGGAGACCAAAAAAACCCAACACCAAATAGAAATTCTGCAGAAGACCCTTGATTAATTATCCTCATTACTCAATATTTTAACCCACCTTGTCAGCCCTTCCCACCCTACCTTGCAGGAGGAATACAATTTCCAAAATGCCTGGAGCTAATGGCAATGGGGATACCACACACAGACCGAAGTGCTGACAAGAGCAGTTTCTCCATTCAGCACCTCTGACTTCAGAAATGTTCACATGCTCTATCCAAACTGCACAACGTGGGTTAAAATCAGATCCTTTGCATTTATCTCCTGATTCAGGACTTCCTCTGCTCTTTACCCTGATGGACTGGTAAGGTTCTTGACTGCCACCTGAACAGAGAGGGTTTGTTCTTAGCTTTCCCCCCCTGCTATTGCACGTCTCGCTTCCAGTGTCATCCACACATTTATATGAGTTCTGCTGTGAGACTGTGAGTCACAGCTGGGATTTGGAGTGAAACAAACCTCTGGACTCTGAGGCATCTTGGATGAAGCTCATGTTTAGAATCATAGTATCATAGAATACTTAAAATTGGAAAAGACCTCTCAGGTCTTTGGGTCTGCTTGCTGACCTAACACTGGATTGTGAGTAAGATAGACATTGTAATATGTAGGAGTAGTTGGAATTTGTAAAGGAGAAATGCTCTTCTTCTTTTGGTGGGGGGAGGGGCTAGATACCCCCAAATGTCACTTTGGTACTGAGGCTCAGGGACCTGTAGCATTGAAGCTGACATCCCCACTTGGCTGCTCCAAGATAACGTTCTTGAGCTGAAACCCTGGGTGGTTTTGGTAAAACTCATAGTTGATGAGCAATGCCCAGCAGTTTCCAGCCTCTTTTTCCCTTCTTCAAAACTTTGCCACTGTGAAAATCAGCCTGAGTTTGCCTTCCAACATGATGCAGTGCTGGGGCAGCAGCTTCCTGAGGAGGTGAATGATCCTTGCAACAGGACTGGGAACGTCCAAAAACCCATGGGATGTAAGAACCAATATATTTGCTTCAAGCTAAATCATGAAGACCCAACCTCAAGAGTTTCATTGATAAAATGAATCTTTATTCATTGTCTTTCTTTACATTTTACTTATAGATACATACACAATATATATATTTTTAATTATATATAAATTCTTATACCATAGAGCAAGCATTAAAGATGGTTGAAGAGGGTCTTCCTGCCTTATCCTTGACTACAGACAGGTTTTAGCCTCTGATTCTTGGATGACAGCTCTACCCTTAAGGATAGAAACACAAAAGGGGGGAAAAAAAGAAAAACAACAAAAAAAAAAACCCTTTTACAGTTTTACTTGCCACCAAGTTTGCCCTAAACCAGAGGAAATTGAGGCTTTTGGAGCTATTCTAATGACATTAAACTTAAACTCCAACTCACTGAAGAATTTGCTACAGCTGGCTCATTTCCGACTGCTCTTGCTAAGCTTATTAGCCAATGAAACAACCAAAATCTTATGCTGAAACAAGCATGAACAAACTTATCTCTTCTCCATATTCTGGGATGGGATAGATTACATCCTCACATGTAAATGTACCTTAATAAATAGAAGACTGCATCTCCTAAAATCTTTTTTTTTTGTGGGAAGTCTTAGTTTTCTGTTGCACTTCAGATTTGTGACCACCTCCATACAAAAATAAAAGCTCACAAAACCCTCAAGACCTAGAAAGTTTTAGTGTTGTCCAAAATGAAATAAATATGAAGTTAAATTAATTGAAAGATGAAATAAATTAGTATTCAATTATAAAATAAAAACTGAATTGAATATAAAAAAAATTAAATTAAATTAAAATAAATTAAATCAAATTAAATAGAAATGAAATGAAATGAAATGAAATGAAATGAAATGAAATGAAATAAAATAAAATACAATAAAATAAAATAAAATAAAATAAAATAAAATAAAATAAAATAAAATAAAATAAAATAAAATAAAATAAAATAAAATATTACTGGGTAAGTAGAAAGTGGGAGGGAGAGGAAGAGATTTGGCTTTGCAGCAAAGCTGCTTGCCTGAAGATGTAAGAACATTTTCCCAGTGAGCTCAGCATTCAAAGCCAGGCAGCCAGAACACGCTTCACAAGAGAGAACCTCCTGTCAACTCCTCACCTTTGTAAGGTAAGTCAGTGTTCACAAGGAAATACCCCACCACACCATTCCCTTTGATGTTTTCACTCTGCAGAAGGGAAGGGTGGTCTTTTTAAAGAATTCACAATAGAGACAGAAGGGGAAGAGGAAGCCCTTTGAAGAGAGCAGAGAGCCTCCTCTGGTTTTTCTGCAGACTACAACCCACCCCTTTTCCTTTGTGCCTTGCACAAAAGAGGGTTTGCAAGCCCACTTCCCCCTCAACCAGACACATTTTCTGCGAGTACCATACCGAGGGGAGGTGGCTTTCCAACACACAGAACACAGAGAGGGGAAGGAACTGTATGGCTTCACACGTCAACCATAAAACAAACCTCTTGAAAAACTTCTGTGCAAAGTTGTAAGGCCTGGTGGGTCTTCCTGTGTCTTCAGGATGAGCTGCAAGAGCACACACACCATCCACAGGCAAAGGTCTCAAGAGATCCTATGTCTTCCTATGTCCCTTCTTGTATTAGGATAGAGTTAATACTCCAGTCTTAATAATGTCAGGAAGGCTGAAGCTCTGCTGGACCTATAACCACTTAAAGGCATAAAAACTATTCCATGAGAACATGAACAAAGAAGACCAGGGAGGACCAAGGAACTATAAAGTGGTCAGTCTCATCTCAGGCCCTGGAAGCACATCCTCTTGGTGTCCACTCCCAGTCTACTGAGAGACAAGAAGCAATCATAAACAGCCTACAAGGATTTTTCTAAGGCAAATCATTGTCAACCCACCTGATTGCCTTCTGTAATTAATTGACTGCCTCTAAGGGCAAGGATAGAGCAATATATGCTACATATCTTTAATATATAAGAATTTTGTCACCCACAACATTATCATTAGGAAGCTGGAGAAGAAATAAACAACCGAACAAGTGGAAAATTGGCCTGATACTGAGTACAAATGGTTGTCAAATGCAGCTCAATGTCCATTTAGCAGCTGGTAATGAGCATATTACAAGTAGCTGATAACCTGAACTGTAGACCTACAAGCCAGGCAGGTTTTTAAAGACTTGAAAACCAGGGAAGCAGAGACTTCCTGAGGTACACAAAATTTCTTCACCTGGGTTGGAATAACCCCATGAACCGGCAGAGGCAAGGGATGGCCTAAATAACAGCCCAGCTTCAAAGAGGACACCAAACTGAATGTGAAACAACAATGAATGTAACAAACATTTTACTGGGTTACATTAGGAGGAATGTGGCCAGCAGGCTACAGCCCAGCAAGGCTGTGAAATCGCCATCCTTGGGGTCACCTAGACAAATCCATGGTTGGCCTACTTTGGTGTTGGAAATGTGCCATCTCCAGGATGGAGGCTGGACTGCTGACCTCCAGAAATCCCCTCCAAACAGCTCTTCCATGGTCCCTGAATGGGCACCACAAAGATCCACTAGCAATGAGGAATTTAGATCACTTTGTGTTGCAATGCAAGAAAACTCGGCAAACTCTACACAGACCAACTTGCTAAAACCCATTGCAAATTCTCCCTGAGACACTTCCGGGTTTTGCCAGAGTCAAAATCTTTTCTTGCATTTACTAATCAGCCCAAATGTTGACATTTGAAAGCACATTCAACTGACTAGACATGGCTTTTGTGGCTGGAGCCTTGGCCAAGGGAGTGGGAGATGAGCCTGCCAACAGCCTCCTGTGCCAACGCCTTTTGTGCATGGCAAGTCTCATGTTCACAGAGATGCTCTGGGTGTCTAGTCAGCACCTCCACTGTACTTGCAGCATCCACGGTACCTTGTCTCAGCACAAGAAAGGGAAAGGGGGTGGGGGAAAGAAAGTTTATGCAGATGAAAGTGCTTCCAAGTCAAGACTGATTAATTCTGAAAGCAGGCAGGTAGTCGTGGGCGATTTGCAGCAGAGAGCCTGATGAACAGCGTGTGCCTCTGCACAGAAGCAGAGCAAGAAATGTCCCAGACATCCTCTCAGACTATTCCCTGGTTCTATGAAACAATGTGCAACACATCCAATAAGCACCTCATGCTCTGCCTGGCCTACGTTCGTCATGCTGAAAATCCACCTCTGGTTCCCATGAGTTGCATTTTACACTGGTGGCCAGAAGCATGAGCAGCTTAACATCCAGCAGCCAGAAAATACCTGCTCCAGAGAAACAGGAGAGTCAAGCGAAGATATCCTCAGCTCCCACCTGCCATCTAAGGTAGACTGGGTTTACTGACCTTCAGAAGTGATGGAAGGGAGAAGCTTTGACCAAGCATTAGGGTCTGAGTGGAGGAAAGATAATGTGATTTCAGCTCTGATGATTAATGGACATCAGGAAAATTAGGAGTTGTGTGCTTTATTACAGCATTCTAAAAACATGTCTAGGGCAAGACATGAGGTTTTTCTTCTTTTGTCTTTCACTTTTTTTTTTAATACTGCAGCACATATCAGACTACATCAATCTTTGTTCTAGAGTAAATATGCAGATAGAAGACACGTCAGCTGCAACATTGATTACTATAAAATAAAGATTGGAGGCAGATGACAAATCTATTCTCTTTTCCTTTCCAGATATCCACAGTATTTACTTTCCATCAGAGAATAAGTAAACAACAGTATTTAAACTTAGAAAATATTCTCTCTTTCTTTTTTTCTTGAGTTTTTTCATCATTAGCTGGGATATTTTTCTATTTTTTTCATTGGCACATAAAAAGAAAAATGGAATAAGAAAGCAGCTTTTGGTTCCAAACACTTGACCTTCAGAAATGTAGCTATGTTCCCTTTCATCAACAGCAAAAAAAAAAAAAAAAAGAAAAAAAAAAAGAAAAAAAAAAAAGGGGAAAAAAAATCCACTCCTACTGGTATTACAGTATTTCACTAATAAAGTCATTGAAAAGGTTGTCTTCAGAGAATATAATACCAAGTTATGAGATATTTTTGGCACAAGGACAAGGTAAGATATTGCCAGACAAAGAAAACACTTACTTATAATTCAGTTAATGGCTGGCAAAGTTATACCCTTCTGCTACTAATTAATTTTCCATATTTCCAGCCAAACAAAAGCAAAGAATGTATAATCACCTGGGTCAGCAGCCTGCAAAGTGTTAAATCATCATTAACTAAACCACTCGTCTCACCCTGGCTGCTGCATTTGTCATCATCCACGGAGGCTGGGTGTGGATTGGGGTAGAAGGAAGGAAAAGGATTGCCAGGCATAGGAGCTACAAGACTGAGCTCTGGTTTTTGGGGCACGTGTGTGCCTGTTGGAGCGCAGCTGGGACCCAGCCAGCTCCAGAGGGATGGGAACGTGTCGGTGAGCAGGAGATGTGATTTACAGGAGCATGCAGCCACCTGCACGTGCTGCCACACCAGACACACACACATCAGTAGAAGGGATGTGACCATGCTGGAAGGAAACCACCTGCAGCAGGGAATGGTTTGGTGCTCTCTTTACTTGGTCTCCCCAGAGCAGCAGGGAGAACAAGGCAAGAAATTTAAGTTCTTTGTGTTTCCTGGAGTCTTCCTCACTCAGGCGGGAGTTCAGCACTAAATGGAGCATTAATGCACCAATAATACTAAATTTTCTGGTACTTTAGTCCAGATTCTGAGACTACTGATAAGTCTTTTACACAAGAGTCATTGCATTGTGGAAAACTACTGGTGTTCCAGTTCATCGACATTTTGCATCAAACCTGATATTCCAAGGCTGGCATAGACCACATGCACTACCAAAAAACAAGGGAAATTATGGCTGAGGATAGTTGACTTCAATTACGTCAACCCAAAAATATTTCCTATGAGGTTTTAGGTGAAATTAGAACTAGAAATTATCTCACTCTAAAGCAAAGAACGTATTACACAGTCTTTTCAAAGTTTTTCCGAAAAATCACAGTGGCACAAATTTCAAAACAGGTGTTTTGCAACCAATTTTTTTTTTTCTTTTCAATTACCTTTTTTTTAAAGTTTGGATTCATGGGACGCAAATTTTGTTTCTTGTTTCTTTGGTGTCTGCTGATGTGCACCTCTGCTTTCTGCAAGATAAATGGTTGCTTTCAGTACACAAAAGCTTTTGCCTTCAGAAATAAAAAGTGTGGGTTACAGAACCTAGTCAAAAAGACCTTCATCTGCGTGCTTAATAACATACAGAGCAAATTTTTCCCCCTCATACCCAAGAAATAATTTTACATTTCCCAGAGAGGGATTAACCCTTTTCCTAATTAATCAATTAATGCACCTTAATGGCCATGGACTGTTAAGAGCCTAAGTATTTTGTATAGCAAAAATCATTCCCTAGATCAGGTTTCAATATTTTAGTATAAAATTGCTTTCTCATTCAGAATAAACCCCCTATTTTTACTTTATCCTGACAAAGCAATTGATCCCGATTTTCAGACAGCTAGATGGACAGACATGGAAGCTCAAGGAAGAATTGAGTAATGCTGTTCTGGCCTCCATCTGTCTCCTTTTCCATCAAGCAGAAAACATCACAACTTTTAAACATGAATAGTTTAAACATTTTCATGTTCCTCATTCCCTGGTGGCCACTATCCTGATGTGCTGACAGGCTCCAGAGGGGAGGGTTCCCAACTGGCTACAGCACCTTGCAAGTCTAATTCCTGGCCTGAATCTACTCATTAGAAGTTAATTTTGCCCTGCTTGAAGTTTTTCACACCTGAATCAAAACTGAACTATCTCAGCAAAATGTTTGAATTAATATGAATCAGCTTTTTCATCTGGGAAAATAAACAAACATTCCACTATGGAGTTTTCAGCCAGCTTTAGTGAAAACCAGTCTTAAAATAGATTGTTGTGTCTTTCTACCTGGAAAATTTGGCAGATTTCAGTGGAATATGTGACAGTTATTAGTTTTTATTTCCAAAAGCAGTTGGTAATCTTGGTGTAGATAAAAAATTTGGACTTGATGAAAACATTACAAAAACTGGCTGAAAACAGGAAAAGGACTAGGAAATAAAAAGCAGAACTAAATTTCTGAAAACCAAGGGTTACTTGTTAAGAGAGATATTTCTTCTGCATGCAACCTTGACTCTCTCCAAAGGAAAAGCCAGTCAATAACATAAATTTAGTTCTGATCTTTTATCTGAAGACTGGTTCACATGAATACAGAGCCTGTGATCCTTAGACCCACAGAAAGTTTCAAGTAGTTATTTTTGGATATTCAACTGCACATAGCCTGAAGGGACTTGATTTCCTGAGAAGTTGCTCAGCATTTAAGTAAATTCAGTGCCTTTGAGATGTCAAAGGCTTGGCTTTACCCTTTCCACTCTGAACTGCAGCATTCAAGACTCAGAGAAGAATTGAAATCAGGTGGAGTAAGATGGTGGGTAACTAGGCATGGCTGAAATGTTGGAAAGGATACCTAAAGCTGAATCAAACTGCTAAATCCCTTTCTTTCCAAGTTCATACTCTGGCTGGATTAATCACATGCAAAGAGTGTTAACCCTCACTGAGGCAGTGCCCAATTTGTGGGTTTGCACAGTCAAGGCATGAGACCTCAATCCTGCTTGGCATAGTTGTGCTTTTCTTTCCAAAGGGTGGACCAGAAGTACAGCCTGGTGAAGGATGCAAGATTTCATCCTGTAAAACATCTGTTTGGCTGTGACTGCCAGTGTCTCTGGGTTTATTAAACTAAATCCTTCAACAAGTCAGTGTATTACAGTCCTGGACACTCACCATTCCTGCAAAGGAATGTCAGAAATGCTTTTGGGAGCAAATTGGCACTCACAACAATGCAGGTATTCACAGAGGTATCACATAGCAGCAGAGCTCTGGCACGGGGGTGATCATTCCTGCCCATGCAAACCAATCCAGGCCATGCTGCTTTAAAAACTCTGCCTCATTCCACATCTCATACCAAGATTAATGACAATTAGCTGCTGAATCCATAATTAGCAAGTGGTAACAGATCAGCAGATGTATCCAGTTCTGGTGACACCTCTGACAGATTGGTGTCTACTCCCCAAATCCCTGCAAGGCTTCATGTTTTCCCTGTGACCACTCTCGAGCTGGGTTTTGGCAAGGTTTTCTCAGCAGGGAAAGAGAGGGAGGGCTGGGGCAGAACAAGTTCTCACAAGCGTGACAGGACCCATGCATAACCATTAGACTTTGCAATTAAAAACATGTTCTTGTCTTCCCCTGCGTCACTGAGGGGAGCATGTAACAGTTGCTCTGCAAAGTGCCTTGAATTCTAACCTAGAGGTTTGAGTTTTTCTGCATGGGGGGTTTTGTGTGCTCAAATGAAGGGGGAATTTTTTCCCTTCCCTAAGAAATATTTCAGGAACCTTTCTAGGGAGTAGAGACGAGGAGGAGGTGGGTGGAGGATGAGGAGGTGGGTGGAGGAGAAGTTGTAGTTGTATTTAAGACACTTTGTTAAAAACACTCTGAAGTGAATACAGGGGTCAAGGTGAGAACAGGGAGCATATCCCACATATCCAAAATCAGATAATGAATAATTCCTTTACTGCAGCTCTAAAGAGGATCCAAGTCCCTTCTGCATCAGCTTCACCTGTCCACCTTTGAGATATGTCACTTCTGCAAGTGTGTTCCAGGAGTCTAATATTTTGCTAACACTTGGTGATATCTTCACCCTTTCTAGCCAAAGACTTCCAGATTCCTGATCCATTTTTTTCCCAACCTCAACCTTTAATTAAAGGTTTCTATATGCCTTGCACCTCAATGCACCCCTTATTAGTAGATGTTAACTGAGTTCAGGTATCTCATTTGCAATCATAGCTTCAAGTCAACACTTTCATTTTCAAGCCTTGCTGGGTATAACATTTAAGATCACCAAAGCCCTATATTTATGAAGTGCACTGCTAGACAAAAAATAAGATGTGAAGGTCGGGGTTAGATTCAGTCTTGTGTACAAGGTGACTCAGGGAGTTATGGCTGAGCCCCTATCACCTGGATTTCAGCCTAGCTGGCTGTCATGCCTGACTGACAGGAACCACATTGAGATCATGTTCTGTGAATTTGTAACACAAACAGCTCAGTTGCTCATTGCATTGATTGTATTGGAAGCCTGATTTGCCCGTAATTGCTCCAGCTCAATATTCCGTTCTATTCCGGACGACAGGATGGATGATGTACAACCTGAATTCAGCCCTGTGCCACTGCCTTTAATGAAACCTTTTTGTTTTGTTTTGCTTCATTTTTCATTTAAAAACATACCTATTACAGGATGACAGCTCTATCCAGGCTGTTCCACGAAAAGCAGCTATACTTCTGAAATTTGTTGCAGTAGTGAAATTGTGCTTTGATCTTGTACCTGGAAAAATGCATCCATAGCTGCAAGAGAGCCTGAGAATGCAATATTTAAGTTTGTTGATTTTTTTTTTTTTTAGTTGGAGGAGGTATGATTTATGTTAACCTAGCTGCTGGAGGAAGAGATATTGGGAAAATATAAAAAAATCTTTATTTTTTTTTCTTTCTTTTTTATTTTTAGAACTAATAGAGACAAAATTATTGGTGCAATAGTGGTCAAGCAGTTTTGCTACTTGTTCGACTGCCTTGGGAGAGCTCAGTGGAGATTCCTGACTGATTTTCATGTTAGCTCTTAGCAGGACTGTCCCTCCATGTTTTGTGTATGTAAATAAGTAGGTCTGATTGAAAAATACCAGAAATAAAAGG
The DNA here is from genome assembly GCF_029207755.1 of Chamaea fasciata. Classification (NCBI taxonomy): domain Eukaryota; kingdom Metazoa; phylum Chordata; class Aves; order Passeriformes; family Sylviidae; genus Chamaea; species Chamaea fasciata. The sequence continues at coordinate 4,606,521 of NW_027094090.1, read as the reverse complement.
AGACAGAGAGGAGGGAAGAAGAAGAAGAAGAAGAAGAAGTAGAAGCAGAAGAAGAAGAAGAAGAAAGAAGAAGAGGAAGAGGAGGAAGAGGAGGAAGAGGAGGAAGAGGAGGAAGAGGAGGAAGAAGAAGAAGGAAGAAGGAAGAAGGAAGAAGGAAGAAGAAGAAGAAGAAGAAGAAGAAGAAGAAGAAGAAAACAATAAAAGGAAAAAAATAAGATGAAGTCTGCCCTTTTATCAAGTGGAAAACAGAATCTTTTTTTCTATTTGACTTTGTTTCATTTTGTTCTCTCTGGTGCTCATGGTGTTGTAAGCCACATAAAGTCTGGATACGCTTTCATTATGTCTGTATCTCCCATCTCAGGTGTAAGAGAGCCAGGGCTGATTCTTAGTCCCAATACAAATGGCACAGGACGGCTTTCTTACCCCTCTCTGTAGAAGATGTTTCTTGAAAATTACAGTCTAAAACCAAGTCAGGCAGTTGAGTGACCATTGTCAAGCAGCGCTTGATCTGAGTGTGTGACCTTCATTTGTTTAGAAGCACAAAGGTAACCCAAAAAACCCTTCACGTACTTCTTGATCTCTACCTTGCACTTCCAGAATGCTGTCTCTGAAAATGTCTTTTCTCAGAGCCAGTGTGAGTCTAGATGAAGATCTGTGGAGCTATCCAGGGTGCATTTCTTTTTAAAATAAGCTGGTCTCTTCCTCTCAATGCTTTTGGACTCCTCGCTCCATTGCCCTTATGTACAAAATAGAAATTTCTGTGTCATCATCACCACAGTTTCTGTAAGGACAAAAAAGGTTGCCCAAGTTTCTTTGCAGATCCGTGGCTAAAGATCTCAGCTTGAGCTGTTCCATTTGCCAACTTTTACCTTGCTTTTGGTTGGGGAATAATCTAGAAAAAGGAAATTTGTAGAAAATTTAATGTCTCTTAAAAAAAAAAAATAAAGAAAAAAATTCACATTTTTGTAGCAGAAAGCTTCTATATTAAAGTTAAGACTGCATAGAATTCAGGAATAAGTTGACCAGGAGATATCTTCATGGTCTGTAACTGCAATGTGTTATAAGCTTTGTCTTACCTAGTGATGGAGCTTTTCTCATCCATCCTCTTGCTGCTTTGCTTTTATACATATTTATTACCTTATCATAGCCAAACCTGAACAAAATAAACCCCCCCCTCCCCAAAGTACAATTCTTCTTTTTTGCAAAGAATTTTATTTTACAGAAACAACCACTGGTTTGTTAAAAGAGTTGTTTGCAAGATGACTAGATTAGATTAATTAGTTAATGTTTGTAAAATACTTTGAAGATTAAGAACACTATATAAGTGTTAAGTATTATTGTTATTATAATAGATAGAGAAGGTAGATAGCTAGATAGGTAAAGAGATACAGCAGCCAGATAACAATAATTATAATACTTAGCATTTCTATAGGGCTTTACATCTTTTGAGTGTTTTACAAACATTAACTAATTAATAGAGTTAAGCAGACAGATAGTAGATAAAATAGTAGGTAGATTGATAGATAGGAACAAATTTTGCCTTTGGATACATGAATAGTATATTCAATGAAAGTTGCATCCCACTGATGAGGGCAAAATTTGGTCCACAGACAAATTTAAAGGAAAATTAGCTAGTGTGATTCAAGGGCTGGGCTGGGATTTTTTTTTCCTCACAGACAATTTGTCTTCCCAGTGAGTAGATTCACTGTGGGAACAGAAAGTTCCCCTGGAATGCTGAGATGAATGTATCAAACATGTCAAACTTCACAGCAACACATTATGGAATCAAAGCACATCGTTAAGATTAGTCACATCAGTGTCAGTGACTCAGCTTTGCAACATCTGAAATGATGCATCGTGCCTTTGGGAAGCCAGATGAAACAGCATTATCAGTGTGCTCGGGTTCATCCTCATTCTTCACGTTTTTATGAAAATGCAGAAGTGTGGTCTACTGATTGAGGAAAATATAGGGATTAAAGCCAGATGTGAGCATATTTTAGTTTCATTAAATAAATCTGATATTAATTAAAACAAAGGATTATGTAAAGATGCAAAGAATGGACGTGACACTTGTTTCCTTTTAGCTTGTATCTTCTCAAACACTGATATGTTTCTGCAACCACTTATCCTGAAAACTGTACAGAGATGAGGAAAAATAACCGCTGCTTTTTGAAATAGATCAATGTCCTGGGTGCCTTTGAGATCCAGCTGTCAGTGAGGTCCAGGTGTCCTAAAGCTCCTGGTACCTCTGCAGTAAAAAAGGAGGAGAGGAAGAGAGACCTCAGCTGGGTGTGAACAGGCTCACTGCAGCATGGTTGTTTCAGTGTCGTTCTGCACCTGAATTTTTCTGGGGGCTTCTGATAAGGCTCCAGCACCTGACTGAGATATCAGTGTTGCCTCTGCCTCTGGGGCAGTACCACCGGTGCTCTTTGCATCAGGCTGGTACTCAGCACTGCTCGGAATTGCATCCTGTAGACAGAGCTCTTATTTCCCCTTGACAAAACTCTTCTGCCACTGGGTGTATGCAGTACCATCCCAAGTCTCCAGGGCAAGCAGAACCACAGACCACAAACAAATCTTGATGAAACAGTAAAACAGAGGAGAAGGAGCCACCTTCTGAACTCTTGGCAGCTGTGATGTAGATACCTGCATCTGGGTTAGACACTCTAGGCTTCCTTGAGTGTTCACAGAGCAACAAGGGCTTGAAAGATAAGTTTCATCTGCTTTGTATTTATGTCTCCATTAGGATGAGATGGAACCGCCTCTTGGAAATCTTGTTTCTCTCCACTGACTGACAGTAAAGCCCAGATTAGCTCAGATGAGGCCAACTCTGGTGTAAATAATTAAAGTGAGATGTGACAAAACCCTTGTGGTAGGCTGACCTTGGCTGGCTGCCAGGTGCCCAGCAAGCTGCCCCATCACACTCTCTTCTTCACAGGACTGGAAGAGAAAATAAGATTAAAAGCTCATGGTCAAGATAAAGACAAGGACATCACTTACAGTCACTGTCAAAACAGGCTCAATTTAGGGAAATTATTTTAACTTATTGCCAAACAATCAGAGAGGGAAAACGAGAAATACAAACTAAACTAAAAACACCTTCCTCCCTTCTCCCTCAAAGTGGCCCAGGAGGATATCAAATAGGAGTTGGGATCAAGTTCACAGCTCTTCATCATTGCTGATCCTTCCTCCTCACACTCTTGCCCTACTTGAGTGTGGAGTCTCTCCTATGAGCTTCTGTCCTTTATTAACTTCTCCAGTGCAGGTCCTTCTTATGAACTGCAGTTCTTCACAAACTGTTCTGGCATGGTTCCCTAAGGTTTCACATGTCCTGCCAGGAAACCTGCTCAGTGTGGACTCCTCTCTATGGCCTGCAGTTCCTGCCTGGAGTCTGCTCCAGCATGGCTCCTCCACAGCTTCCTTCAAGGCACCGCCTCCTACATTGGGTCCTCCTCCAGCTGCAGTTGGATCTCTGATCCACTGAGGACCTCCACGGGAGGCAAGGGGACAGGTGCCTCACCACGGCCTTCTCCAAGGACTGCAGGAGAAGAGAGCACATCCTCCCCCTCCTTCTTCACTGAGCTTGGTGTCTGCAGGATTGTGTCTCTTTTATTTTTTTTTCTCTTATCTCCTGTGCAGCATTTTTTGCTTAAATATGTTATTGCTACCAATGTCACCTCTGTGTAGTGGCAGGTCCATCCTGGAGCCAGCCCAAACTGGCTCTGTCCAACATGGATGCAGCTTCTGGTGTCCTCATAGAACCTCTTCCATCAAAACCTTGACGTGGAAACCCAATAAACCCATTCTAAATGTTCCTCTTCCTTCTTAATCTGCAAGATCTACTCAGTGGAGTTTCCCAAACTCACCTCAGTCTCACTAGGACTGATGAAGAGGAGGTTTAATTGGAAATTCGTGGGAAAGTCATTGACCAAAGAGACAATTGGTGAGTCCCCATACAATGAAATTAGAAACAACACAAGTTTCCCTTCAATCTGTCAGAGGTGGGAAAGCCACTACAGTGAGGCATGTGCAGAAGGCAATCAGCCATCCTTCTGACTCAGCCAAAAAAGGCAACCTCCAAATCTGGTGCATAACATTGTACAAAATAAATACACCCTTCATCAACACAACCACCCTTTGATCACCTAAAAAAAGGCATAAAAAATTAAGCAGGCAAGCAAGAGCAAGAAATAGTGGCAATGCCCTTTTTTTAACCAGGGATGGACTGTACACACCTTGGTAATTAAAACTCATAGCCTCTTCTCAAGGAACTTGAACCCAAGTCTCAAGTTATGGGTGAATATTCACAGTGCAAGGTTTCAAGACAGACCTGTCTAAAGTTCTCTCGTTGGAGCAGTTTTATTTGTATAATACATTTCACTATTTCCTGTGTCATGGGGAGAATGATTTCTAGTTCAGTGGTTAGTATTCACCTGGAAGGGGAAGTCCTCAGTTCCTGTGCCTGCTTCTATGAATGTTTCTTGTATTCCTCATTTAAGTATTCATTGATGTGGATAATGGAAGCCAGGCCCTCTGCTCCCAAATGAAAGACTATACCACGAAGATACATAGTCATTTGCATAGCTTTGCCATCTTCCTGTTCCCATGAATATTTAATTAACCTATGCAAAGTGAAATGGTTTCAATGTAAGGAACTGAAAATGCCCTGCCCTAGAATATTCTTTACCCTAGTGGTTAGGGCAGTCAGGGAAGTGGAGAGACAAGTTCAAATCCCCTTAAGCAGAAGAGGGATTAAACTTGGGTCTTCCAGAGCTTGGTGGGTATTCCCAGCACAATGTTATTGGTGAGAAAAAAAAAGTAGCATCTCTGCTTCCTTTTCTTGCCTGAGCTAATGGAATACCCTGCCAAAATGCTTATCACCCTGAAAGATCATCACAGAGTGTGGCTGATACAATCTTTATTAGAAAACAAATTATTTCACCATGAACTTTGAAAGAAATGGAGTAAATGATGTGACAACAAAATGGCTTACCACAAGGGAGCATACTCACACCTGTGTTATTTGTGATCTACACACAATATCTACCAATCTATAATGACAGAAAAAAATTAAATTTGCCAGAATTAAACTCCCAAGTCAAGGACCTGTCCCAAACAAAGGCCATGACACCATCAGCACTCAGGCAGATCTCAGAATATCATATGATAAATTAATGAAATTACACTATGGGTATGATGCTATCAGGTCCCTTTCTTCTTTAAAGTTCCAGGCCCAATAAACAGTTCAGAACAAAATTTCCAAAGAGATGTGACTCAAAATCCAGATTGCTTGGAACTGACATTGGACTACTTGCCATTACCCAGGGCACAGATAGAAAAGACAAAGTGTAAGGTTAACCTGTAATATAAATTACTGAAGAAACAACATGAATTCCAGACTGAAGGTCAGCTCTGCAATGCTGCAAACCATGGCACTTGCATCCTGTTATCCAGTAGATAAATATTTATGTCACACATAAAAAAGCACTGATATATCAGTACACATGAGGAGGTTAGATATCCTGTTGAATGAAAGTCATTTTTTTTTATGCATGCCTTAGGCTATCTGAGGGAAGCAATCTGTATCTCCTAGCTGGGATCACCTGACTGGAGAATGGATGAAAAAAAAAAAAAAAAAAAAAGAGAAAGGGGAAAAAAAAGCAAAAAAGCAAATACCAACAGGAAGAAAAGAGAGGAGGAAAGAAGTAAAAAGCTTTGAGGCATGCTATTAAATGTCCAGAATTCCCTGGATTGGTAAAATTCAATCAGTAATATGCCTGTTCCCAAGTCCAGTAAATTTTAGATAGATCTGGCTGATAAATTTCTATATCCTGCTAGTTTCAATTACTATTAAAAATTTATCTTCATCCTTTCCCACTCCTTTTCCATTTAAGCTCACTCCAAAAGTGAAAAAGAAACAAAACCCAAAACTTAATTTTGATAATTTTGTATGAGACTATCATTTATTGACAAAAGCCTCTCTAGATATTCAATTATCCATATTGACATCACATCTGCTTGATGTCAACCCCTGTCAGTGGGGCTCTCAGGTGGCTGCACTACCCTCTCACAGCTCTGGAAATCTTTAAGCGAGAACATCTTCGTGCCCACTCAGCCCATAACACAGATTAAATGCAGAGCTGCACAAAAAACCCAGCAGACAGGCCAATCTTTGTCAATCCCAGCACAAACTTCACTGAGGTATTTTACAGCCAACATTCTTGGAGAGCGAGCACAGACTTGCACGAATACGGATCTTGCCCGTTTAGGTTATGAGCTCTCTGGGGCAATGACTTTCTCTTCGGATGCAGGTATCCACTTCATAGCACCAGCCCTGCTGTAATAAAGCTAATAATAATAGTAACAACAGCAATAACAATAATAGAAATAATAATAATAATTTCATCCACGATGCTGCGCAGAAGAGCTGAAGGGCAGCAGGTGCGCTGGGAAATAATATAATACATCAAATCCCGCGCAGCGAGCGCATGAGCGTGTGATATCAAAGACACTACCTACGAAATTAATTTGCCAGTGACACTGCCTTGCCTACCATCCCTGGGCGTTGCGAGAATTAATTAATGCTTGCAAATCGCCTTGAGAACTTCAGAGGAAAAGGCGCGTTATGTATGCAAAGCCCCGCTGCCTTTCCCCGGTGCCGGCTGCACACCTGTGCCCATTGCATCATGTGCCGCCTCTGTCTGGTCGCCGAGCGCTGGCGGTGCTCCTGTGGCCTCAGCATGATTGATGGCTGGGCTGGCTGAGCACTGGGAGCTCTCCCCTGTCAGCAGGGAGCTTGCCTCCACACGCCCGTGCACCATCAGCCTCTTCTCCTCCCGGCGCAGTTGTCAGGTTTCCCAAAACAGTGATTACCTTTCCCCAGAAAGAAACCTCCGTCCTGACACCTCTCCCAGCTGGAGCCTTGCTCCTTTGCAAGGGTCTGTTCCCTGCCTCCCCGGGCTGGTGTGAAACTTCATTCCTTCGTGTTTGTAAAACTTCATTCCTTCATGTTTTCAAAACTTCATCCCTTCATGTTTGGAAAACATGCCAACGTGAGAGTGCAAGGATAGAGCGGTGCCTGCTCCTTTTTTATGATCACTATTAGCAAATAATCATAGGCCAAGATGCCTAAGTTGTACCTCAGTGGTCACTACACCCCACTGAGGGAAGGACAGCAGCACTGGAGGCGTTAGCAGGAACAGCAAGGTGAGGTTTCTCCACCTTCAAAGTGTCCATCCCTAATCTCAGAGGACCTGAACATGCCTGCAGGCCATGGCAGCTGCTCTGAAGGGACATGCAGGGACCTTATGTCTGCAAGCCCAGTGCTGAGGGGACTTTGAGTTACCAATTTCTTCTTACAGTGAAAGTAAGTCCCATTTGCAGCAAATAGTCACTTACAGTGAAGTAAAATCTTATTAAAATGCCCTTTTCTTCTCTTTCTAAATCCAATGCATTGTTTTAAAGCAGTAAGATCACTTGGTTTTGTGGATTTTTTTTTTTTTTTAATGTACATATTTAGGCTGAGTTTCCAGGTTATCCTTGACACCCCTATTCACAGTAGACCAGCCGTGCTTATACTTTCACCAAAACAAGAGGGGAGAGGCCTCTTGTTTCCAACCACTGCTCTCTCCTCCTGGATATACAGCCATGCCATAGCTCCAAAGGTGCTGGAAAGCAGTACCCTTCTGTTGCTGAGTGATTTTAAGCAGCAAGCTTTAGCAGCGACCTGCCTTGCCCTGTTCCAGCTGCACTCAGCAATGTGTGGAGGACAGGGAAGAAGAAGCAGGAGAGCATTGTTGGAAGGAGCCAAGGCTCCTTTAGTCTTCTTTTCTGTGCTTCAGAAAGAAGTGGTGGACTCACTAAATAAACCTCCAGCCTTTCGCAGGACTACAGAGAGGTGAAACCCAAAATATATTCCTGCTGAATCTGAAGATCCCAGTCACAAACTGAGAATCAGTTATGAGATGTAATCTTGTCCTTAACCTCAGGTTCTGTTCAGAGAGTGCTGTCTATGAGATCAATATTAGTAAAAGGATCATATGAAGAATTTCCCTAGACTACAGCTAAAAATTATCTCAATGCTTCACACAGACTTTTCTTAACCCACAGCAGAAGACATTTATTTGGGAATCCTTTCTTTGACCAAAACCCCCATACCTATGTCATCTCATAAAAATCAGCTTTTTTTTTAATATTCAAAAATTTTGCACATTCACAATGCTGAGGGAACTTATCAGTACTGGTGGTGACCGCAGAATAACAGAATTTAAGGGGTTGGGGATCCTCTGGTCCATCCCCTCTGCCAGGCAACATCTTGCAATGTTTTACAAGATCTTCTGAGGACACAAACTTATTCTTTCTTTCTTTTCCTTCATGGTTTGCTTCTGTCAAATGCTTTCAGCTTTTTGTTTATTCTATCTCTGCTGTAGATTTGTCTTTTTTGAGTAGTCTGTTTAAAAATTATTTGGTGTGCAATGAGAAATAACATTATTTTCTTTTTCCAAGAACCAAAATTGTTCCTTCAGATTGTCTCATTTTTCCCCTTCCCCCCACCTCCAGAAAAGCTGGTGTTTGAAAAAAAACCTCAACTTCCATATAAGCAGTGATTTTGGTGGATAATTAGAATTTAATTTCTCTGACCAGCATCCTCAGGGGCATTCAGATGTCTTCTGCTTCACCATTCCTGTTTCACACGAACAGGAGTGATCTTTTCCTGCTCTACCCAGATGCTGGAAAGCTGAGTGCTCAAAAGCGTGCTCAGCTCCTACAGTCGTTAGTCAGGGCCCTCAAGGGAGAACCTCAGCACTCAGTGCAATCTCCCTTTGGCTTTCCTCTTCACCCTGCCTCCTCCTTTTCCATGCTTTGCATGGGTGCTTGGGTTCTACCTCCTCTGAAGAGCTTCAGCTCAGCCCATTCCATACCCAGAGGCAACTAATAAAGGTCAATCTCAGATATAATGAAAGGGGACAATGAGGCTGTTCTGGCCACTCCTAGTTTTCCCCACTGCTTCTCACGAGCTCTGCAGGTTCTTCTGGTTCCTCCAGCAGGCCTGAATGTCAGGGGGAGGCTGTTCCCACCACCATCCCCAGCTGTTCTTCAACAGCCGTGTCCTTTGAAGATGTGCGTAGTTATCATGTTATTTCAAAATACCAAAGGTCACATTACCTTTCCTTTTTCCTTCCTCCCCGCTGGAAAACAAGGGCAGGAGCAATGACTGAATAAACAAGAAGGAGAAGGTTTTTGGAGAGTCCCTGCCATGAGGGACTGGGGGACTCCACCAGACTGGCCTGTTGCAGCCACAATTCCCTTTTTCCCACCTCTCCCTGCAAATTAAAATTTCAGAGGTCTGAAAGAGGTTCTAGTGCAAAGCATTTTCCCTACCTCTGTGTTGGCCCTTTTGTCACAGAAATCTGGTTAGATGTCCAGACATTCATGAGGCAACAAAAAGCTCAATTTTTCCGGCATCTTTGACTCAAAATTTCATGCTGGAGCTGTAGAACCGATTTTCAGTAGTCATATTAAACCACAGGAGGCATTGCAAATCACATCTGTGAGGGTTTGGGAAATAAAGATACGTATAAGTCACAGACCACCCCAAATTCTTGATGACCCTCTGCCAAAACAGGAATCAGAGCTGTCTCAGGTTCCTCCTTTTGCAGCCTACTATGCAGCAAGGCTCCTACCTACTTTTTCTGTGATTCCTGTGAGGTATGTTGGCCCTGAAGGATGAGAACTGAAGTTTTGCTTGGAAATTGCATCATGTAAGTAGAAGATCTACCTCACTCCCTCCAGCTCACTCAGCTACAGGCTGAGTAGAGCTGGGCCCTTAAGAAATACTTTTACGGGACTTCTGAAAAGCAGGTGGTCCAACATACAGAAAGCACATTAACACTAATGAAGATAAAAAATTTCACAGGAAGATAATTGTTTGCCTAGCAGCTGAATTTATTTCGTTCTCAAGTTGTAATTAAGGGAAAAGTTGCAGTTTAGAATGCAATCTGGTTTTCCCTCTTTTTTTTTTTTTCTTGCCTAATAAGCAGAGCAAGAAGTTGATTCATTTTTATCTACAAGGGAGAAAGGTATCATTTTACCCACACCTGATTTAACTGAAATGAGTAGAAGACAGATAAACAGCTGGAGAAACCTGAGAAAAACCCACTAAATTCAATTTACCAGAATCTTGCATGCCTGGGAAAGAAAAATGGAAAGAAAGAAAAATGAATAAAAACAAAAAGTGAGGAGTCAGCCATGGACAAGCAAGTTTATATCTTAAGATGTTGGGTAATTAAAGTTCTTTTTTCCAACAGCAAGTAAGGATGAGAAATTTCTAAGAATCCAGGTGTTCTAATTGTTACTATGATTTACTGTGCATATGTGTGCAATGTTTAGGAGTTGTACACCTAGCAGTCCAGCAGTCACACAAAACTTAGGGATGTAAAAAAAAAAAAAAAAAAAAAAAAAAAAAAAAAAAAAAAACACCTTAGATCACTGTGAGCTGCTCAGAAGAGCAAAGAAACATGGAAGAAAAAGAATGGGTCTGCTCCAGAAAGGCTGCAGTCATAGCAGAAGACAGGCAATGAAAAGCAGTCCTTCCTTTTGCATAAAGACAAGGAAAGAACAGGGCAATACTGAATAAAGGGCAATTTTCTCATGACAGAGTAGAGACATGTCAGTTTCTTGTATATGTCTCTACTACACGAATTAATTTTGTTAAATGAGGAGCAGGGACAATCTGATGTATCAAAATTGGAAGGAAGGTTCATTAGATGGGACAGAACTGCAGAAAGATAAACATGTTTCTAGGCATAGAAAATAGCATTTATCTCTTCAACAACTTGTCATTAAGTAAAAAGTTTGGATTCTCATTTTGGATTTTGGATCATTTGAGCTCAGCTTAAAAAGAATTGACCATTTTTTTCCTTTAACATAATCCATAATATTTGTGCACAGATCTCAGAATGTATTCAAGTGTACAGATTAAACAGGGAGAGATGTCTGAATACCTTTGAGAATCTGAGTCTCATGTTCACTCTGTTCTGATGAGTGTTAAGGTCAAACTGCTGCAGGGTTATAAATATTGACCTCCTGGATACACCTGCAGGTTTATATGGAATATGATATTTTCTCTACCAGTGACTGGGTTCAAATGCATCTGAAAAAATAATAGTCATTTACATGAAAAGGAAGAACTACCTATCCATCTTTGCTTTTATTGAATACCTATTCTTTATTTCGCCAAGTTTAGATCTTAAAGAAAGAAATGTATCTTCCCCGTCCTTTCTCCAGCCACCTGGAAAAGCCTCCAACTGTTTCTTGGAATCTTGCTAAATCTTTGGGACAGCAATTAGGGAGACTGAGGTAACCTGGGAGCAAATCACAGGAGCCAGGCAGGAACACGCCATCATCTGATGTCGCAAACACAACTGCACAAACAGACCAGTGTGAGTTAAACTGCCCCAACCACCTGTCCCAACACTGAATATTTCAGGTGTTCCCTCTCCTACCTAGAGCTTCTCCAAAGACCCCAAAGCATGAAATTGTCTGGACACAGGCTCAGCTTTTGCTGTCAGAACTTCCTTCTAGATTGTGAGCCTCAGAAGAAACGAATAGGTTGGTTTTCTGAAAGTGAAGCAGGTCAGATTTTAGCAATTAATTAATGCTTAATAAGGGTTGATGAGCACTTTCAAAGATTAAAATTATAATTATTTAAAAATAGGGAATTATTTTTTTCCAGAGATATTTTTTTCTGAGAAACAATTCCTGCTATAAAGGTTGGTTTTTTTCCACCTTCCTCCCAAATCCTTCAGGTATTTTCTGTCTCTCTTTCTGTGTTTTCTGTTCGCCCATGTAGAGTAGCAATTTTTGGCACATCAAGCACATTAGATAATTATATGTCAGTTGAGAAACTCTCAGCTTCTTGTCACTAGTCTATAAAGCTCTCTGTAATGCTGTAATACAATATCGCTGATATCTCAAGGAGATAACATGTTAAGTGTCTACTGGCTATATAATTTGAACCAAAAGTTAACAAAGAGAACTGATCTTTTGGTAAACATACAGTATATTTTTGTCATCTCTTCCTGATAGTGGTTTTGATAAGCAGATTTAGATGTGGTGTTATCATCTGATTGCTTTTGCAGTCTACTTGCAAGACAGGGAACTCCTTCATAATTCCTCAGACAGATGGTTGAGAGGAATTTCCCAAGTACCCACAGATCAAAGATTGTTCCCTGTAAATGGTGATGGTTGCTGATAGTACAAATCCACCCAGACATTTCATTCTTCCTGATTCTAAACAGCCTTTCACTTCTCTCTCCCCAGCGTGGATTCCCATTAGGTGGGAAGAACAATTTTAGGCAATCAAGAGTTGGTGTGATAACCTTAGATTGCTCATTAAGGACCAGGTTGTGAATGAGGGGTAGATGACAGAGATCTGTGAAATCAAAGAGGCATGGAAATGACGAGCAATTGTTCTCTGTCTTTTCCAAAACAAGAGCGAGGGGACATCAAATGGAACATGGAAGAGACGGGTTCAAAACAAACAAAGGGAAATGATTCCTCATACAATGTATAATTAAGCCGTGGAACTCCTTGCCACAGGATGTTGTGGATGCTGTAAATTTACATGGGTTCAAAAAGGACTGGACAAGTTTATGAAAGAAAAATTCTTCAAGAGCTATTAAATACAAAGACATTACCTCTGGCTCCGGAAGACGCTGCAATGCAAATCTCAAGATGTTGGGAGAGTGCTCTGAGGAAGTCTCACTTTGCTATTTTACTTTTCCCCAAGCATGTATTAAGTCTTGGCCCCTATCAGAAAGAGGTACATGTGTTAGATGGATCTCTGTAGAGCTGATACAGCTTTTTTAATGTCCTTGTTTCACATGGCTGCCATATTCAGCGAGCAGATCAAGTGATGGCCACACCATACTATTCATTTTAAATGTTCTTTCTCCATTTAGACCAGTAAGTAATCTGAAAATGAGTGTAATGCTAAATTCTTTTATTTTTAGGCATTTTAGCTTCCTGATTTTCTGCCTGGAAGGTACAGAAAATTGAAGCTTTCTGGCTGACTCAAGAGAGGAGGGCACAGTGGGCTCTAGAGACACCTCTCCTCCTCACACTCCAGTTGGTGACATGGGCAGGCTTGTGTAAAAAAGTAGGGTGTCCCTCTCAGCTCTTCACCTCTCTGGGCTGTTTAAATAACCACCCCAGTACTAAACAGCTAGTGATTCAGAAGCAGAAACACATATTTGGGATGCTTGACTATGTGAAAATTGGCCGGGAAATCCCCCAAGTTTTTTATTCCTGTTACTTCTGGCACTTGGCAAGCCTACCAGTGCCTCCACAACTAGAACATTGCCTGGTAATGAGGAAAAGTGGAGAAAAGTCGGGGAAAAGTGTCTCCATCCTGAAAGCACTGCCTGATGCTCCACTTGATAGCCTGTCCATTTGAAAGGAGGGAAAAATATCCCCTCCTCACTACCATTTATTAGCAGCTGGGTTTGAGGAGAGTTAGTGCAGGGAACAAGTCCTGTCCTGCACTGGAATATTCCTGCATCTGCACAGGCCAAAGCCCTCGTTAGCCAACCCTTGGGTCCCGCAGGCTTAGCCATTTTTGTGGGCTAAATTAACACTATAGTGGTGAGGAGCCAGAGAGCCACTGCAAAATGAGCTCTGGCTGCTTGATGAACACCCCCATCCCGTGGGATCTAACAGCTGAAGAGGAAGCTTAGCTCCAGGGCCATTGCAGGTGCCCCAAACTGAGCACCCCAAATGAGTGGAGGCACTCAAAAATTAAAATCTCCACTGCAGGATTTAACCTGGGTTTCAAAAGCCATTTCTTTCCCTTCCCAGAACCCCTAAAAAGCCTTTTGGGCAAGGAAGGCAACTCTTCAGGCTCCACGGGTATTATTATTATTTGGAAGCTTGTTTTGTATTTGGAGTTGGCTGCTCCTTGGGTTCACCCAGGCAGTTTAGTGCATGCATGCTGAGGTGTATATTGGATGTGCCTAATAGCTGCAGTAGGTGGAGAGGGAGGAAGCTGTGATCCAAATGATGGGAACTCCTGGAGGGAGTTGTCTTGCCACTGGCATGCTGTCAGCGTGCCAATAAATAAGAAAGCTGAGATGATCAGAGGCAGCTATCTAAACAAACTAGGGTGAAAACTCCCAGCCTGCGTGGCAATCAGGCACAGGAAACTCATTCAGCAGTCATCCAGCTTCTTCCCATGGTTCAGGTTTGGTATTCTATGAAACATGAAATAGGAAGAAAACATCTCTGTGCCCAAAAAAAGGCCCTGTGGCTGTTGTCCTTTCTGTCATGCCATTGCTTCTGCCAAACACCTCTCAGAGGATTAGTAGTGGGAAACATGAAACGAGAGGTGATTCACAAGCTTTCTGGTGTCAGTTTGCAAGCACAAAAATTTGCCACTGAGTAGCACTATCCCAGTTCTGGAAGAGAAAGAGTTGCTCCTTAAGGTGTTGCAAATCAGTAACAAATTCACTGATGTTGTAGTGCTCCGGATTTCTTCCTTGAACAGGCACAAACCTGCTCTCAGTGGCTCTGAGGAAACCAGCAACAAGAGGTAGGAAGATATGGAAATCACATATTAATGCTGCATGGGCAGGTAATGTCCATACCTGGCTGATCAAACACATAGATGGCTTTTTAATATGCATAAATATACCAAAAATACATAAATATGTAATATGCATAAATATGTTTAAAAAATGTACAAATGCACAGCTGGCTTTGACCCCTGTTCAAAGTCCCAGTATACTCTTAACAGGCAGTGAAGGAGCTGAATTTCACCTACTACTTTTTACCTAGCAAAGCTAGAAATGCAGAGATTACTCTGGTCATCGGTGTCTTCTGTGTTCCACTTTTGGATGAAATGTCCAAAGAAGACAGAATGACCCTGTATTTAATCCATCAAAGTGGGAGACACACATCTCTTCCAATAAGAATGGGAAAATCTGAAAGAGAGTTTCCAAGGTATCAAGTGAGTGTTTCAGCGGACTGTTGGAGATGTAGTTCATGGACTGACAAGAAGCCTGTGAAACCTGAATGAAAGCCAGCACCTGCCTCCAAATCTGGAGCTGGGCACCTGGCTTCCAAGAAGAAAAGAGCACAAAGCCTCACACCTACCCTTGGCTTTCCTGCCCTCAGACTGGGTTTTACCTTGTGCTGTCACATGTTAAACCCTTTTAGAAGTGCTTGATGCCCAATGCATTGCATAAGAATCTTACTTGTCTAAATTGGGCAACTCCATATCAACAAAGCTCCTAAGAATGAGAAGCCACTGAATTCTGAGCTGTGATAGGTAAGTCCTTTGGTAGATGTAGATCTTTGATGCCATGCCAATGACAGACAGGCTCAAATAGTTTAGAATAGAAAAGAATAAGAGCTTTAATCCTTATTCATGGGTATCCATGATCTTTAATATCTGCAGCCTCTGTGAATCAGTTTAGTTTACTTAGCACAACTAACATACATTTGATCTCCTAAAGATGCCAACTTTCTTGTTCCTCTGTCAGGCTGTTTATCACCTTTTACACATGAGAGCTCTGCTGTCTGTCTATCTCTGTCCCTCCCTCCCTCCAGCTGAAAATCAGCTCTCTCCAGGAAATAGTTGAATCAAATGCATTCAATGTTCCCTCCTCTTAAGCGTATTAAATATGCCAAATCAAGTACCATAAACACAATCACAAGACTTCTGAGTTCAACTACTAACCCTCAAAGCCATGTACTAATGACAGATGGTTGGTAAATAAACCAGGCTTCCCTAGTCAAGTGGAGGCATTTGCAGACTCGTCAATAAGATCCTGAGATTTATATGCAGTAATGATTTTGCAAAAAAACCCCACAAACCAAACAAAAACCCCAGCAACAAACCCCACCCAAAGTACCTTCAGCTTCACCAGATTTCAACAAAAAACGGCAAAAGTTCCTTGGTGATTTATGGAGCTGGGAGAAACAACTTGCATTGGATGCTTAATGACAGCTTCACTTGGATATTCTGGATGTGCATAAACACAGAAAGCCTATATATGTATGACTGTATATTAAGTGACATATAGATAAGAGCTGCTTGAATGATCCGAGAGACAGGGAATCTACTTCAAAAGAGGAGGCAAAAGCATGGTCTAAGGGTCAAAGCACAGAGTGCCCACATCCAGCTGCCCCAGCTCTGCTGAGAACCAGAATAGAGCTGACAGTGATTTGTGGGGCCCCAGATCACCTCACTGCACCCCAACACATTATCCTCCACAGGCATATCTGTTATTCACTGGTGTCTTTGGTGCCACATCAATGCAACATGTCTGAGCACAGCTTGCTGACTTTAAAGTGCTCAGCAGCAAAGGATTATAGAAGTGCCCTGTATAAATAAATCGGGGCATAAACAAGGGAGAGTAACAAAAGCTCTCTGAGCTAATGGCCAATGTTCTTACCAGAACAAATGGTTTTTAATGTCTGAGATTACAATAAAACAAGGTCTACAAAAATTCAGTAATGTAGGGAGAACAAAATAGACAGCAGGAGTTTTGAAATGATCAGCTAGTGAGAAGTATTGTTATGACTGCCTAAAAAGTGCAGCAACACACAGATGTATTGCGTGTCCTATTTACTCTGGAACAGTAAACACTCCTCCAGAATGGCATGTGTACTTCACTGCATCACTTCAGAGCAGAGGTTCTCTGGGGGAGCTTCTTTTCCATACTGAGGGATGACAGGGGTGTCAGAAATTCTGGGGTTTTAACATGAGCTGTGAATTTCCAGGATTTATAGTGCCCAGCAAGGAGATAACTGTGGTATTCCTGTAATGTTTTTATTTCTCCTCAAGAAGTTCCTCCATGCTAGGCTGTGAGGCTGACCAGAATTTTCTTGCTTCATGGAGTAAATTCTTGTGGAGAGGACAATGATCACTGTGAATACCAAGTCAGTGAGGGCAGACACTTTCCATAAGAGTGTTCTGGTCTCAGACCCACATCCAGCATCTCACAACAAACACAACAAAGATCTTCAGGGATCTCTCTTACTCATCAAATCCTATTTTTTGGCTGCTGGGTCTACCCAGCCTGAAGATCTGTATTCCCACAGAGATCTTCAACACATATGAGCATGATCAGCTTCCATCTGCCCTCACCTACATCCTTCTGAGGACACAGCTCAAGGACTCTCAGCTTAAATTCTCTTGGGCTCTGTGTCTCTTTGCTGTGTTAGTGGTGGAAACGTTTGCCTGGATCTCAGGAAAGAAACTGTGAAAAGGACTCTGTGCAGGGACTATCTGTGCTGGGGGAACTTTTTGCTCGAGCCTGCCCTAATAAGAGGTTTCACCTCCAAGCAAAGTGAAATCAGGCTTTAACCCAGCTTCTGCCCAGCTGAATAAATGAGCTCAGACTTAAATGATGTCCCAGAATAGGTGGGGGTTGTTTTTTTTCCATGCATGGATGATCAGGCATTTTGGATTACAGTTTGGTAGCTTGTTTATTATATACAGGAGACAAATCCTAAACTAATATCAAAAGTATTCTACCCAAGAAACTTCAACATGTAACTTAACTCAGAAGCTGACATCAGCTTTTATTTTTTAAAGGTTATTTTTACTGCTAAATCTTAGATGTTCAGGTTTGCTGTGAAGAGCTAGAGTTTACTTCCTGTAACAGAGAAAGGGCAGAAATAAGCTTGAGACATGGAGAAGTTTTTCATTAACATATGTTTAGTATTTCAGATATTTAAATACTGCTAAAAATTCAACAGAATGCTTTTTTTGCTGACTTTTAAAATTATTATTTACAGTGCCACAGGAGATTATTTTGTCATGAAAGACTGTGCTGATCTGGTTCTTCCCCAGTTATTGAATCTGGGGGTACATTCTAATGTGAATGTCTGAGAGCCAGAAAGCAATAACAGTTGGAAATGCATTATTTTATATTCCTTATTGTCCGGGGGGGGGGGGCGGGGGGGGGCGGGGGGGAACAAACAAACATAAAAACCCAAAACCCACACATAAAGTAAGAAGCAAAAATAATCACAACAAATAGCTTTAAAAATAGTTTGATCATTAATAAAAATCTATCATGACCTTAATAAGAGACCCACTTTTCCAGCCACCCACTTATTAAAATTCTCAGTATTCCCAAACTGGATTTTTTTTAACAGTCTGTATTTTAACCTGCCTCTTTAAGTGTGTGCATAGTGTACACATTTTTTTTTCCCCCTAATGTTCAAAATTAAGACCCTCTGTGTGCCTTCCATGCCGAAGTTTATAACCTCAGCCTGCACAAGTCCAGTGCAAAAAGATCTACAGCCTCCAGGCAGAGCGAGGAAGCTCTTTAAAGATGAATCATTTTCATAAATGAGTGCAGAGGGAGGTCAAGCCAGGGGACACAGAAGGTTACATGTGTGGCTGAGATAAGGCCTCATTCATCCACTTCTTACTGTCAGGTCTTGATGGGTGAACATTGCCTTGAGCTCCCATAAAACATGTTGTTTGCAGAAAACTTGCAGGTGGTTCATAAAAAAGTCCAAACTGTTACCAAGAAATTTATCTCTCAACTGCTGGATCTGTTTATAATAGAAGTGAAGGATCTCATAGAGAAATTAAGTATCAGAGACTGACTTATATTGGCTTGCCAGACTGAAAAACCCAACCTGCCTTCCAAATGCTGCACTAAAAATGTCAAAGCAATTGTATTGATGACATCTTGACAAGATACTGTACACGACTGTTAAAAATACAACAACAACAACAAAAGAATGTTGCCTGTTTATGGAAAATTTGTCCCTGGGGAAGGGATGTGGGTATTTAAGAGAGTTTTATGGAGGAAATTCAATCAGTTCTCCCTGAAACATTTGATTTTAGAGACTGTCAATCTTTTATTACTCTGGTGCCCATTTGAAAGGCAGTTTTTAAAAGGGTGTCATTGTTTCTCCCTGTGTTTCAAAGCGGATATTCAGATAAAGCTGGGTTGTGTTGGCAGGGAGAAAAGGTGAGGGTTAAAATGAATGTAGGAGACATCATAGAATGGACAGTTTGATGTTGTTGTGGATATTTATCCACTGAGGACCAGATATGAGACCTTTTGAAGTCAATAAAGCCTCTCTTTTGACTTCACTAGACTTTCAGCTCCAAGGAACTGTACAGAGACCTCCAGCTGGTTTCACATAAACTACCCTAGAGCCATCAAATAGTAGCAGCTTTCAACATGTTCCAACCTGAAAAGTGTACACATTCATGTTCAAAAGTCCCTCATGCTCCCCTCTCTCCTCCACACAAAAATACAAAGTTAAGTTTTCTACATTCTCCTGAACTTGTTCTCCCATGCTTTCGTATTCATAGATTTTTGTGGCCCGAAGGAGCCATTATGATAATCTGGTGTGACCTCCTGAAATCAATGTATCAATGGGATTGCACCAACATTATGGGAACAGTGTTTGGCCTCTAGACATCCTGTGGTACAGAGACAACACTGAATGAATTAAAATGGGATAGGGCATTCATCATGAATTTTTTGCTTTGGGGGTTATACATCCAACATTCAGCCACACTCAGGGCTTTTTTACTGGAGTCAAAAGAAGAAAAACAGTTTTCCCAGAAGGATCTTTACATAACTTGACTGTGTCCATCTCAGCGCTGTTGCTGCAGTTCCTGGGCAGAACATGGCAGGAGCCCCAAATTTTAGTTAATGTCTTCTTAAAGGTTTTGATCAAAAAATTAGTTCTTCACTATGCATTCTCCTGTCCAGCTCTTTCTCACCAACTTCTCTTGCAAGTGAACTCCCCATGTTCTCTGTGCAGCGCCCATGGGGTGTGTTGGCGGTTAGGTTTGTTCCTTCTTTCTCTAAAGAATTTTTTCCCCATAAGTTGCCAAGGAGACCAAGTGTTGGATAATTGAGAGTACTTAACCGAAACAAAGAGGTGGACAAAGGTGGAAGGGGGAGATAACGCAGGTAAAAGACAGAGCTTGAGGCAGCTCCAGGCTCTTCTTTTTCCGGTGTTCGGGGAGAGGGAGAACAGCTGTTGCTGGCTGGAAGAGTTTCACTGTGGCCAAAGGGATCCAGTCCTGGGAAATCTACTATCACCGGTTCGGCCTGAATCCTGAGTTTTCTCTGCCACTCGCGGGAGCTGGGCCGCTTTCTGCCTCGCCTTCGGCTTCTTCAGCGCTGCTCCTCTTGCTGCAGCGTGACCCTGCACCCCCTGCGCTGCCGGGACATCCTGCCCCTGCCTGCCGGGACACCCTGCCATCCCAGCTACCAGCCCGGGACTTTTCCACTGTTCCAGCTTGGTGCTCTGAGGATCCTGCAGGGACACCGAAACCAAACTGCCCTGGGTTTTGTGAAACAAAGCCCTCAAGGTTCTTGGTACTGTTTTTGTTTGTTATTAATGCTGTAGTTGTTTGGTGGGGGGGGTTTTGTGTTAGTTTACTTTGTAATACATACTAGTAAAGAACTGCTATTCCTATTTCCCAAATCTTTGCCTGAGAGCCTCTGATTGTAATTTATAATTGAGAAAAAAAAAAAAGGGGTGGAGGGGGAGGTTTACAGTCTCCATCCCAAAGGAAACTGCAGTTGTTTTTTTTTTTTTATTACCTGGCAGATACCTGTCTTCCCAAATCAAGACAGGGTGTCACTCTACCCAGTCATCTGCAATGATGCCACTGGTACAGCACAGGTCTGGTGCTCCATCCTCAATGAGTTGCTCAAACGTCTCGTGCACAACTCAGGTCTTCCCCACAGATTTGTGCAAAATACATCAGCACACAGAAGGGTCAGCACTCAGTGTGGAGTTGTAGCAACCCCATACTGCTCATTTCCAAGGATGAGTGTGGTGCCATCTAACTCAGATCCCCTTAAAAGTCAGACCCCCCCTTATAAACACAACCTCAAAGTATGTTGTCACACGACAGAGAGTCTAAAATTGTACAGAGTCAAGGTCATTTCTATGAAATTGCTGTAATGCCAATAAAATAAAGCCTCATGTTGACAAAAATCTGAGAATCCCAAAGCATATGGGAACCCTTGGTCCATCAGATCTATCTTTCACTTCCAACATCCCCAGGCCAACATTAATGATTTTAATAGGGGCACACCTACTTCCACAATCTAGAGCAGCTCTCACTCTCAGAAAGTGTCAATGACAATCACAGGGCTCCAGACACAGTGTAACTGCTTCTTAATTAAGGGGAATTTAATGAGAATTGCTGGTAAACAAACATCAGGTGATTATAGGATGACATCTCTCCACAGATTAATGAGTAATTGCACTTCTCTGACCCAAAAGGAATTTCCATGCAACTTGCAGTGAGGCTTAGAAGACAGAGGTAATTAGGTCTTTATCCTCTGCAACTTTTAGTCTTTCTTTTTCTTCACTTCTATGCATATAGAAATTATCAGAGGCTGCATCATCCCTAACACATTAAGTCCCACTTAAAGAGATGGCAACTTCCCTGGTTCCCCACAGCTGCTCATCTTCCTTCAGCTGCTGCCAAGCTTTCATTAGCTTCAACTTTGAAACTCAAACAGCAGTGAGGTAAAACTGCCTTCATCATGTCCACTCCTCTGCAAGATCTGCCCTTTGAAAGTTCTGGGAGAAAAAAAAGAAAAAAAAAAAAAAAGAAAAAAGAAAAAAAAAAAAAAAAAGACTGTATTATAAATACAATTTCCCATTCCAAATCCACCATGCTGGAAGTCAAGATTTTGCTAAAAATATTCTCTGTATGCAGCTGGAGTAAAATCCACTGTGGTTTTAAAAGACAGTCAGCCTTCCTGATGCAACAGCATTTGTTAATATTATTTGGATTATAAATTTTTCTATGAGAACAACCTGATTTCTCAAAATCAAGATGTCTCTTGGGAGATAGTTGACTGTGCTAATATTCTTGTTGGCAATGTTTCAAGTGGACCCTAAGATTAAAGAAATTTGACCTTCCTTCTTTTATTTGTTTGGGGTTTTTTTTTCCCTTTATTTTATTTTGTTTTCCTTGTTTTGACTTTTAACATTAACATTTTGCAAGCAGTCTTCATCAATTAGAATGATGGTGCACAATGATACAAGATGTTTTATGTTCTCTGTGATTTCTATGACTATGTGTGGGCATTACCAAGCCAAAGCGCTTCACAGTGGAATGGGAGAGTAAAGAGGTAAGGATTTCATGAGGGCTTCCACCCTGACCCTTGCTCTGACACAACAACAAATATTTCTAGATCATCCTTGGCAGATATGTGTCTAACTTGCTTTGGAAAACCTCCAGTGGTAATGATTCTTTATCCCATTACGGTTGTGTTGTTCCTCTCCCTGGAGTTAGAAGGATTTTTTTATAACTAACCTAAAACTCTTCCCATTGCAAATTAAGCCCATTCCCTCTTGTCCTACCAGCAGTGGACACAGAGAACAATTGATCACTGTCCTCTTTTAAAAACCCTATTATATGTTTGAAGGCTCGTAACATGCCTCCCTTCCTTCACTGCTTTCCTAGACTAAACAATCTCAATTCCTTCAACTTTTCAGTATAGGTCATGTTTTCTTAAACCTCTTTTCCTTCATGTTACTCTCCTCTGGATGCTTTCCAAATGGTTTATTACTTCTTTTTTTTTTAAGTGCGGTGGTCAGGACTGCATACCTCAGGCCAGCTGAGTCTCCACCTGTGCCAAATGGTTCTGACTAATGACCTCCCTTTTGATAAGTGTTTCTATGTTTCCTTTAAAACAGATTGTCTTTCCATTCCACGAAATATCACAACTTCTAATTACCAAAACAAATTCTGAAATGCTGGAATTTCCCACGAAATGGGAGTAATTTCTTCTGTTTGGTTCGCCTACATGTGCAAATGTTCTTGAATCTGGAATATATGATACCTTGAAGTATTGGAATCCACACAGTTTAAGTATTTGTATGGAGAGCTTTTTATCTATAGACTTCATACTGTTTTATGAGCAGAGTTTCTGCATTTATGTTATGGGAGGTGGAAGGGGTCAAACCAAAAAAGGACCCATCCATTCATCAAGTCACATCACAGGGCATCCTCTTCCCTCAGGTACCCCATCATGAAGATGACATTCACCATATGAGGAGAGAAGCAAACAGCTGTTCAGTCCAAGTTTAGGAATTCCTAGTGACCCACCCACCCTAAAAAGCACATGTAAATATGTTTAAAATGCTCTATATTGGTTTAGCAGGGGGACTCTAAAAATCTGACAGTTCCCCCTACTATCAGAGGGAACTAATAACCTAAAGCAGCTTCTGTCCAAAACACACACTTCGAGTCAAAATCTATGTAAATCTAGTCTTCCCTTGTCTTTGAGCCCATGGCTCTGAGATTTTGGAAGTTTGGATCCTGCACCCAACTCTGCTTCAGGTATTGACTGTTGGGTAATTCTGAATAAATCACCTCCCTCTGCCTCAGTGCCCTATCTGCCAAATGGAGTTGCCATGCTGTTCCTCCAGGTATTCCCCCACACTGACTCATGAGATTCTCTAAAGAAGAAGTAGATACTTTCATTACTATCATAAAGGAAAAGCAGCACTGTAAAAAGTGACAGTAGATTAACTTTTATGGAGAATAGTGTCTCCCTTGATGAAATGAAATCAAATGTGTCTGAGACAGAATGGAAAAATATGGAACATGACATTCAGGAATGTCCCTTGCTCTCCTAAAAGTCTGCAGTAAATGAGACCCTGACGTGAGTATTTAAACATAATAAAAATATCCGTCTGACTGGAAAGAATCCAGAATTTTCTGAAATATTTTTATTAATATCATTTCCTCTGCAATAGCCACAGATCTTGCTTTCCATTAACACTTTGGACTCAGAAAGCTCCAGTCTCTGCTGGGCTATGTGGCTGGAAACTCCATAGAAGACATTGGAACTTTCCCAGTTCATGTTAGTAAGGGAACTTGGTCTTTGCTGAAAATGTCTTTTTATGATGCCTTGAGGAAGAGAGTCACTCTTTAGAATGAAAACCCTTGGATTTGCTGGGCCTGAGTTTTATCTATATTAAGCCTTGCATTTTAGGGTGTTATTATCTCCACCACTCAGCAGTGAAAAAAGTGTATCTGTCCCTTCACAGTAGGTTAGGTACAACTGAAGAGTCTTCGGTAAGGAGAGGCTAAGGACTATTTCACCCCATACATTACAGATATTTTAACATGGTGCATTTAAAATCCAGAGAAGTACAATCCTATATTTCTGAGGAAACAGATTTTTTTTCCTTGACAAAGACCTACCATATATCCTTCATCTGTCATTATGACCATGCCACCAGAGGTCCTTAATGTCCCTTCACTGAAGAAGTTTATTTGCTCCTTGTAACTCCCACCTCAAAGCCTGATCCCTTTTCCTCTCCCTGTTCAGCATTTGATCTTATCTTCTGAAAGAGTCAATCCCCTTTGTCTCCTTTTGTGCCTTTGTTTTGGTATTTACAGAGTTTGGTGATAAATATCACCCCTATAGCTCTGTGAGGGTGCTGATCTCTGTGGTGTCTTCCACCACCCACACACACACTGGCATGACCTTTTCGTGCTATTATGTGCCAAAAGTCCCTTCCTACTGCACTTGTTTTCGACTAGATTTCCACTGCTGCTTTCTGCCTCCTTTTATTCCTGTGCATGCTCAAGATTTACCTACAATGGAGCACACAGAACCACTTCAACCATGTCATCCTAAGAGATTTGCTTTAATCCTTTGAATATCCTCTTCTTCCCACCAGCAAACTTTGCTTACAACTTTTTTTTTTCTGGCAGGGGGTGCGGTGGGGATTCATTCAATTTGTAAAAAATTAAATAAGGTGGTGCAAGTAATAACTGCTCATTTCAAGGGTTCTTTCCATGATCATGGACCACTACAACAAAATCATCCATTAATTTTAGCTCACCAATCCATATTCAACAGCTTCCAAGAGTAGTGTCAAAGGTGGTGGAAAAATTCCTATCAATTGGAATGAAATTTTGCCACCTTTCATCTTTGTGATACCTGACATCATGAATTTATCATTGAGTTTGCTGAGAGCAATTTTAGAAGAAAAGTATTACTTTGGTATTAAGTGGTATTAAGTAGTGGTGGGAAATCTGAACAAAGGTGCATGAAAATAATGAAATCAAAAAAAGGAAGCCAACACGTGGTTGACCAGCTAATTTTAAATAGAAAGTTTGGGGATTTTTCAGAGTACAAGAAGTCTGGATTTTAGAGAAAAGCAGACTTTACAAGAGGCACATCTCTCCTGACTGCATGCAAGCAGAGAGGTTGCTGATATGGAAAATTACTTGGCCCTTGGCCAACCTATATTTAGGTTCATGTAAAGGGAACGAGAAAACTTTGGAAGAAAAATCTCAAGGTAATACATTGACTAGTTATTATCACAGGGGATAAAAAGAGTCAGTAAATCAAGAGAGTTTAGAAAAAGAATATTAAATATACATCAGTTAAAGATGTATTCAGTGGCAGGGTGGCATCTGTGATGTATCTTCCTAAGGCATAACAAAACAAAATAAAAATACTTGGGTTGACAGGGCAAAAGGAAATGAAGGAAGATAAAACACACCCAGATATCAAGGTACCTAGGTAGATAGTAAATTATAAAAATGCAATAATTAAATCATAAGTATAAAATAATAATTATATAGGTAAGTTGTAAGGATAAAATAATTTTTGGAATCTACCAGCTCTGGCTTAAGTGCTCTTTTTCTGAAGTCACCTTACTGTTGCCCTTGAAGAAAGAAGATGGACAAATGGACATTCAGTGAAAAAGCTGTCCCATAGGAAAAGCTATGTGTCACAGAACTGAGTGACCACCCCAAGGTAAACTCCAACCTAGACCAGAATAATGCTCTGGATTTGCTATCATGCTGTCTCCTTCTGCCCTCTGCCACCTCCATGTCACCCCTTTGGGACTAGCTCACATTGTTTAAAACAAATCTCTCAGCCAGAGGGGCAGTTTCAGTCAATACAACCCAGCTTTTTATTGACCAGTTTCCCCACACCTTCATTGCCACGCTGCTCCAAGTGACTGTGGTGGGAAGAATCCAGCAGCCACACTGCTCCCAAAGTGCCCCATGTCTGAATACAAGAGGCATAACCTCACACATTCAGTCTCCTTGCTGCTACTAGAATTTCCTGCCCCCAGGAAAAGAGGCCATCAGTCCACAATGGGTAGTGGACAAAAAGGATGAATTGAGATGCTCAAGATAATGGTGATGGATGCAATCATTTTGGGCACTGAAATGTCCCTCCACTTCTCAGCCCCATCCCTTTCATCACACAGACAGTATTTTTGGATGCAGATTAAACCGAGCCAACTGGATTTACCAAATGTGATGTGACTGTGCTTTGCCTGCCAAATTCAGCACCCTTTCATGAGTATGCAGAAGTGAGTCATGACAGGGAAGGAATCAGACTGGACCGAACAGGTCTGATGCGACCTATCTGTTGTAGGCAAACTGCAACCCAGCTCCTGTTTCCTTTCCATCCTTTTTTTTTTTTTTTTTTTTAATTGATTTTAATGTGAGACAAAACAACAAATTACATGGATTTTCCTTCTGCCTAGCAGTCATTCAGTTCCACATAATCCCTCATTTTTTTTCCTAATAGCTGAAGATCTTTACCCATTTATGTTGCACTGACCAATGCTATTGCCACATCTTTTCTCATTCTTAGGTGTGCAGCTCTTTCCCCCTGGGATTTCAGAACTCCCACGTTTGCAGCAGGTCTGATTCTGCACTGGCACACCTTTCAGCACAGCATTTGACATGGCACAGCCTTGAATAGACAGACCATTGAGCAACATGACATAGTCTGTAAAGGCTTTTACAATATCACTGGGGATAGGCAGTCACACTGATGGACAAATCCCATCTGCTGTAAATCAGAGCTCTTCTATGGAGCTATGCCAACTTACACCAGGTGAGAACTCCTCTCACTATTATTAAAGTATCTTTGTTATTTCCCCCACCCCCTTTGTATTTCTTGAGACAAACAGGAGAAACAATGGAAAAGAAACGACCTCCTCAGTAATGTGTCATTGATCTCAATAATTCACAGTATCAGAAAGGTGAGTAGGGGTGGAAGAGACTGAGTGTTTTGTAAAAGTCAAAAACATCTGGTCCTCATTTGTGAGAATTACCGTGTCTTCTTCAGTCCTTTAACCCTTTCACCCACATTGTATCTGTGCTTCCATGGTTTATGACTTTTATCTCCCAAATCCTTTCAATGAATGAAACTTGATATAGAAAACTTATCTGTTCTACAGCCCCTTCCCAAAGATTAGAAAAGGGACCAATTCAAAGAACTCCTACATCACAGTCCTCCCTGACACCAACATTACTCCAGTTTAGGGTTGTGTCAACATTTCTGACATAAACCTTTCCATTTCAAAGCCAGTATTCCCACCAGGGCTGGAATGTGGTAGGTAAGGTGTCAGCTTGGGAGTGGTTTTGTGGCTGACCCCAAATACGAAGGGTATTTATGGTCATACAAACCTCCAGAAAGCATCTGGGGGTGGGGATAATATGTGAGTTTTTCCAAAACTACCCAGCAAGAAGTGATTTTTGACAGAAGAATTCCTAAATTTGGGAGCTTTCCTCTGGTATTCCTAAGGACTGTTTCCAGAAACTTCTCAGTATTGACTGACTGGATACTAGATATTTTAGATGCCCCCATTTGGATACCCAAAGGCAAAAATGTTTGTATTCCACTCTAGACTTCTGAAACCATTGTGCCTCTAGCATACAGAGACTACTTTTTCTTTTCCAATTAAGCTGAGGCGAGGCAGGGTGTTAGTCTAGATGTGAGGTCCGATTACGTGAGTGATTTCTGAGTGGGAAGAGACTAAAATATTCTCTTCCAATTTGTCAGATCAGCCACTGCACCTCTTCAGCAGGGCAGCTTGAACCAAGGTTCATCTCTGCTCCCACTGAGAGAAAATCCTGTTATTTGAACTTGATGAGAAAGGTTTGGTAAAACCAATGGTGCCAAAGACTCATCCAGCCTTGCCCTTGGCCACAATTGTACAGACCTGGGAGGACCCACCTTTTGTGACCCCACTGCTATAGATACATATTTTTCCCCAAAAGGGAAGGAGAAAAAAGAGGACCTGGAAATCTGCTACTAGAGAAATGGAGATCAAGCACAGAAATTACTTCAAAAATTTTGTTTTCAGATGCCTTATGTTGTATCCTAACTTAAGTCAAGTGTTCCTTATGGACTCCCTAAAACAAAGGTAACAAATTTGGAGCTCTAACCAGCACTTTTATCAGCCCAGTGATGAGCAAGTGTGAAAATTTCAAGGGTAGATATCCCATGTTTATGTCTCCTGGCAGTGGGAACATCAGGGGTTTCTGCTGTCCACTCAATTCTCCATCATGCACTGTCATCAAGGCTGTGCTCAATGCTGCTGTATCAGAATATTAGCTTTACAAAAAACTCCCTGATTTTTCCCTACATTTGAGATTCTTCCCCCCACTCCCTCCCCACCACAAAAAAAAATACATCCTGGTAATTTCCCCCAAAAATGATATTTTATGTTTTTTAACCAGCTGTATGTAATTTGCTAACTGAAAAAGAGGTTTAGTCTTGGAAGTATGACCTGCATCCATTAGAGGCAATGGGATTGGGATTGCCCTTCAAAGGTCTGATTTACAGATGGACAAAGTATCCAAGTTACCACTGATTAGAATATGAATAACAGGAGCTGCACATCTATGAAATTCAGGCCTCAGATGACTATCAAATAATTAAGAACAGTTAGCAGCAGCCACTAACATAAAACTTCATCATAATTTCACATGCTGGCACGGACTGGGGAGTCTTAAGCAATAACAGAAACTGAGTTGTACAATTGAAGCATATAGGGATGAATTCTGTTCCTGATAAAATCTGTTGGAAAGTTGCCATTGAATTCAATATGACCACCAAGAAGTGCCCATAATTGTTAGCAATGCATGAAGCACTTTGGACACTTGGTAAAGCTGCATAAATGAATTGCTGTGCTTCCACAGGGAGGAAGTGGACACTGCATGGCAAGTTTGTTGGCTTTCCTACAGGAATAGTCCACAGGACAGGAATTCCATTTTACCACTCTTTTTGAGGTTTGAATTTTGTTTCCCTTCCACATTGGAAGGAAGAAAAAGAGAGGAAAATAAAAAGCTTTTCAAATATTCTGTCAAAATAAATGACACTGGAATTTTAATGATACTTTGTACTGTCCATGTAAGAGAAACCTCAGACTCTGCTTCTCCTGGAACAGTGTCTTTGACTAGTCCTGACCCTCAAAAATCTCTCCAAGAGAAGTGTCAACAAAACTTCTCTACAAAATGCTTCACCTTTTATGCGACATGGTTTAACAAACTATATTTAATTAACAGCTCTAATTAGTATGTAGCATGCAACTCCAGAGGTGAAAAGAAATTCTGCTGCATACCAAGATAAATTCTCCTGGGGTGTTTTGGGTTCCCTGTCCTCCCCACTTGCTGTTGACAGCAGGTATGGACACTATCAGTGGCCCTGCAGAAACATAATTTCTAGGCCAACGCACTCCACTGTAGCTGAAGAAATTTTAAAATGAAAACTCAGAATCTCCCAAGAGATCCATCAGAGATCCGGTTTTGTCCAGACTTTTCCACACAAATGTTTTAGAGATGTTTCTTGAGCACTTGACATTTATTGTATTTTGTACAACTAAAGAGAAAATGTGAAACCTACAGTGTGATGATGTTTTGAGACTTGAGTCTTGTAGACTCGGTTGCCTACTCAGCCAGAAAATTTCACAGTGACCTGCTTCTGAATTTGTTCCATCCCTGGGAAATTGAAGAAAAACATAATGTTAAAGACTGAATGTATTAAACTGGAAGATGTTGAATTTTAGGGATGAGGTACAAAGACAGATACTTTAATAATCACAGAGTCAAAGAGTAATTCAGATTGGAAGGATCTATTGTTAATTGCTGGTCCACTTCAGAGTTTTTTGCTATGAATACAAGCAACCCTTTTTTACTATTATTATGATATTTACTGGTTTTTCTTAAGGGCCCCTTTCCCAAACTCAGTATAGTTTATTGGGTTTTTTTGCAGAAAGGTTTATTTTCATCAAATTGTCATGTCTAGTTGAGCAAAATTAGCTATAAATATGTCAAGTATAACAGTTTAGGGATAAAAAAGTCAACATACCCTAAAATTTAGGAAACAAAACCTCCCAGGTTCCCGTTTTTAAATCATGTTTCATTTTCAAATTCTGTTGAATTAAGTATGTCAATGAAATAAAAATCAAAACTAAATATTCCATTTATGGCCAAAGAAAATATTTCTTGCTTCATAAGTTTCTTTTTCTTTTCATTTTGATAAGGAAAGTCCCACCAAGAAAAGTAACATTATTTCCCTGTGTTTTCAGAACAGTGGTTTAGCCACTGAAGCTGAACAAACCAAAGCCACCTAGCCGCTGGTATCTACAGGGCTTTTTTTGGTTAAACAGTTTCTTTTTCTTTCCCTTTTTATAGTATTTGAGAAAGGCAAGAAAGTGGAACTTGGGATGGGAAATTTAAAAGTAAAAAAGGCAAAAAAGGGTAATATTGGAATTTTTTTTTTATTGTTTCTCCCTGGTAATTTTGACCTGTGAGGCTTTTTTCTTAATGCTGTTGTTCTTTCAGAGGGGAGAGAAAAAAAAAAAAAAAAAAAAAAAAAAAAAAAAAAGGCAGGGGATTTCCACTCTCTGGATGTATGGAGCAGTAAGATCATCCTTTTGCTATTAGAAAAATCTCATAACTCTTCTTTAGTCAATGTCCAAGACTGACAGGGCACCGTGCAGGTCTCTCCATCCCGATGCACGCACAGAGAAAATCGCATTATTCCCTTTTCAATGAGCAGTGGTGCTGACCGAGGAGGTGACACCTCCATACCACCCAAAGGAGCTCACCACTGCCTCCCAGCTGAAGGCAACTATCTCAAATCCAGCTCAAAGCTGGAGATACGCACGTTCCCTCCCTTCTTTCAGCCTAAACAAGCCAAGAAGATCTACCGATACAAGGAGCGAGAGATACCACTTTGCCCGAAATGGTTGGAGCATGCATCCAAGGTTTCATATCTGAAACTGGGGAAAAAACTAGAGAGCCCCAAGACTCACCTTGCTTCTTTTGAGGAACAAGCTCTTCTGCCAAAAATAGCCTGGAGCAATCGCTTTCCTTGAGGAGAACAAGGAATATGACTCTGATGAGTAAAGTCTTGCAATTCTGCAGACTTTCAAAAGGCTCTTGGAGATATAAGAATACAAATCTGATGGAAAGCTAATGAAACTTTCACTCCTAAATCTCTTAGGTCCTTTTGAAACTTTGCTCACTTATCTTCAAAGCCCTGTTGGAGCATAAGCCTTGGAAATTTGCGTGGGTGATACTATATAGGGATTAACAGCCATTTTATAGATGAGGAAACTGAGGTGAAGTGACTTGCCAAAGGCCACACAAGAAGTTGTGTCAAAGGATTCAGATGGAGGAGGATTAGCAAAGTGAGAGAGGGATGTTTCATCACTTAGAAAATTTTGGAGGGAAGGACAAGTGTTCATCAGATTTTTAATTAAAATTCTGGGCTCTTTGGCAGTGAAGCACTATCTATTTAAAATTTTTAATTTTGAAAATCAAGTTTTTCTGTTCTTGGATGGGTTTTTTTCCTTCTCTTCCCATATTCTCATTACTGTTTCTTCTGTTTCTTGTTTTTTTTACTTGTTTGTTTGCTTGTTTGTTTGAAAAGGGAGTGGAGAAAGACATATATAAGACACAAAGTAATGATATAGATCCAAAAAATGAAAAGATGGGAAAATATTCTGTATAAGTGGACAATACAATTTGCTGTGAATTGGGAAAGAGAATGGGTAGCAGAAAACTATGCTGAAGTGGTTAATAATAATGGGAATACTGTGACCTAATAACCTGAGAGTGTAAAAGATGCATTGTTTATAGAGAGAGAAAATATCAACTGATACAGTTGGAAAAAAATAACAAGTTTTGGCGTGCTTAAATCTTTCAGATCTGAAGCTGGAAGTACACTTCAGTCGAACCAGAAGCCTTAAACATTTGCTGTGTGCATAACTTAATTATGTTAATCATCTAAACAACTGGAGAGAAAAAGGTGGCTCACAGGCGTGGAGCAAAAGCAGGCTCCATTGGGGCAGAGGTGATAAGGTTTTACTCCCTCTTGGACACAAGAAGCATGGGTAATTGCCTATGGAACTCTGACGGATTATCTGGCAGTGTGAGTGAAATAATAATGTGAAAAAAAAGCAGTTATGTCTTTAAACAGCCAGCTCAGGTTTCAATGGCCGGTGCAGCGCAGAGCAACTCATCCTAATTATGAGCATTTACTTTGCTTCATCCCCTGGTTTTTCAGCCCACACAGTGCTCCCTGAAACTACAGCAATCCTGACAATGGCACTCCAGCAAATTAATTTAAAGACAGCTTGGGGATACCTGCATGAACTTCAGCGACTGCGGTATAAACATCCCCAACTGCGGGGCGAAGAACGAGAGCGAAGGACGGGTGACTCACAGCTAAAACAGAAGTGTGCCAGGCAAAGTCTTTCCAGGAAAGTACGGAAGGAATCAACCTGTCTCCCAGACACAGGAACTAGTTGGGCAGGGGTTGGCTGGTAGGATGTTGTGGAGGAAGTGGTTGTTCAAAGCTAAAAGTGCTGAACCTTCTATGCTGGCCAAAGACACTACTGGTTAGCTTAAAAGATGAGGATGGGGCTGTGCCTGCTTGGTAAAACAGGCATAAGCAGTAAGAGAACTGTCCAGGCTGACATGTCTTGAAACTCTTCCACATACAACCCCTCTGGGAAGCAACTGAATGCACTAATCCATGTCTAATGGAAAGGAACTGCTGGACAGGCTTCGTAACTCGCTCAAGAATTTGGGAGTCATGAAGCACATTTGTGAAATTAGGGCCCCCTCTCACTAACTTCAGAAATCTGTGAGACTTCAGGGTAGGATTCATTTTGTCACATTTTGAAAATCCTTTTGACACCTCAAACCTGTTTAAGTTTCTTAGAATACCTCTCCAGCCCAGATCCTTGGAAGGACTGATGCGCTTAACTCCCACGGACATCATCCTCAGCCTTTCAAAATCTGACCCTGATTTGGTACTTCAAGGTCTTTGGCCTTGTTCCCTGAAGGTGTTGAGGAATATCTGCTCAGCATCAGGACTTTCATCACCTACCCCTTGAATCTCCATCCTGAGCACTTGAGGCTAGTGGCCTGGTCCCAAGCCTATCACTGCCAATGGAAAGATTTCCATTGGCTTCAATGGGCCTTGGAACAGTCTTTAAATCCTTAAATAACCTGCTCTGAAAGAGTCTATGCCCAAAATTAATCAAGGGAAGGAAGGTCTGTGAAAACACAGCCATCTACGTTCCCAGCTCCCTCCCAACCCCTCCCTTCCCCTCCCCCATGTTTCAAGCACTTCTGCAGGTGATTTCTGTAATTTTAATTAATTTTAATTGCCTGATTAATTTAATTGAAACACCACGGAAATTAAATGCACACATTATAGTGTGTAATTAACATTAAGGCAATGACACAAACTGGCCGGAGTGGAGCGAAGGTCTGTATGCTCTGTTAGTGATTCATGCTCTCCTATTGTTGGTGCTCAGGAACACAAGTTAGGAAGGACTGTGAGACAGGGGCTGGTTTTGCAAGAGGTGCTGCTTGTTGGGAGAAAGCCACAGCAGGCTGGGATGAATTATGGGTGGCATGGCATGAAGCCTTGTTGATGAAACCTGCCTTCATCTGGAGGGTTTCGTCATGCCACCTGGTGAAATGAATGCGGGGTATGGGGTGGGGTGAGGGAAGAAGGAGAGCTTTCCTCAACAGAGAAGAAAACCTTCTCAAGACAATGCAACAACAACAAAAATTGGACAAAGCTTCCCTTTTGCAAGAAGTGTAAAAACTGCCCTTTTAGTAGAGGAATATGTTCCATCTTTCCATCTGTGCCAGGAATCATGGATGTATTTGCATGTTAATTTTGAGTGCTCATTAGAGTCTTTTTTTTTTTATTTTCCTAACCTGAGGCTTTTTTTTTTTTTTTAATCAGGAGGGTGGATGGGTATTTTGCACGATAAGATCTTGTTTGTTGGGTTTTTTCTTGTGTTGTGCTTTTTTTTTTCTTTTTTTTCCCCCCCTTGCTTTCTTTCTCTTACCCAGTGTGTCAAATTCCAGTCTGTGTGAAAGGTGAGGGCGTGTTAGAGAAGACAATGAAATGTTCTGCATATGCAGGGAACTCTGGAAAAAGCTCAGGGCTTTGCTCATCCCACCCCACTCCACCCCTGCCACTCCCGAAGAGCAACACAACACAAATGGGTGAGATCATTGCTCCAAGGGGGTAATAAAACCAAACCAGAAAGGGTAATTTAGCAACCCTATATATGGAAAAATTGGCCAGTTTTGTGCAACCACTGACTACTGCAAAGATGCCAAGCTGACAGAGGTAGACCAGATAGGATCTTTCAGATCACTTCTGGTAAAGGCAGGGAGACTCCCCTTTACACATTTTATACAGTTGACACAAATAAATAATTTTGGCCATTTTTCTTCTCTCTTTTGTGGAAGAGTCAGTTCAGAATAACTCTCTGGGTTTGAGTTGAATCATCTTCAGCTTTACCCTGGTGTAAATGATGAATCTACCCCTAAGAATCTAAATTTCTTCTGCTTACCACTAACATATCCATTCAAGATAAAATTTTGGAGACTTTCCCAAGATATAAAAATTACTCATTCTCTTTTCATAGCTACAAGTTCTGCCAGAACCATCAAACATTTCTGTGGCCAACCTTAACTCACAGTCCATCAGACCACTTCCAGAGATCTTCTTCTGCACATACAAGCACGTTCTTGGCACTTTCCAAGGCATGGTAGGATATTGCCAGACAGGGAAGTGTGAATAATTATCTATTCTGCAGGTAAAAAGATCTATAGCAGTTGGGGGGAAAAAAAAAAAAAAAGAAGAAGAAGAAAAAAAAAGTCCCATAAAAAGTAGGACTCTGCAGAATCAAAACCCATCACTTTTAAGAAAATAAAATCTAATGTCCACCTCAATACCCAATGGCTGAAGAAGAGCCATCCCATTCCCATAACTATAAGGCAGGACCTTTCCCTTAGGTTTTAGGAGACCTGCATTAAACTCTCTACCCTCTCCAAGTGGACTTAAACTCATGCCTCCCACTCATGAAGAGCCTCCTAACCAGGCAGCATTAAGAATTTCCAATCCCTCCCAGTTGATGCTGTTCCATTTTGCAGCCCTTACCTGGGTCTGGGATCCAGGTGCCTCCCTCCCAGGAGAGCAGCCTAATCAGCAGACTAGTGACTCACCCTGGCTCTTTGTGTGAGCTCTGAATTATTGCCTGCCAGGTGGAAGGGCTCCAGAGCCTTCCAGATCCTGCTGCCCTCGAATACCCTCCAGCCCAGAGGCTAGACCACTCAGCAGCTGGTTGGGAAACATCTGCTCAAATCAACTTTCTTCCTGATTCAGCTGCCTCCTCACCAAATATCCCACTCATCTCCCTGGGGAGTGCTATGGGAGCCTGCTGCCTTTCATTCTTCCCCTTGGATCACTTCCAATCTCAAAATAATTTAATATTTTTGAATGTGTAGAGCAAGTGGACTAATTCCTGAGGGTGCTGGGTAGCACTTTGTCTGTGGGTTTTCTGTGACTGCATATTCACATGAAATAAGACTTTCTAGACAGGAGGGATGAAATAGATTCTTCTTCTCACCCAACAGTATAGGTACTCCAAGAAAAAAGAAATACTTAAGTTGAGCTTCCCACTTCCTGCACAAAAATGCCAGTAGCCGAGCAGCGTCTCATGGAGCAGATGTATCCTACTCTTATTTCTCCTTCAGCTCTTGGTTACTCAAAAAACAAAAGACTCTCTGGAATGAAATTACCAGGAGATTTAACCTAAAATGTCCAAGGAATATCAGGGAACTTCACCAGTGACCAAAAAGTAATGATAAAAAAATGGACCATCATCTCCAGGTCTATCTTTTCCAGGTGCAGTTTTAAGGCGGAGCCCAAGGAAGCTTCAGGTGCCACCATTAGGTCCGTCCTCTCCCCCCAGGCACTCACTGATTCACAAAGGACCAGCAACTGCCCAGCCCAGTGCCACAGCTTCTCCTTAGGTGCCCAAAGTCAGAGGAAGAGGAGGAGCTGCAGAGCAGCTCTCCACATGCACATGTGAGATGTTCTGGCTGGACCCCAACTCCCTTTGGGCCCCCAACACAAAAGGACAAAGGTCCTTGGTGTGGGTACCAGGGAGTGGGAGCAGGGCTTTCGCCCGGTCTTTGAACAGAGAATCACAGAGGTTGGAAGGGACCTCTGGAGGTCACCTGGTCCTGCTCAAGCAGCAGGAGATGGTTGCCTGTTGGAACTCCTGGCTCTTTCCTGCTTTAAGGTCAGGGCAAATAAAACTTAGGAGATGTTGTTTTTGAAGTCGCACTCTGAAGTTTACTATCCTTATCTACTGCAAATTCATGAGATGTGTGTTTTCTCTAACAAGTCAAGAAAGTGAGCTAAAATGGTGTCTGTTCAAGGCTATCTAAGTCCCAATCATCCAATAAACCTTTGACATCTATATAGTTTATGCTTCTAATCCAATTGTGATCACCTGAAACCCACAATGCAAACCTCTTTCACCCAATTACAGGAAACCACCCAGATTCGTGAAGAAGGAAGAAGAAGGTGCAAAAAAGAAAACTAATCCACACCCAAAGTTCTCCATCTTGGCTCCTATATATCACCATACACTAAAATCCCAAATCTAAGTTTTTCACCCTGTGAGATCACACAATGGTATCCAAACTACATCCCCATGATCCCAGTACTATCACTCATTTCTGGAAGCCTGTTTTAAGGCCTCAGGTCAAGTGCAGTGCTTCCCTGAAGTTCTGCGCCCGTCAGCACAGAGAGTCCAAAATTCTCAGTGTCTAGAGTTTCCACATGCCCCAATTGCTTTTGAACATCTGCAAGGAAAGACATTCCACAATCTCTCTGGGTGACCTGGGCCAGTGCTTGGTCACCCTCACAGCGAGAAAGGGTTTCCTGATGCTGAGAGGGAATCTGCTGTGTTTCAGTTTGTGCCCATTGCCTCTGGGTCTGGAAACAACCCGAAAAATAGGGGAGTGTAAGCATTTCTATATGAGACAAATATCCTGGTGAAATCTGGGCTTACTTTTGTTTTTAAACAAAAAATTGTCCCTGTTGTGGCAATGAACTACACTGCACTGTTGCCACCAATTCTATGGATGGTTTCTAATCACATACAACTTTTGACAAAGCTAATGACATTTTTAGTTTTAAATAGGCAATTAACCACTGTCATGATATAACTATCCACTTTGGTGACTGATGTATGTTCTGATCAAGACACTGGATAGGAGGAGGATCTGAAGTCCATTGCAGGCATTGACAACTACTGGGGTTACTACTAAGTTTGCAACTGAGTTACCTCTTAACTTATACATTAAAAGCACATTTTTATTCCAGAATTAACTTCTGCTCTGAAGGGAATTTTCATTTCTCATTACTCTGAGATACACTACATTCCCTGAAATTTTTCTAATTAAGAAAGAAATGGAAGAAAGTTTATCTAATCCTATACAGATGCATCTATAGGGATGGGGCTTTGATCAGCCTGGTGTAGTAGGAGGTTTTCCATCCATGGCAGAGGGTTAGATGATCTCTAAGGTTCCTTCCAAGCCAAACCATTCTATGATTCTATGAAGTGTATGACTTCCCAACCTTAATATTGCATTTCTTGCTTTCTGAACGCTTGGCCACCCAACCTGAACTACATTGAATCTTGTTGCTTGCTCAGAATAAATATCAGCTTCCATATGGATGCAGAACACAGTTTATTTATTAGGCACCATCTCTGGATATTTGTCAACTTCCAGAGACACCCCAAAATAGAATTGTATAATCAAGCTAGCAGGGAGGGGCAAAAACCAAGCAGTGGTCATTAAAATAGAAGAGCCATCCTTCTTATATTGATTTCATTACCTGAGTAGAGATTTTTTGGATTCAACTCTGGGGCAAACAACGCAGGCATCCTGAGCTACATAGCATTAGATCCACTGTGCTCAGCAGCAACACACTGCTCTGGAAAGATTGTGGAAATTTCCCACAGTTTATCCTCAACTCCAAGACAGGAATCACTATTCCCAAACACTCCATTACAGATAAAAGTTGGATCAGCACTCTCTAGAAATAGAGACTACAAATGCCTGGAGCCGAAATAATATTTGAAGGAGGGAACAGAAGCCAGGATGAAAGCAGCCTAATCACCAGGGAACAAGCTGGGAGTAAACATGGTGGGTAAAAGTTAATGGGGAGCTGTGGGCTTGGAGTTCCTCTCTTGTCTTCTCTGCCTCCCTGGTGCAGCAGGTGACTTGACAGATTTGTATAGTTCTCTGAACAGGAGCTGAGAAGACAAATAAAAAGCTGTGAACCCCCTTCAGCATCAGTCCCAGCAAAGCAAGTCCTGAACAGCACCAATGCCAACCTGGCCACTGCTGGTTGTCTGTTTCCAGACTGTTTCCACCCCCACCATGTCCATGACTGAATCACGACAGATCAGATCACATTCCACCTATATTCTCAGGCAGAAAAACTGTTTGAACCGTTTCTAGGCTTGTCCCAAAGGCACAAATGCCCTCTAACTCCCCCAAACTCCTCCCGTGCATCCCAGGAAGCACAACCCCAGGATGCCGCAGGGCAATTTAAAGGCTTGCACTGCCGAATAAACAGTGACAAATTGTAGATTAAGAAAAAGCCTGTTATTTGTGTGAAAGAGGCAGCCTTTGCCGCCAAATGGATTCATCTGTCATTGCTACTGATTGCTCCCTTTCCACTGAACGTCCCCTAAGAAAAATGTAAATCCTATGTAAATCCTTTGTTATCGCCCGACAATGTGCGTATCACAAGCTGCATGGGTTAGAACACAGGTCCATTTTTCTCCAGACTACACCACTCCTCTTTCAAATTTCAAGGTCTTAATGTCTCAAGAGTGAGGTGGCAGAAGGCGTTCAACCCCCCGGGACAGACTGAGTGAGGAAAGCCCTCACAAGAGGAGGAGAAGGGGAATCTCTTTATGGGTTTTGCTGCTGCAATCAGCCCCACTGCAGTTTATTCTCTTCAGGGAAATGAATAGAGGCTGAAATATCTCAGAAGAAGAGTATCTCCCCACAGTGAGGAAGAAAGCATAAAGAAGAGGAGGGAGGGAAAGCTAAACAACAGGGAACTGTGCGGAATTCACCTGCCACAGCACTTTCCCCAAAAGTTTGTTCTCGTCTTTGTTCCCAGTTGTCACATTCAGACCACATTGCCTGGGCAATGATAGAAAAAGCATAAAATATAAATGTAGTAGTCAGCCCGATGTTTACAGAAAAGCCAGCAGTACTTAATGAAATTAATCTGAGGGCTGTGGCACTCAGCATTTGTTACTGAAACATTTATCAATCCCCTTTACTGAGCAACCTGTGAAACATTGGGCCACCCACCTAAGCCTGGGCCTGCCCACCAAACCCCAGGAAGCTCACAGACATGTACAGGTGACTGAAAGCTGCATTAGCTTATCTCCTTCTCACAACAGCAGGACATAAAACATAATTTACTTTCCAAATTTTGCTCTCAATACACTCTCATGGCACACACAGGTGGATTTCAACCCTGTGAGCATACCCTAGTTGGGATAACATCAGCCTAAATATCAATCCAAAAAAAGTCATTCTAGTTTTCCAGAGGCCAGTATTCCTCTTTGAAAATCCAGTCCCAGAGAGCTGTTTCTGGAGCTGTGATTACAAAGATCAAGAGTGAGGAGTTCCTGTTTGTCAGGTGGGCTTAAAAACCTCAGATTTCTGGGGTTTGTGATTACCTATTTTAATAGGTGTATGAAAAATCACTGTTATTAGAAAATAATTTCATGAATGCACGCCATTATTAAGGATGATTCCTGACACGTAAAACCAGCTGCATCCAGGGAGTTGCAATTATTATTATTATTATTATTATTATTATTTATACCTTTTGGAGCTCAGCTTATTTTAAGGTCACAGGTACCCTGAGGTAACCCTGAGGTACCTCTACCTTACTTCTCATGGTACAAATCAAGTTACCTCTAGTTTAAGCCATAGATGTTTGCTGAAGGAGTAGAAGTTTGTGTGCACTTGCAGACAGTGGTGAGTTGGGGTAATTTACTCTAACATCACCCACAATTAAAGACTTTTATTTTCACTCTCTCCAAACACTACAAGACTTTGCTGTTAAGGATGACTTTTGTGTAGTGAAGTAGACCTTCACTGCTTTGATCATAACTCTCAGGAACTGAGATCTGCCATGCAAAGAATGGAAAAGGCTCTCCCAACCATGCATTTCTACCCCAGTCCTCATCTCCAAACCCAGCTGCAAAGACCTCTTCCTTTGTGTGCTGTTTTGCCACATAACCCTACTCTGTGTGTCCTTTCTCTGCTTCTTTCACATTCTACACAAGCTACTTATCTCCACCTTAGCAGTCCTTAGTATTTCTAATTTTCTAATCCCTTCATGGGATACACCACTGAAAACTCAGCAGGTGTCCTGCTGCAGAAGACTGGTACAAGAAACATGTTTTCTTTTCCACATATAAGATTTATGGAAGGGCTCCTATCTCTTTACTGTCTCTTATGTTGCTAGATAAATTATCTTTTTTTAAGGGGTGCACTGAAGTGTCTGCAAATGTCTGAAGGAAGAATTCAACTTCATGCTAATTAGTTAATGGCACTAGCAGCATCTCTCTTTCCTCACAGCTCTCAACCATTTCTGCAAGATTCCTCCTGCCCATCAACTCTTGACTCTCTCTGACACAGTCATGTTCTATCTGTGTGGCTTGAGTCCCCTGTAAGCAACAGTGAGGGATTCCAGGGCAGGGAGGAAAGCAAAAGTCTGATGCCTTTCTGGGCATCTCTGTTTTGGCAGATGCAGAAGCAGACACACAGCAGCCAAGAACGAACACTGGTCCAACAACTGTTTGGCCACAGCCCTGGGAACACAGAGAGTGTTTTGCCTACGTAGCTATGATACACTTACAGGCCAACTCTAAACTGAAACTGCTGAAATGCTTGAAGAAATCATGTCTTTTTAAGGGTCTTCTGCCACTAAGAAGACCACAGTCCAGCCATGGACATTCACATTGCACAGAGACTGCCAAGCAACACAGTATCAGAAATTCCTATCTTCTCTCATGGATGGCAGACCCAAAACTGTTCAAGATAAGCCCAAGATGACAGATGTCACCCCTAGGCCATACAAGATGCCTGCATGGACATATCAGGCATCATACGGGTCACTCATGGTAGGTTTCACACCCAAAAATTAACACAGGTTTGGACAAAAAGCACAATTTGGTTGAGCAAGGTGTAAACTTGAAGCTTTATATAAAATGCACTGAGGAGATGTGACCAGAGACACTGAGGATCATATTCACAAGATACTTGAGTGCCTTCAGATCTACAGGCCCTCAGTGGAGTTTGCAGAAGTGCGTGCAGAGAGATAATGAGGTATCTAAAGTGCTGCTGATCCCAGTACTGTTGAAGATCAAGGAATGAGTGCCTACATCTATGAGATTTTGGAAAGCTTTCCAAGCCCTCCCATCCATTTTAAGAAGTCTAAATATCTTCAGTAATCTAGCCCCTGTAGTCAGAGGAAACTGCACACAACAGCATTCTCCCAAATTAAAAACCTAAACACCAGATCCAAGCAAAGGACTCAAGTGCTAATTTTTTTTTGGTGTCTGGCCCTGAAGCAGAAGCCCAAAGCACAGCATTAGGCCCCTGGGCTCTCCCTGCCTGATGCATAGGGAGTGTTAGGTAACTCAGAGAATGGAGCCTTTCCTTTCACCTCCTCTCTGGTCCTGCTACAGCCTCAAGCCTGGAGGCTTAAAACTAGGAAGTCTGCCACAACAGGGAGCAGCCCCGGGGAGAGACTCCATGCGGTGCATCGGAAGCCATGGAAAGCAAGCCAATTTGGAAATGCTGAGCACAAAGGGTGTGCCCAAACTCCAACCCATCCTATAGTACATGAATCAGGTCTGCAAAGCAAAATATCTGCCTCCACTTAGGTTCCAGAGGGCCGAGCCCACTCCCGAGGGGAGACATCTGGAAGCACTCAGAGCTGAGCTTTGCTCACTCTTTTTAAACACGGACCAAGACAGGGGTGCACACACCTTTTTCTTTTTCTTTTTTTTTTTTTTTTTTTTTTTTTTTTTTTTAATCAGGAGACGAGTTAGCAAAATCGCTGGCCCATGAAGTGAGAAATCTGGCTTCAGTACTCTCTTCAGCCTGGAGGGATCCAAACCACATTTCCCACCTCCCAAGAGAGGGCCCAAACCAATGGGGGTAAAATGAGGTTGAGATTGGGGAGATAGGGTGTTCAGCTGTCTCTTCTCCTTGAAGCTGCACAGAAATGCATTCCAGGGGGCATGGGGAGATCAAAGGAACCTCCCGGAACCCAGACGAACGTAGACCACCACTGGCAGTCTCGTGGTTGTGCTCTCAGCTGGCCAGCGTGGGCTCTGGGTTAGAGTTGCTCCAGTTTGAACCTTTCATATGAAAATCAGTCACAGGGCAAAAAAAAAGAACAGAACTGCATCTCACAGCAGGGAGAGGAATCCAGAGTCTCCATCGCTTCTCCTCGCCGGAGGTGCCTGTATCAAAGAGTCGGGAATCAGGGAGCTGCAGAGAGCTGTGAGATAACATTTTTGAATCTGTGGGCATCTTTGTTGTTTCTTTGGTGGTGGTTGTGAGCAAAACAATGCATGAATATATGGGCCAGCTCACCAATCTAGTGTTCGAAACTCAAGGAGGGGATATAGTAAACAATGTTAGAGACTAGAAGAAGGTAAAGATTCATTCATGTTGTTTTTTACATTTTCTGGGCCACATAACCTAACCAAAAGCAAGATTTCCTTATAGCAATTTTTTTTTTTTTTTTTTTTTTTTTTTTTTTTTTTTTTTTTTTTTTTTTTACCCTTTAAATTTTGTGTGAGTCAATATTCCCTGGAATCACATGGGAGAGAGAGAAACGACATGCTGGGGACATCTGGTTCTACTGAGACAGTGAAATGGGTCATGAATTTGGGGCAAAATGCAGGAGCCCAGCAAAAGCTGCTGCCAAAGCATGAATCTCCCAGTAACTGTCCACCAAGTGACTCTGCCAACCAGCCATATCTGGCTCATGGGGCGGGTGAGAAAGGACATGGCTGTATTCCTATTGTGTAGGACATCGGTTTCCTACGTGGAGCAGGAGGTGAAAGCGAAAGTGTGATAGAGAATTCTTTAGTCTCAGTCCTTGAGACACTGATGATCAATTCCTTTCTTACTCCATTTGCATCTTTATTCATTTGCTGTCCTTCACAGCTCTAACAACCCTGAGGGCTAATTCTTCCTGTTCTAATGAAAGATAGAAATAATCAGTGGGTTCTCCCATGAACTTATCCGTTGTCTTCATTCTGATGGGAGCCCAGGAGCAGAGAAACTGGCATGCCCAGGTAGCAGCTTTCCCTCCAGAAAATTCTCTTGTTTGTGGACATTTTTTAACACCTTTGTGATTTTGGGCTGAAACAAAGGAAGAATATTAGTCCACAAATGAATACAAGGAATCACGTCCGACAATTGTGGTCCAAATCTCCAAATATACCCATGGAAGTGTATTTGCATTTACCAGTGTGGGCATTGCAGATGGAAATATTGCCTGTGGAAATACTAACAGTACAGTTCTTGCATGTAAAGCTCGAGAAACTTGTTCAATTTTAAACAGCACTTATGAAAAGCCTTCATATTATATGGGAGTGTATATTTTTTGTATATGCGCAGTGTCAGGAGATGCCCTGGAAGCTCCTGTTTAGCAGAGAGGCTGCCTTAACACAATCCCTGGCCTCACCACCTACACTAGATCCTTAGGCATGAAAAAGAAGCAAAGTTTAAACGTCCTCTCCAAGGTGGAACATGTCTAAGCAGTTCATGGCCTGGAACCTAGAACTTCCCATGGCCGTGACATGTATTCACTGTGCTCTCTGAAATGAAATTTCTCTTACTTCTCTGCATATTTTAGTGAATTCACACAATCTCATTTTTCAACATTTGCATCTACCGCCATTCATCTTGCAAATTAAAATATTTCTGCATGACACTCTGACACACAGGAGGGAGAAAGAAAAAAAAAACCAACACAAAAGCATTTCTCAAAGTAACAGAACTACAGAGCTTTTCAAACTTCCTGTTTCATAGCCCTGATAGAAAAAGTACACTGAGTTCCTATGAAGCACCCTCCTGACATTTCCAGACTTATTAGCCAGTTTTCACACTGACTTCAATCAACCTCTTTAATCCTCCAAGGAAAGAGCATTTTTAATTCACCGATTGGCTGATAAGCTTGAAGCCAAAAA
Organism: Chamaea fasciata; assembly: GCF_029207755.1. NCBI lineage: Eukaryota > Metazoa > Chordata > Aves > Passeriformes > Sylviidae > Chamaea > Chamaea fasciata. The sequence goes on along the minus strand of NW_027094090.1, from coordinate 4,562,073 downwards.
ATGATTTACACGTAGATGAATTGTGCTTACAAGATGGAACTCCGAGCATTAGAAGCGGATCTGAATTTCCTATCTGTCATTTTATTTGCCACATTCATTTTTGCTCTGCCATTACCCTTGCTGATTATGATCTTTCAGCGCTATTGGGCTCCTGCTTCCACAGTTTTTAATCTGCCTTTAATCCCATAGATTTTAAATATTCCCCGGCACCGAGAGACTGGAGGCAATTAACTGCCCTTCTGATGCTCTCCTTATCAGTTGCCTCCTTGTATCTCTCAGAAGCAGCCTCAAGACACTTCCAGGCTGACAAATACTACCAGCATTTCTGATGAAGCAGCCGCAGCAAATGCAATGTGAAGTCCAGCTGCGTAACCTGATTCTAAAAAATCCAGTCATTCAAAAAAGTAAATAAATGCAGCACAGGCATCTAAACTCCTGTTCCATTTTTGACTTGATGTGGATGGAAATAAACAAAATACTCTTTAAATTTGTAGGTTGGGGCATTTTTAGGATTTTCCTTTGGCTTTTGTTTTGTTTTGGTTTGGATTTTTTCCTTTTTTTTTTTTTCTTTTTCTTTTCCTGGGAGATAATTTTTGTCTCTTCCAATCTGATTGCTGCTTCAAATTGAAAAATGAGGCTGTTTCCCTCGATCTGCCGGGGCATTTCTGATGCCCAGAAAACAGATCTGCTGGGCAGCCAAAGATCCTTGGATCAGAATCCGCATCTTTTTGTTCTCAAGCACCAGCAATAAAAAATCGGCTGCGCTTGTTCACCTTCCACTAGTTGATGCAGTGTCAATTTTCCTACCTTTCTAAAGGATGTCCACTCGAACCTGGGCTTTGTAAACTCAGCTCTTCTCATTTTTCCATTACATCAAAGATCAGATACTATAAATAAAGAATCAAATCAATGTGACACAGCTCATGAAAAGATGTTTTTCATTAAAAACCATCTGTTTATTCACTAACGTATACATTTACATAACCCTTCAAGAATGCTAAACTTTCATTCAAATAGGTCACATGGCAATAGTTGGGAAACACACAGAATTAAATGCAAAAGGCCCAATTCTCCATGGCTTTGCACCTAAGTAAATCAATAATAGCCCAGAAAAACAAGAGAAAGGTGTTATTATTTTCACCTTCTTTGTGCAGACACACATTACTACCTCTGAGAAAAAAGATTTCATTTTTCTAGTAATATATATATGTATAAGTATATATGTACACCTATATATGTAAACATGTCTATGTGTGCATGTCTATATCAGTTATAGACAATTGAGACTTCATCTTTGGAGATAATAATTTGACTGAAGCATAGAAGACAAATGTTTTACCTAATAAAACAATCATAAAATTGCCATTGCTAAACCCTGTGATCTGGTAGGATGGTATGGAGTGGGAAATTTACCCAGGGTCAATATTCCCATTCTCATCTTGTTCCTAGAATAGCAAAAAAATGGGTATGTGAATTTTATGTTCCTCTATTTATTGTCTTAACTGCGTTTTTGTTTTTTTTTTTTTTTTTTTGTTTGTTTTTTTTTTTTTTTTAAATTTAAATGCTCTAAACTGTCGGGAAACTCTGTGTTAGAGTGAGGGAAAAGGAAGCAACATCCCTGACAAGGAAAAAAAACTTCTAGTCCATAATCCATTTTTTTGGGAACTTAAAATCAGTAATATTTCTCCAGAGCAAAGGTTCTCTCAACTTAAGATCCTGTTTTAATAAAGGCCAAAAGCAAACATGGTCAGAACATAAGAAAAGTGCAGGCACATGATGGTACCTCCCAAATATGCCAGAAATTTGCAGATCGAGGGTTTCTGAGCCAGAGATCATGTCCTTATATTTAACAACTTTAAATAGGTCTCTCTTCCATTAACTTCTCCAGTGGCCCCCTTAAGCTGTGTAGATTTTAAGCATCGGCAGCATCCCGTGACAGGGAGTTTGCCAGCACAGTTCCCCGGCAGAGCTGCTGATGTTTGGAGAAGATCTGCTGGGCTGTATCACATCATGTTGGCTTGTTCCAAGCCCTGGATATATCAGATCCCCAAAAAAGATGCAGAAACAAAAATTCTTGGAGTAAATTTATATTCCTCTGCTGAATCGAGTGAAGGCATTCCAACTAAGTCAGAGGAACTTGAATGATTCCTGCTTGCTCAGTAGCTTATCTGAGGTTGGTGGAACTATGCTTATTCTCATTAGCAGGAAATTTAGCTCAATATTTTACTTTCGAACGTGTCTTACAGAATTACAAATTCCATCCCCATCAAGCTGATATATTGTGCTCACAGCTGCAGGAGCCGAGCAATTAAATTGATAATATTTGATGATAGTGTATGTATGTGTGTGGGGGGAAGACATTCAATTTTGTTTGGCTCTCAAAACAAAGTCTCTGATTTTTGCAAGGTTGCAATTCCGTCTCTCCATGTGCAATTGAGCCTGTCTTTCCCTTCTATAGGGAGTGCCTGCATGTTGGAATTAAAATTTGCTCATGACTATCAGGCAGCAATCTATGACTGATTTGTTCTCACAATCTTCAAGGCAGGTACGGGAGAATGAACATCAGAACAAATTTTCTCTTTCCATATGCATCAGTTTGCAAGGGATGTCCCATAGGTCAACAGGTAGCTCACCCTTTGTGCAATGAGTTTTCAGTGTCTTAACACAGAACACCTCAACAAAGTCCTGGGAGGAGATACTTTTCTTTGGTGGACACATCTCCCATGAAAACTGGATCATGAGCAAAATCTTTATTTCCCAATTCCCTCCCCCCCCAAAAAAAAAAAAAAATTTGTTTTGTTTTGTTTTGTTCATTACTGGCCTGGACAGGATTTGGACCAGCAATATCAAGGTAGAGGTTCCTCATTAAAAGACTCTTTGTTTCCTTTCTCTCTTGTGCATTTCTGATTAAAGACCAGAAGAAAGCAGCCAACAGTCAGTTTTGGATCCCGAGCCAAAAACATTTGAGTCATTGAAAATATTTTTTATTGATGCCATAGCCTCCAGAATGTGTTTCCAGTGAGCCACTATGACATTTGTATGGACCATGCTTCCTGGTTATTACCCCTTGTTCTTTATATTTGCAGATGGAATAAAACAAATGTAGAAAAACAGTTCTTTGTTGTACGTTTGTGCAGTGTCTAATATAGGCATAACAGCAGACTTTGAATGTTGTAATAATTTTAGAGATAAAACATAATCGTACTGGTCATGCAGAGTTCAGCTGTGGAGTTTTCTATCTGTAGTGATTGTCATCATGTTTTCAATCATACAAAATAATTGTCATTTGCATTACTTAGTGTTCCTTATTAATTATAATAGTAGCTCAATTTTATTAGTGCCTGGGATAACAAATAGCTCAAAAATATTTGAAAATTAACGTACAAAATAGTCATGGAGATATGTTTACTGCTGACCTGCAGATACTTCAGGGCTGAAATGCACCAGCATGAGAGTGGGAAAGGACCAGAGGAATAAAAAGGTGATAAACTGTTCCTGAAATAATTGGTGCTAGTTTAAAGGTAAAAATACATATGTATATACGTACTTAGTCGAGTGATGCCACAGATCAAATTCATAACACAGCACAGGGGTTTGCATAAAAAAAAAGGTTGAGTTTTAGAGGAAACAGCAGAGCTTTGGTTAGATTTAGAATTTTTTTGTTGTTGTCGTTTTTCTCAAGAAAACATAAACAATTACCCAACAAAACAGCAAATTGTGGTAAGAGCAAACAGACCGAAGGAAGAAACTTTGTTATATAACACGACGAACCTGTGGTAACCATCTCCAGTGTGTGTTGTTTGCTGTGACTTACAGCTTTGCTTAAGCATTTTAAAGATTCTTGCAGGTCTTTTTCAAGCTGCCAGCTCTAGCCTAGGAATTATGGTAATGTGCCACTTCTGAGCCCTCGGCAGGATTTGCAACAGAGAAATCACATCAGCCTATGCTGATTAACAATTCCATTCCATCCAGAGATTTATATAAAAAAACTATCTTACATTTTGCTTTTTAATAAGAACGATCGCTATCTCAAATTGAGTCCCAGCAAATTTTAATAAAGGCCCAAGGTTGAGTGGCATTTTGCATGCTGATTTAGCTGTGATTGCTTGCTTTTGATGAGCACCAGCCGGGCATGTATAGCTTTCCTCAGAGCAGGTTTAAAGACCAGTAGTAAGGAAAAGGATAAAAATAAAAACTTCCAACTGAAATTCGAGGTCTTTCCTCTCTATGATTGATTACTGAATAAATACCTAAACATATCTCTGCATTCAACCCACAAGTAATATTCCCTACAGCAAAACAGTTGTTTTAATGGCTTTTAATATACTCCACTGTCAAAATACGTTAAGTTTGAAGGCTGCAATTATTAAAAAAACAAACAAAAAAAAACCCGATATGATCAATCTATTCATCTACCTATCTTCATGACAACTCCTCAGTTTAATCAGCTGAGTTCGGAACTGGAGTAAACCGATGCTTTTATGCTGTGTGTACGAGAGTCCCCGTTTAGCAGATATTTTTTCAGCCATTGTTTTGGGCAGCACCTTCAGGGCTCCGAGCAGTAGTGGCTCATCGGTGTGATAAGGTGTCGGATTTCTGTCGTTACGCAACAGAGATGGGCTCAGTCGGGGACTGGTTAAAAAAAAAAGAAGAACAAATTGTCAGCGTTTAAGCTTTTTGTAGTCCCATTTTCCCCTCTTTGTATTTCGAGTTAAAACGGGCATTGGAAATATTTATTTGGAGAAAACTGTCTTCCGAAGATAGGGGGGGAAAAAAGAGGTTGCACAGAACAGCTGAAGTCAGAGCTCGGTGGCAGAGTGCGTGTGTGTATGTGTAAACCTTATGAAAACAGAAACGCCATAAAAGTGATCAGGTAAAGCATTCCATTTGTTTTGATTCAGCTTTTATGGTTTTTCTTTTTCATCCCTCTCAATAAATTGTATTTCAACTTCTCTCATTAAAATAGTAACCCTTTCTCGCTCCAACTTGGGGAACAACACAGGCAAAAACCCTTTCATATAGAAACCATCCATCATCATTAGAAATAATGATCCTCCCACACAGTAACTAGTGCAATGTACGTGAAGGAGCAACTAATTCCCACCCAGTTTCCTTTGCCTCTTTCTCTTTGAGGGATTGCAAATGATAATTTAAAGAAACAGTGTGTGAAAGACGCCTTCAGTCACAGGAAAGCTGTTTCCATCTTGTAAACTGGGAAATCGCGTTAGGTGAGACAAAAAGGATCCCGTATGATCTCAGTGGAGACATGGCCCTATTTTCCAGATTAATGTCCCACGTTGCTTTAGCACACACAGGGAACTTTTACTGCACTGTTTTTGTTTCATAGGGAGTAACAGAGGAAAGCAATTAAAAGTAATGGCCAGTACACCGAGAGGCAGCTCCCAGTGACCTGCCTTTAACCTACCTGAGGCTTAAGGACATACCTAAGCACATTCCTTAAGCACATACCTAAGCACAATGCTTAAACCCATGTACTTTAGTCTGAGCATATAGAATAGTTTGGGCTGGAAGGGACCTCAAAGATCATCCAGTTTCAACATCCCTACCATGGGCAGGAACACTTTCCACTAAGCCTGGTTGCTCAAGCCCCATCCAACACGGTCTAGAACACTTCCAGGGATGGGGCGTTCACAGCTTCTCTTGACAAGCTATTTCAGTGTGTCACCAGTCACAAAGAATTTCCTTTTTACATTTAATCTAAATCTACCCTTTTCAGAGTAAAGTTATTATACTGAAGCCCACATGTAATTTTGAGCTATCAGGACCCTGCATTAAAGCACCTCTGTAGCTTCTCTTTATGGTTAGTGAAGACAAGAGCATATCCTGGAAGGGGAACTCTGGGTGTCCATTAAAGGGCTCCATGGAGGCTGCCCTTCCTAAAGGACCTCAGTGTTTGCTGATGACATCTGAATTTTCTTCCCCAAGAAAAGACTTGGGGAAATTTCAACACCCAAAAATATCCAAATCCCCAAGCCCCTTGTTCTACCATCTCACCCTGGATGTGCCTCAGTTCATCGTGTGCCTGGCTTGGGTTGGGCAGCCCCACTGAGACCCAGCATGGCAAGGCAAGGTGGCACCAGAGCTCTCTGAGGGACCCAATCCTGCAGAAATTCTGGGAACACACCTACCTCTCACTCACAAGATCACACCCTTCAAGAATGCAGTCATAGTTGCTTTCTTCTTGTAAATGCAGCTGGCAGGGGAGGAGGCAGCAGTTCCAGTGCCCTCTGCTCCTGTAATAACTCCAGGATTAAAGCACTCACCCAGGAACCAGTACACTGGGTCCTGGGCCCTCCTCAGCCCCAGGGGTTCAAAGTTCTGTATTCCCATGAAACCATCCTAAACTCTGAGTTATTGGGTGAGGATGAGATCCGGGGCATGGGAAAGAGAAAGTATTTATTTCCTCCTTCAAACTATGTCAATGAGTAGAGAGAAAGCAATGAAAGAGTCATGGTACCCCAAGGTGACTTTCAAGCAGAACAGGTGACTTTCAAGCAGGTTCATGTCCTAGGGTTTAAAAAGAGGACTGTCTTAAATTTCAGTTCCCACTTTTTTTTTTCTTTTCTTTTTCTGCATGAGTATTTTGCACTACAGTGCTATGGACTGAGATTTGAAGGAAGTTGAGGGTATAATCTCAAGGAAAAAAATAGTTTATTCATTAAATGCCTCTCTGACTCACTCCTGAAATTATCACTCCTCCTTCCCAAATCCAAATCTCATACTGTCTAGATAAACAGGTATCAGGGTGACACAAAAGGCAAAATGCACCAGAAGCCCAGCATCTCTTTCTCCTCACAAAGGGTTGTGGGAATCTCTTCATCTTTCCTGCACAGTCCCACAGCTTGACCAAGGAATGCAGAAATGCTTTCTCCACCCAGCGTCACCTGCAGTCTTGTGGTTGGGGTACTCCCATGGCAATTGGGAAATGTAGGTTTGAACCTCCCAGGCAGAGGCAAACCCAAAACTTGTCTTGCTTTTCTTGGGCAAGTGGTTTTAACCACTGAACTACAACATAAATGGTGACGGGCTCCTCCTTTTCCTTTGGTGACTGTGTTTTTTGAAGGGAGCAAAGCAAAGCTAAGTTTGCTTAGTCCTTTGAAGACCTGCTCAGGTGAAGTTTGGGACCTGCTTGTCCCAACCATGTTTCCCTGCAGCCCTGGTTTGGGCACTTCCACTTGTTTTCTTTCTTGACAATTTACCGCTCAGTGTAGGGTTTTGGAAGTATTTTTCTTAAGTATTAAATGCACTTCGCATACTGACATGAGGCCTTAACACTGTGTTGGGGGTCCATTCTGGGCACAGGTACTGCTATGAGTTGTCCCATTTGGAATAAGCATTAAACACATCTGTGTTGTCAGCTTCTGCAAGTGACAAAACTTTCTCTGGCAGTGAATCTCTCAGGATTGTGATCTTTCTTTGCCAGGTCTACCCTTCAAAAAAATCCACAGAGCTAAAAACAAGCAGGGTAAGCACAGGACCTCTTCCAGCAAGATACCTGAACCCCTGTGGATAATTTCAGCCAGCTCCAAGAACAGCTGGGAATGCAGTACCTCCTATCCTGGTCTGGATCAGGCCTTAAGGACAAAGCTGAAACTTCAATAAAGTTTTTTATGAAGGAAGGAGGGATAACATACCACAACAGAGATGCCATTTCAAAAAATTGAATGACTTAAGGCAGATACTCAGAAACCATAGAGGTGACTGTGGGATGGCCTGGATCCTCAAAGTATTCTGCACCCTGGCTCAGACCCAGCTGGGTAATTCAATGCATAGTTCTTTATGGCATATGACCAGGTTCAGTGGGACCACTGCTGCTTGCTGTCGAGAATGGGTTTAAATGTGCAGCTGGATGCAAGCCAGAACACTCAATACTTTGCCTAATTTAGCTTAAAAATATATAATAGGGAATAATTCCTGGCAGTGGATGCATCAGAAAAGTGAAACCTCTTATCTGCCAGCATATTTTACAATAATAATACTAGCTTGTGACTTATCCCAGATGTTTACTTAGGGTAGAAAAGTGTCCTGAAATGCAAGTAAATATACAGGTGTGAAATGAATTTATATAGTTTTCTTCATTTGAGAGAAAAATACATTTCTGATATCACTATATCACTCTCTCTCTTACTGCTGTAATATGCCATGGGAGAATAAGCCACCACTTTCCATTTCTTGTCTTTTGAAGTTAATTTCCGATCCTAACAGTAAATCAGAGTTCTGTAATCTTGCTGATACATTAGAAGGGAATGAAAATTTAATTTTTAATGAGATCTTTACTTTAAAAAAATAAAACTTACAAAAACGAAGAAAGCTGTGTTCAATCAAAAGTGGGGCTTTGGCATACGATGGCTAAGTTTAGCATGAAAAGTAACATCAAAGAGATGTCTTTTAGTTTAATTTCAAACAGCACATACCACCTTGGAAGGGATAAGTTCTTGAACATTTCTGTAAAATCTAGAAAATGCCATTTAAGCCTAAGGAAATCTAAATAATAAGCAAAATATAACATTCAGTGGTGAGCAAACACAAGGACATCAAATTCTGTGTGTGGTCATCAGGAAGAGTAACATGTATACATGAAATAATCACAAGATCATGCTCAGTATATCCAGTTGAAGGATGTTGCCTGAAAATCTATTTGCCTCTCTTCTGCTGCCTGACTTTCTATGGTATTACTTGAACAGAATCCCAGAAATCTTTTTGTATTTGGCAAATCCCTTTTGACACATATCATTTATGGGCATTTTGAGCATCTTGTGAGCTGCACAGTAAAAAAATAGCCAGGGTCATCTAGGAATTGGCAAAATATGCATGCAAACTTTTTCTTCTGTTGTGAAAATATGCAAACTTTTAGATCCAAACAGTGCCCTCCACACTGACGGCCACTTAGGCATTTTCTGAAGGAGCTGGCCTGTGAAATTTACAGATCCTGGCTGTAAAAAAAAAGCATGAAGAGAGATTCAGCTGGATAATTCTTAAAATCCATGCAAGTTGATGGCTCTGGGTAACTAATGGAAATTGAGAATGCCATTTTGCACACAACAAATGTGACATTGTGCCTACTTCCCAAGAGGTAATTAAGATCAGCAGCCAGCTTTCATGGATGTTAGCTCTGACTCAAAACACTTTCCGAAAGAAAAAAGACCAAAACCACCAAGCCCACTTCCCTTTGGTGTGACAACCATTTTTACAACAACGTTTTCACGGTAGCATGAGCTCCTTCCTGTCATTCTTCAGGCTGAGGAAAGCAGCAGTCCTCAGGCAGGAACCCATGAAAAGTCACACGCCATCCCAAAGCATTCGGGCCATGATTCCAGAAAAAAGCCCATTTCAAGAAGCATTTGGAGTTTGGACCTATTTTACTTCAATATTTTCTTTTACTGGAAAATCCGCCTTGCATCAGGCTGAGCAGCAGTGCCAGGGAGATGCTGCAGAGACCTCTCTGGAAGAATTACCCACTAAGCAGACAAAAACTAATGTCAGTGACAAAAAACAACCTTTTGTCAAATCAGCACATTTTAAAGACCACATTTTTTCTCAGCCTAGGACGACATTCCTATTTGTGCTTTCACACCATTGCTTTGAGACCTGATAAGATGCTATCAACAGGCCCTCTAAGAGCTCAAGAACCACTTTAAGGGGAATCACTGGGGCAATTACCATAAGCAGTGAAAAATATGGTATTTATTGATGGTAGATTAATATTGGCCACAATGCAATTGATTTTTTTCCCTGCAGCTTTATTTTCAAGTTCTTACCATGTTTTGTGGCCTGCTGTGGTCTTTCAGGTTTCTTTTTCTTTTAGATATGAATTTATTTTTAACTATCATTCTGATTGGTTGAAGTTCTTCCAAGAGTCTGCAATTTAATCTTAGCATATTTCATATAACTTACCCTAATTTAATTAATAAAAAGAATGATGAGTTGAAGAAGCTGTGAAGCAGGATCTTTGTGTTATCAAGTTTCAACATAAACATCCCAGATGTAATAAGGCAGATTTTTCCATCTAAGGCTGCTGTTTCTAAAAGTACCACAAGACTAAAAGCTAGACCTAATGAGAAGACTAAAGTGTGTGCAAGCTAGGTGCTTTAATGCCTACATTTTAGGTGCTTGGGACAGCAAAAGAAATACAAAATCCAGAGTTTGGCTACTCAGCTCTCCTTGTGGTGGTCAAACACTTTTGGCAGAACACAGACCAGCCAAAAAACCTGAGTTATTGAGCAGCTTTAAGCCTTCCTACAGAAATGTGGAACATGACATGGAAAACAAAGGGGTGGGAGGAAAGGGGTGACAAAATTTTCCAACAAATTTCTCCCCTTAAGTTCCTTCAAAGGCTACAATCAGTCAAAACTTGGGATTCTTTTTTTTTTTTTTAAGGAATAAGTGTATATGGAGTTGAGTACAGTATTAGGCAGCTGCCAAAGAGTTGGAGCAAGTACCCATGAAGGAGGCAAAGGGGCTCCTCAACTAAGAGAATGCTGTGTGTCTCTCCCTCCTCCTCCTCCTCCTCCTCACCTCCAGGGGTGACATCCTGCCAGGGCCACTGGGACCTGTTCTTGGTCCTCATGAGCACCAGAGGATGCAGAATCATAAAAATCACAGAATCGTGGAATCACAGAATGGTTTGGGTTGGAAGGGATCTTAAAAATAATCTAATTCCAACACCCCTGCCATGGGCAGGAACACCTTCCACTAGACCAGGTTGCTCAGGCTCCTCTACAAGCTGGTCTTGAACACTTCCAATCACTGAGTATCCACGACTTAAGATCACAAAACAGGACTCATTGGTGAGTGGGGAATGAAGGTCTAGGCCATTTGGACAGTGGCACTAATATATTTGTGTCCTGTTTTTCTTAGTAAAGCTTTGGAAAAGCTGCTTTTGCTAGCTCCTAATTAGCCATAAATCAATATCGAGTAGATAGATCTTCAAGGATGAAATTACAGCAGAGAAATTACTAATATGTGATGATTTTTTGAGTGCCAAGAATTAGACCTGGTGTTCACTTCATGCTGCCCAACATATCTTAAAATAGAAAGTTTCTGGGGCATCGTTAGCCAAAAAAAAAAAAAAAAAAAAAAAAAAAAAAAAATCCCCAAACCATTTTTTTAAATTAGACTTATAAAGCAGAAATTTAGATATTATAACCTAAAACCAAAATAATTTTGTTGAATTTTTTGAGAAACAATTGTTGTTGTTGTTATTATTTTATTATCATTATTATTATTTTAGCACCTTTTAACTTTGCTGTCTAACAAATATTGAGAGAAAAAAGGTCTTGCTAAAGATGTCTTCTAACAGATAAACCTGTGAGCTCTGAGAAGTTACATAAAATGAGGGAAGATAATTCTTAAACTTAAAAAAGGGGTTTATTAAAAGACAAGTCTTAAAATTCTTTTAAATTAGAAAGAGGTGTTTTCAGGCTGTCTTTAGAACTAAGGGCAATCAAAACTAAAAGACAACTTTTTTTCCTCTTGCCTTTAAGTGTTTCTTCAGTTCTGCTTGTCTTTGAAAAATGCAAAACACTCTCTTGCCTGCCAAAAAGCCCCTTGTGGCAAGCACAATGCCTTTGCTGGCCAACATGAGGATATATAACTTCCCAACCTTGCATTCTTTGCACACACAAAATTCCCATTGATTTCAGTGGGAGTTCTGCACAAAAGGATGGAGTCTTTGGGTTAATGCAAGACTATGAAAGGGGAGAAAGTGCTTACTGTACTGGGAATATGCATCTGAATTGGTTTTATCACAGCTGGCAGGGCAGTAAAAGAAGTTTATGTGCAATAAACAGCTCTTGTGGTTAGAGTGACGTTGTTCATTCCTAGCCCAGAATCTGGAAGGAGTTATTATTTAATAAAGTTTAATTTGATGAAGAGAATATTTTTAACGCCCTAAACAGCACTCTATGAAGATGACTGATAGGCCCAGCCCACTCACAGAAAGAAATGCAATTAATTGGTTTAGTGAACTCACCACATTAATTAGCTAATGTCTGTGTAGTTTCAGAATGCACTTGAATGGGCAAATCCTGGAGAAGTTGTGCTCTGGACTTACTCCCCCCAAAGATCCCTTTGTGTCTCTCCAGATGCAGAGGATGGTTACCAAAATGGTCAGGTGGGATGGACATGACACTTCCATTGTGTGTAGAGCTTGGAACTGGAGGGGTCAGCTCCATCAGTCCTAAAAGGGAGATAGGCTAATGGCAGAAAAAAAATGGGTATTTTGTGGCAAATACAATAAACAGCGATTTCCTGCATGTTGAAGACCGTGGAGTACCTGTGAGCACTGGAATATAGGAGCACAAATATGGCTTTTTCCCTTGGACAGGTCTGCTCCTGCCAGGATGGACTGAGGAACACGTGCCAGCGTATTTAAATGCATGATGTGACTCAGCGTGGCCAGAGATGTCAACCCAGGTCTCAGTGTGTTCTCAACACTGGATTTTGGGACAGGAACCCTTTGTAGGTGCACTCAGAGCTGCCTATACCTCACTCAGCTTGACCCTACTCTTATCCCACATGGAGTGGACAAGAATGGATAGAAAAGCAACCCACATCTTCCCATAGAGGAAAAGGCTGGCTGAAAACAGGGTGGGTGCAAATGTTGAGCTGATGAAGTGCAAAACCAGAGTTAAATGAGGGTCTGCAATGAGCAGGCCAGAAGATTTAAGGGATCACCTTTTCTTCACCAGCCCCAAACTCAGTCCTGAAATACAGGAGCTGGAAATGGTTAAAAAAAATCCCTGGCTAAAATGGCACTAATGGCATTTATGACCAGCTGCAATGAGGGCTACATTAGCTAATGTCTGCAGGTTGTTGGGAGGTCATCTGATAAGCAGGTGCCATAAAACATATTTTAGTTCACTTCCTTTTTTATTCTCCCTGGTGCAAAGTATATTTAGAACAGGGAAACCCCACAGAAGCAGGACACTAATATGTGACACAACTCTGCAGCCTCTCAATATCCTACAATTTTATCAGATGATCAAAGAGGAAGCAGTGAGCTGGGAGATGGAAGTACTGCTCATTCACCTCATTTGGCTGCCTTGTAGTGGGAGTTTTGCTTGTGTGAAGACTGACGGATCAAGGGGAAGAAGGGAAAAAAAAATACACGCTCGGTGTTAAAGGGAAGCCTGTTTATGCCTATAAGTAAGAAAGCTTGCTCAAGAATAAGTTAACTCTTGCTAGAGGATTATACCTGTAATGCTGGCAATTCTGGCCTCTGCATGAGCTGTAATATCTACTTGCATTACCTCACAGGGTGTTATGGGCCTTAATTAATTAATGTTTGTAAAGCGCTTTGAAATCCTCGGATGAAAGGCACTATAGAAGTGCAAAGCAGTTATTAATATTAATATTGCATAAGTGGCTTGGCTCCCTTCACACTGCAGAGCACACTAACTCCTGCAAGGGCTGCAGCCCTGAATCAGCAATCTTCACACCACCAGGCAGGAGCCTCCCTTCTGCCTCTTCCTCTGATCTCTTTCTTTAGGACTTCCATGGACTCTTCTCCATAAATTCCCAGCACCCCTCCTGTGTTGTCTCTCATGCAGGAGTGCAGGCAGTGGGAACAGCACTTTTCAACCCATCACCCCAGCCTGGTCCTCTCATGAGCGAGAAGCTGCCAGCTGAGCAGATCTTGGAGTGATTAAAATCTCTGCATTTGGGAGGTGGGACTTTATGGTTCTGGTTTTTACCTTGAATACAAAACATTCAAAATCCCACTTCTGCAATACAGTGAAGAAAACGGTGAATTTTGGTGTGTTATAGAAACTTTAATACAAGATTGAGGCCACCTTCAATTTTAGTCATAATCAGAAAACAATCAAGACCCTCAGAAATGCTGGTGCCAGTCCAGATTTTTTGTGTTTTAAAAGAAATGAAAAAAACACTAAAATATACAGGTTCTTTCCAAAAACGTTCTTTTTCTGGTGAAAATTTCCCACCCAAAACCATAACCATATATGTAGATTGAGAGTCCTCCACCTCTCACAGGAAATATTAGTGTGTTGGAAGAATTAATCCATATAACAAATTACATGCATGTTAGTTAGATTGTCATTTGATGGGCTGCCCTGGTGAGTAACAATGACATGGGAAACTAAAAAGAAGGTAAATGTCACTTTATATACAAAGTCCATGAACCCAGCTCAAGATCATTCACTTAAAGGTGATGAAGCAGCTCTGGGATGGATTTAGTCAATGTAATTTCTGCCTAATTTGTCCTGAAATATTACCTCTGTGATGAACTCTGAATAATAAGGATGATGAAATAACAAAAAATAATAATGATAATATCAAATATACTGAAGATAATCCCATTCATGTTTACACATGAAGTTAGGGGAGGTTATTTTTAACTTAGATGTGCAAAAACAAGCATTACTGTGAATAAGTGAAAAAAAAAAGTTATTAGTTAGAGAAAAAAAGATATTTGATCATCAGAACTGGATGATTTTCCCATTGATGCACTAATAGATCACAAACCAGTTCCCCCTGTAGTAGCTGTACTGGCTGTCTGTAACATTAGCACTAGTTTGTACTTGTTTATGTCAGTGAAGTCACACAGAAGTTAAAAACAAATTGGGCTAATGCACTTCAGCAAAACTCTTCTTGACTTTGAAGGAAGTTTTATCTGCATACAGAAGGCGAGCTTGACTCAGAAGTGAAAACAATACCCTGCCAGTTCCACGTATCTGCCTTCACAAAGGAGGCAGGGAGAGCTTCCCAAGCTCCTTACCACAAAGAGTATAACGTTTGCAGAGATTAGGAACTGCTGAAGGCAGCTTCAAATCTCAGTTTGTTACACGCTTTGCTGCAGTCTTGCTGTAAGGCAAAAAAAAAAAAAAAAAAAAAAAAAAAAAAAAAAAAAAAAAAAAGGTGCTTCGTCGCACCGAGCGCATTTGCTGGAGCGAAGGAAATGGTGCGTAGGATGTTTTACGAAAAGGAGAGCAATTTGGCCCAGCCCAGCAGTCAGGGCACCCAGGTTTCTTTCTTGGCTCTGCCACTAACTTCTTATGTGGCCTTGGGCAAGCTGTGCAACCTTGAAAGCCTGCTCACCCCCAAAAAATAAGGATGATTATAGGAATTAGAAGGCAATTCATTAATGCATTAATTAACAGGCGGTGGGATGTTAGAGACGGAGCTGTTCTGATTCACCCTGGCAGCCAGACAACTCCAGTCCTATCAGCACCACTGCAGGGGCTTCCCTCCCCAGTGAGACCCCGGGAACAGGGCAGGGGGAGAGCACCAGCGAGGCGGGAAGGGAATTCAGCCTCGGCAACTTGGAGTTGCCCTTTTTTTTTTCTCAGGCAGAGGGAACGGAGAGAAGGGCACGGATCTCCATTGTCTGCAAAGAACCTGTCCCATGAGACAGCTTGGGTTGAGATTTATTTTTGTTGCCATTTAAATTAAGTATATAGGCAATCCTGAGGCCGTTTGGACCAGGTCCAGCGTGTGCAAGCACCACGTTTGGAACAGGGTGGGAACTCTATTTGTGTTCAGACACAGAGGAAGCACTTTAAGCTGTGTCTATAAGACAGATGCCAGGATCCTGTACTGGAGGGTGCTGAGCAGGCACTGGTTAGCAGTGAATATGATTGCTCTCTATAAATACATCCTAGGGAGGGGAAGGTGGGCAAGTGCCATGGAGGGAAATGAGGTATTTAAGCAAAAGGACAATGTTGGCACGAGAACAAACTGGCTGTAAAGGCTGGAAATTTGAAGATTTCTAAACATCAGAGGAGTGAAGTTCAGGAAAAGCCTTCCATTAGAGAGGAGTAGGGGCATAAAAACTGATTGAAATGCACTGGCAGTAGGTTAATGGCTGTGACCTAGGAGATGGTTGCTGGCAAGAGCAAGGGTGTGGTGGATTTCAGAGCAGAGACTGACCCTTCCAGGAATGACTGGGAAGAGCCCTGAAGAACTGGGCTTTTCTTTCCCTATAATGTCAAATAAAATCAAGTGAGTTTCTCTGGGTTTACAGTAGGCTGGAATGGGCAGGATTAGTATTGATGTGCTGAAGTCCTTTATCCAGACAATATTTGCTTACACCAACGATTGTTTCACTGACGCTTTTCAAGGGTCTAGCTGGGAAAGGCAATAAATGCCAGGTTAAATGGAAACCATGAAAACTATTGGCACTGAGGCATGAGGTCAAATCTTTTTTTCTTTCTCAGTGCAAAGCTTCAGTTTGCACTTGTGTAGCAAAGGACCTAAACGTGTGCTAAGCTGCTGATGTTTTGCTGGGCTTTGCTTGTGGAAGGACAGGTTGTGCTATCAAAAACCTTTTCTGCACCAGGACCACCATCCTGAAAGAGTGACATAAAGACCAGGTTCCTTCTCTCTCCAGGTATCAAACAGCCTTTTGGAAACACTGGAATTCTAGACATAAAGGCAGAATAAAAACACTAACAGTGGGGCAAAAAATACAAATTCCAATCATCATTTGTTGTTGTTTTTCAAGGGCATGCTGATTTCAGAGAAGTGCTCTCATCACCGGAAGGTGGGGATGCTCAGCATCTCCTCAGGGTGCATCCTGCAACAAATTAAGGGTCAGTGGGGATCTGCCAGAACAAAAGTGGGTCCCATTCATTGGAGTAAAGAGGTGACAGGTAGAGCTGTTAATCATCCCAGTGATAACCAATTGACTGGCACCACAGGGCAACCTTCCATAATAGCCTGAGTCTCATCACTCAAGCATTTGTATGGAAGACATAAAAGCAAGAGATGTTTGCAATTCATTTTACACCCCAGTGCTGCTCTCAGAGCTTGCTCCTGGGGCTGCTCTCCCTTCAATGAAAACTGTTCCAAAGCAGTAATTCCCACTGGTTTTCCAGTCGAGGCTGAAATGACTCCATCGGTGATGGTACACTGCCCTGTACGTGGAGCCCAGGAATGTGAAATTGCTGTGCACTGCCTCTCTCTCCCAGCCACATTTATAATGCTTATTAGGAAAGCCAGCAGCTGCCAGGGCTGCTGTAACCCTGCTGTTGGTGTCTCTCTTGAATTGCCTTGGCTTGTGTTTCCTACTCAGGCACCCAAGGGCAAGGTTATGGGGTTCTCTCCTGTTCAGACATTATTATTATTATTATTATTGCTGTTGCTATTATTATTATTATTCATTACTAATATTAATTATGCAGCATGTGGTAGTGCCTGGGAGCCCCAAACTGTGGCCCAGAACCACAGTACACCCAGCCCTTCATGTGCACTGAACATAAAGACATTTCCTGCCCCAGAAAAAGTGCAAGTGCTTGTAGTGGAATAACAGAGGGAAGAATTTGCTACCTAAAGGCCAAATTCACCACGGCATGAAAAAATGCACCTCCCTTTGAGTACATCTCTACACCATGGAACACATCTGTGCAAGCTAGAGCAGAATTCACCTCCTTGAAGGGCAGGGGTGGAATAAAGACAGATCCCAGAGATGAGGGTTGCAGATTTTTTATCACACTCTTCTTAGATTTATTTGGTTGAGAACTAAAGATTTGGATTGGTTTTTCAAACCAGAAATTTTATCACCAGTGCTGCTGAAAGCAACAGAAGCCCTGGAGCCTGATGCCAGCAAGAACCTCATGGTTGCCCTCAGAAAATGAGAGTCCCAGGGTTATAGGAAACCTTGGGGTCAGACAAAACAAAAGACAGCACACTTCCAGCCCCCCTACTTCTGACTTCAAAGTCACATTGATCAAAGATCTAGAAAATATTTTAAAACCCCAATTTTTTTCTTCTTTTCAAATGTATTTGTGATATTGTTTAGTGGCCATGATGTTCAGTCAAACCTCCTGTATTGCTTAAACAACTAAGGTGCACAATTAGTTTGGACTACTGCATTTCATTATTTCCTTAGGATTTAGTCTGTAGCAATTAGAGAATACACATTTTGCATGTAGTGTTACACAACAGGGCCTGACATCCACAACGAGCCCAAGGATCTGGATCCTGCCTGCCTCTGCAACAGCCCTGCTGCAGAAACTTGCCAAGTTACTTCACTTCTCTCTGCCTCAGTTTCCTTCTCCGTGAAAACAGGGCTGAGTGTAATTTATTGTAATTCCTTTGTAAACTGTTTTGAGGTCTGCTGAGCTATATGAATCAAATGAGTGAATGACACAAGGAAGAGCAGAAAAGTGATGCTGGCAACAGCATGATCTCATTTCCCTGCAACACTGACCTGCTTGTCCTGCAAAATGTCACTTCCAGATTTAGTTTAAATATTAATTTGATTATCATTTTAACATGAAAATTCCAGTCTTTTCAAGTCAGAGGAAGTCTGTGTACAAATGCCTTAAGGCTTAGGAAGCTTTCAGCTCTAAATGTTGATGGTCACTTGAAAGCTACTTCAGCACCTCTTAAAGAAGGGAGTGTGTGTTTTTACATCTTGCAGTGGTTTAAAGATTGTTTTTCTGCTTCTCTAGTGTGTAATTGAATTGAATATATTTTCATGTGGAAATTGGGCTATTCTGTTGCTTTTAGAAAGCTTTATGAGAATTGCAGATGAACAATAGAATTCAAATTTTCTAATTATTTAGAAATAAAGATCAATCCATTCTAAAAAAAAAACATCCTGGAAAGGGTGCACTTTGCACTAAGGGCAGATGAAGTCCACTGCTTCTGGCACAACCACTCAACATGCTTAAAACCTAGCAACAGCTCATACATTGCAAAGAAGATGATCAACTCCTGAAAAAGCTTGGAGTCATTGACCAGGTTAGACTGATTTCCAAGTATCAGGGTGTAGGTGAGAACATTTTATATTTGCCCTAAAGACTTTATAAAGTAATCAACAACAGCAATGGCAAAATCAAAACCAAACAATCCTTTGAGCAGAGAACCTTGGCTATTTTCCCTCTTTTTTAGTGGATGAAAGTGATCATGAGCTTGAGGCAGTTTCAGCCTAAGCCCCTTCTCTTTTAGTTCCATGGAGCAATAAAAATTTTTGGTTACAGGAATAATTAGTAAACAATGATAACAACAAATGGGAGGGTGTATCCACTTACCTTACATGCAGAATGAAGTATCATGTTATAATAATTATTTTATCATAATCATTATAACAATATTCCCTTTATAACCCAGAATCCCAGTCAGGGGCTTAGTACTAGGCAGATCTCTAGTCCAAATGGAAAATTCCATCTCTTTTTGCTCCCCAGGTAGTCAGTAGAGGTAGAAAGATTTGTCTAGAAGAAAAAATTACTCATGTTTCAAATCATCACTCCTGAAATACCTGAGATTCATCAAGTGTTGACAGAGATTTCAAAGCAAAGAGAACAGGTATTATTTAACAGATGGGAAAACCAAAACACAGCAGGATCAAGGGCTGTGCCTTTGTTCCCAGTTCTGTTCTAAACCAAAATCTTGTCTGTTGGATACCACTGCATCTGGAGCCACAGATATCTTCTGATAAATTCATATAATGGTAGAATCACTAAGATTGGAAAACGCCTCGAAGATCACCAGGTCCAACCCTTAACCCATCACTACCAAGTCTACCACTGAATCACGTCCCTAAGTACCACATCTGCAAGTATGTGGTACTCAGGAACATGATTTCAACACTTCCAGGGACAAGGATCCCATCACTTCCCAGGCAGCCTGTTCCAGTGTTTGACAACTCTTTCAGTGAAGAAATTCTTCTCAATATTCAAGGTAAACCTCCCTTGGAGCAACTTGAGGCCATTTTCTCTTGTGCTATTGCTTGTTACTTGGGAGAAGAGACCAATTTGCTCCATTACTACAGTCCCCTTCCAGGGAGTTTTAGACAACAACGAGGTCCACCCCTGAGCCTCCTTTTCTCTAATCTAAACAGTTCCAATTTCATCAGTCATTCCTCATAAGATTTGTGCTTCAGACCCTCCATCAGGCTGGCAGCACTAAATCCATTTCCCTCTCCCCACAGACATCACCTTTCAGGATAATGGGTATTGTTAGATGTTCTTAGAAAGCTAATGCAGAATTTCCCAGCCCGGAAAGCCATTGGTGCATTAGCATGACCCAATTCTGCCCACAATTCATTCTGTGCAGTCACCTCAGAGTCAAAGAGCTCCAGCTGATGAAAGAGCAGTGTAGGTGGTCTTGATTCCCCCTTACAAATGCCATGGTTGAGTTCTTTCTTGGAATCAAAAAAAACAGACCAGCACAGTGGAATCATTGCACTAACAAAGTTTAGGTGTCTGTCTGTCCTGACTAGTTTCCACACTCAAGTCTTTAGCCAGCAAAGAGAGAGATTTCTCCAAAGATTTTTTTTAAATATGAACCAACCCTGGCAAAACTACTTTTTTCAATGTTTATAGTTATGAATTTCTACGAAGGAGAAGTGTACACTTAAAGGAAGAGTCCCCTCTCATTCAAAGAATCATTCCAAGCCACAGGTGGAGGCTGCTTCGTATCAATTCCTATCAGGATTCAAAATAGTTCTAATGGCCAAAAAAGCATATGTTTCTCTGAAGGAAAAATTCTTCCATCTGAAATTCTTCTAATCAAACATGCTATATGGCAAAACTGAAAGGGTGTCTGAAAAGACCAAGAAGGGAGACAAACCCGACTCAAACCAAAAAGAATGCACTGAAACCCAAACTACAGAAACCTTAAAAAGAGAACTAATAGCAACAGCATCACCCGAATTCCAGTTGTATCTCATTAGCACTTTCCTACACAGGGGCATACAGGGAAATGCAGGCAAGTCAGCTAACTACAGGTGTGAAGTCAGTGCTCATATATTAAAGCACATGTGCAGGTTCTCATTTCGGATTAAAATGCCTTTAGTGCTTAATCCTCCTCTGAGGATTTAGCTACAGCTATGGAAGGTGACTTTATTCCTGAATGAGAGCATCCCCACAAGGGCTAAATGTTTTCAGCTGGAGCACAGTTACTTCACACTTCAGCTCATTCACCTTCCTGAGGGTTCCTGAAAACACATGGCCTGGTAATGCTTGGCTGCAAAAGGCCAAGAAAGTTGAGGACCAAAGCTGGCTGAGGGGAGAACAGGGTGGAAAAAGGGGAAAACAGGCCCATGGTGAAGCCAGGCCAGGTTTGCTTTGCACACAAAAGTCTGGCTACAGGAAGGACTTGCTTCTCAAATGGTTGTATACCCAACTGCATGCTCACTTAACAAAATGTCCTTAGCTTCTGACATAATCCAGAGGGATTCCTTCAGTGCACTGCAGTGAAGTTAATGTGGCTGCACCAGCTTTGTTTAGTGTTGTGTTCTGTTTTTCATGGTAAAGCCACCTCTGGTCAGATATAAAACACCTTACTCACAAGAATCATAGAATCATAGAAGGGTTTGGGTTGGAAGAGATCTTAAAGATCACTCAGTTCTAACCCCCTGCCTTGGGGAGAGACATTTTCTGTTACACCAGGTTGCTCAGAGCCTGGTCTTGAGCACCTTCAGGGATGGGGCATCCACAGTTTCCTGGGTAACAGTCTCAAAACCCTCAGAGTCAAGAATTCTGTTTCTAATATCTGATCTAAATCTACCTGCTGTCAACTTAAAGTCATATCCCCTTGTCCTATCACTACATATCTGTATACAAAGTCCCTCTACAACTCTTTTGTAGCTTTTTTAGGTACTGGAATGAATAAAGTAAACAATAAAGTAAATAATAAAGTAAATAATAAACTCTCTGGAGCCTTCTCTTTTCCAGGCTGAACAATCCCAACTCCCTCAGCCTGTCTCCACAGCAGAGGTGTTCCAGACCTCTGAGCATCCTCGTGGCCTTCTTTGCACTCTCTCTAGCAGGTCCATAGCAGGATGCAACACTCCAGGAGGGTTCTCACAAGAGCACAGTGGAAGGGGAAAATCACCTCCCTCGACCTGGTAGTCACACTTGTTTTGACGCAGCCAAGGATATGGCAGAACTTTCTGGGCACACAGTGCTGGGTCATTTCAAGCTTCTCATCTATCAACACCCACAAGTCAGGAGTGCTCTCAATCCCATTTTCTACCCAGCCTGTATTTGTGCTTGGGATTGCTCCAACCCATGTGCAGGATCTTACATCATGAGAAAGAGAGATTTGACTTTCAGTCTTTCTTGTTTTGGTTTTCTTTCATTCTCCTCCCAAGTAATAGTGGAAAAAGGTAGTGGAAAAATCCTAAATGGAACCTGAATCTGGAAGAGCTTTGGTAAGAGCAGTGCATAGGGTGAAAACCTGAAGAGTATGTTAGAGGAAAGGATAAAGATGATTGGCAGGCACAACAAGAGACTGAATTTGATGAGCCAAAAATTTCTTCCCAGTCCCATTGATGTAGCCTCAGAGGAAAGCTCTGCACACTATAAGTAGGTGGTTGGTGTCAATGCATGAAAACTGAGTGCTAAGGCCCACTAACTCCATGGTAACATCTCTGCAGTTCTCCTCTATTTCCATGGCATGCATACGTAATCTTAAGTTGAGGCACAGCAGCAAGTGGCCATCTGTATCTTGGATGAAAATGCAAGCATCTCTCCTCATTTCCCAGGTGGAGAAACTGGGTCTCACAGCAAGGAGAAAAAGAAGGACAAAGCTGCCACAGAAATCTGCAACACAAATCTAGGAGGAAGAAAATTCTATTTTGTTTCTATTTCCATGTCCAGTGCCAAATTTCCTCCTCACAATTGGAAAAAAATCACACAAACAAGCCTTTTGCCAGGCTGGCTTCCAGCTCCCCAGTGTCTGCTCAAAAACCAGTGTGGCATGCACCGCCTCTGCTAAAGCAAATAAGGAAACAACTGCGAGAAGGGAGAACAGGAGAAGTGGGAGCTACGGTGAGCAGAGGTAGTGGCTTTAACCATGCCAGGAACCCAGCTGCAGTTCCCCATCTCCAGGCAGGTCACAGCCAGTAAGGGACATGCCCCACGGCTGCTGTTTGCCACACGCTGGTGCTCAGCCTGCCTCAGCCACAGCACGGATGGGAGTTTCACATCTTGAGCCCATCAGCTGCAGTGCAAGGCAAACCAGGACCTCTCACAGATCAAACACACACCAATCCTTTCTTTCACTGCAGAGCAACCACACTGAGGAAGCTCAGCTCTGCTGAGGAAGATTTCGGTTTTACCGCGCGCACCCAGTGCCGCGGGAGAGCAGCAGATAAAACTTTGTGCCTGGACAAGTGCTGCATCGACCTCTGCCTCTGCTGCCTTTGTGGCAGGAGCAAGAGTTTGACAGATGGTTTTGCTGTGAGAAAGGTGGCACTCTCGTCCTGGCTGCCTCACACCAGTCTCATTTTGCCTCCTTGAAAAAAAATATTCCTTCGCACAGAAGGGAAACAGCATTTTCCTCTAGGTGATGGTGGTATGGGCATGAAGAAACATGACTGGGAATTGCAACCCACCCAATGGCTTGTGTGTTTGCTGGATAGGGAACCCAGCTGCATCCTATATCCCCAAGTGCCCACCTGAAACACCTCAGTTGGGCCTCCCTACTGCCACAGTAGAGGAGGGGTGATCCTTCAGTTCCCTCAACGTCTGCATGAATCCCGGGATGCTACTTGCTCTCTCCTCAACTCTACTGGAAGTTAATAGTCCTTCCTTACATGCTGGAAGGAATTTAAGCTCTTCTGCCTGTTTTCTAGGTCCTGCACTGGCATGAGCTAAAGAAACACACAGCTTTGCTTCAGCAATGGTTCTCTTCCCTTCTCCTAGGGGAACGTTCCTCAGGGTAAATATCCACCTTCACTTTTGTTCTCACCAGTTTGTGCTGATGAATGTCAGCAATGAGGATGGAACAGGCCACTAAGGAACAAGGACAACAAGAAGCAGTTCTTCCCAAAAAGGGGGCATGGGAACAAAACTCTTGGTCAAACCATACAACCTTACCATAACCGCTATAAACTCAATCATGTAGGGTTTTCACCAGGTTACCATATATATACCTTTGTGTATAGTACAAAACCACCAAAAACAAAGAAAGACAAACCCAGGCACCCTGGATTCACACATGGTGATGTCATGTCTGAGTTCTGAATTTCAGCCTTCCGTGTGTGGGGGGTCCTAATGCCACTTGGGTCCGGTAGTCATTTACCTCACTTGTGCAGAGAACCAGGATGAAGACCACCTGCCACCACGGCCATCATCACCAGGATCTCCTGCTGGAAGAGTGAAAATTCCAATAGTTTAATGTTTAATGACAGGGGAAACTGAAGACTGCAGAACCCTGCAGCTGAGAACAAACGCTGCACATAGCCCAGTTCTCCAGAGGCAGAAACAAGGCACAAATGGGCCACGCTGGTGCCAAGAATGTCCAAGACAACATTCAGTAAAAGCAAGTTAAAAGATTGCAGAGACTTTCTGGAATGATCCATTAACATTTTTATGATGAAATGTAGGTGTGACAGGTCCGAACCATCTCCTCTCACCTCCTTAGAGTGGCAGGGGCCGAAACACCTGTGGACACGATACGGCACATGGCAACACGCTCACTCTGCCAAGAGACACGAAACTGTGTTGATGGAAATATGAAAATAGCCACACCTTGAGCAGATCGGGGTTAAAATGGAGAAATTGTAGCTTTCCGTCTTCTTGAATGGAGAATGTTTACAACAGGGGGAGGGGGAAATGTTATGTGGAAGTTTGCAGCCCCTGTTGTGTTCTGTTCAGTCAGGAAGTCAGGTACCCTATCTGTGTCATGTCATCCCAAAACTGAGGGAAGATGAGGGGGAGAAAGGAAAACAAGCTGGGGTCTCTGGGTCTTTCATTTAGGTAAAAACAAGTGACTGGGCTCTCTGTGAGGGTAACTGGGTGAGAAGCACCAGTCCGGGGTATGAGAAGGAGTTTTGCCAAAGTGTCTGAAGGTCTGTTGGAGCCAGGAGAGTCTGTAGATGGAATTTCTCCGCAGCCTGTGAGGAGGGAAAATGAGAAAGAAGGCGTAGATTTGAGTACTAGGCCCACCTGTGGGGATGATGTGTGTCTGGGTGGGGGCTGAATGTGATGCTTCACCCATATTGGAGGGAATGAGAAGGGTGGTGGGGAGAGAGAAGGAGGACAGCTAATAAAAGCAGAGATCCCATTTTGTTTCAGTTTCATTGCAATTAAGACTCCTAATTGAAACCAGTTTTACCCAAGGTTTACTGTGGTGGTTGTTTTCTTTCTCTGCTGTTAAATGCAGGTGTTTCACATAGCAGGAAGTTGGCACATAAGGGTAAATTTCCAAAGTGCTGCCTGTACCATTCATAAGTTAATGCCTGGAGAAACCAGCATTGTGAAGAGCCCAGCTGTGCAAAGGAGATGTTGGATAGGAGAAGAGGACAAGGGAGAGAGAAAGAAGGGATGGAGAAAGGATATTTACAGCCCATGGACACCACAGTGAAGCTGTGAGGAATAAATGTCACAGAAACACGGAATGGTTTGCATTGGAAAGGGTCTTAGAGATCATTTCATTCCAACCCCTGTGCCATGGGCAGGGACACTTTCCACTAGACCAGGCTGCTCCAAGCCCCATCCAACTGGTCTTGAACACAGAGGGATGTCAAATAGGGTCAGCCTTGATCTGTTGTAGCATATGACAGCCCACCCCAATCCTGCCTTAGTGCAGTAGGAAGAAAATTTCTGCTGGGTTGCCATGCCCCCATGGCAATGTTAATACCCATCATTTTGTGTTGGTCCTCTGCAGAGCAGAGCTGGCCCAGATGAAGGAGGACCTCCAGGGAGTTGTTTACCAGCCTGGAAGTGAACTGCAACTCTGTAGACACCACTTCACTGATGTGGAGTGAGTGAAACATGAACTGAAGCAATATTAAAATTGTAGTGTGCCTACAGAGCCATAGGGGTGTGTGTGATGCTTTGCAGACAAAGAAAATTCTGAGTAAGAAAAAAAAGTACATATTCTACCCTAAATAAAATACCTTTACAGAGACCTGCTGCAGACTCTTTCCCCTCCTCTTCCTCAGTAACTGAAATACAGTTTAGCAGTGCTTAGAGATGGAGAAAATAGGGAGAAATATTTATGGACAGTGAACCTGGCAAACCCCTCACACAGCTGCTTGGGGTTGCACAGTGGATGAGGGAGAACAGCCATTCCCAGCTCAGAAGAGGATGGGATGGTAATTTTGGATGTTACCACGGGGTAGGGTGATACCAGTTCCATGTAACATCCTCCTCCTAATTTTGACATTACTTACTCCTGGGGGGAAAATATAAGCCCTTGAACTTGTGAAGCAGCTTTAGAGCTGGGACACAAGCTGTGTGTAGGTTTTTTCTAATATGCTTCTGTCTGCTCCAAAGTCAGTTCTGCGGATGCAAAGGGGCTCTGGGCTGGAGATGCAAAAAAGTTCCTAATGCAGAAATCAGCTCAGTGCTCAGGCTCCATCCTGCTCTGCAGTTTCTATTTACCTGTACAGCCTTGGCCTGGAGGAAAGATGGATGTTCAGGCTGAGGTGGCTCTGATGCAGAACCAGGGTCCAACCTTCATCTCAGACAGAGAGCTGCACATCTCATCTATTCAATCCAAGTGCTCCTCCTCAAGAGGCAGGAAAAACAACAACAACCCCCCAAAAGAACACTTTTGCTAGGAAATAGGTCATGAAGCTTTCGGGTTTTAACCACAAGGGCAACCATTTTCCTATCACAGCATGGCTCTGTGCCCTGCACCCATCCCAGCAGCTGCTCACAAGGCAGAGGCAGCCCGGATTTCCCCAGCTGATCCCAGCACCGTTTCATGCAGCAATGCGCAACCCTGGCTTGTTCTGTACCAACCATCCACTGAGCAGAGCCTTTCAGTTGCGTGCCCAGTGCCAGGGTGATGTGATAAAACCATGTCAATATCAAACAGAATTCACTCAGGTGCTGTTTTCAGAGGAGCGGAGCCGTGTCACGGGGTTAACCACCAACGGAAGCCGAAGCTTCAACAGCCTTTATTAGCTCGGCAAGTGCTCCTAACCACACTCTTCCTATTTGCAGAAGAGGCATCTTCTTTCATGGGCCTCCTCTTGGGTTGGGGAGGTGATATTTGCCAAATAAAAACTGTTGCTGCACCTGTGTAGTTCTCATGTGGCTTTCACTACCTCGCAGGTTAACCCATTCCTCCCAGAGGCTGGTTTAGGGAGAATTCTTGACTTTTTGGGGGGTTTGCAAGAGGGAGGGTGGGGACAGAGCCTTCGTGGTGGCACCTCAGCTTGCTCCTTGTCTTTCTCAGCAAGATGCTTGGCTGGCAGGAGCAATGGGAGAGGGAATGGGAATGCCTTCAGACCTGCACAGTCCTTCAGCCACCTTGGCTGCTGGGATAAGAGGTGTACATATGAGAAAGGTGTAGAGGGGTGAAAATATTTCTTTGGCATGATCACCCCACACAGGTCTGTGCATCACCGGGGTCCACGCCAGCCTCCTGTTAGGCATCTTCCAAGCTGAGGAGGTGAGGGAAGGGCAGGCTTGTGTGGAGGGAGTGTTTTGGGAGTGCCTTCCAAATTCATAAAGACATTAAGTAAACCACTTTGTGATTCCACACATGTTTTCTTAGAGACAGAACCCACCCTTATCTACATCCAGGTCCTTCACTCCTCATTCCTGCTTTGGTGCTGCTTTTGGAAGAAGAGATTTGAGACAGACTGCTTTTTATCTAGCAGTGTTCAAATTGCTGTCTGCACACCAGCCCTGGAATCTGTGTGGGCACAGCTGGGGATGGCAGGATGAGGAGGAGAAGAGAGGACCAGAGTACACTGTCACCCACTACAGACATTTCTCCCAAGATTTGTGCCTCTGTCAAGCTTCATGCTTATTCACCCTGGTGAACAAACTCCATGTGAAACTCTGTAACTGGTTCTGTGATGCTGGTCTCCAAAGAGACCATTCCATGGGCCAGGTTTCCCATATCCAGGGTGTCATTGGGAAAACACCTTCAAGCAAACTTTTTTTCTGAGTGTGGGGTGCTGCCAGGTGATAGCCCAGCTGCAGCAAAGCCCTGCAGTACAGCCTGTCCCACCTCTGTGATTCTTCATACCCAAGGCTGCTGCTTCCTGAGCACCAGATCAGCCCTACCAGAAGCACCTGGCAGGTGAAAATACCCAGTGGGAGAGGAGCTGCAATGCTGTCTCCAGAGGTGAGAGTGACAAACCTTTGCCAATAGCTTACCTGGCTCCAGTGGGCTGCTGAAGAAATTCAGGGTATTAAAAATCCCCAGGGCTACTGAACACAAAGGCAGCCCCTTTGGTTCAGATGCAAATTGCTGACACCTGGGAGGGTGTTTGAGGAAGTATCACTGCATAGTTATTCCCAGGGTTTTTGGGTTTTTTTCCACGGTATCTATTGTTTGCTTTTAGCTGTACCACACTGCTCTTTCCCTCTGTACCCATTCCTCCCAGCTATATTGAGAGTTTAGTGTTCAACATACATGGCTCAATACATCTGACCTGAGTTCCTTTCTGGCATTGTAATAACCAGAGTCCCAGTCCTGTCACAGTTTTAAGCAGGAAGGCTTTGAGGTGATGGTGATGAACTCAAACACTCAAAAAATGGAATCCACCTCTGAGATTATTTTAAAAACAATTTTCTCTTGGAAAATTTACCAAGGGACAATTCTGTGTTCTCTTTTATTCACTTTCTGATCTAAAGCACTTAGGTAGCCACATCATTAAACTCATCTTCACCACTCTGAGAGATGGACATGGGCTCTTTAAACAAAAAAAAAAAAACAAAAAAAAAACAAAACAAAACAAAAAAAAGAGCTTTTCTTCAGGAGTCATAGAAGCTAATGCTACTTATATTGATGGAAGTGAGCATCAGGGAGGAAAAGTTCAGCTTGGATATTGCTCTGATCTGGTCTGATCCATTCCTTGAGGCCACCAAGGATAAACAAAGGCAAAAATGTTTTTTGCAAGCAGTTCTCCCTTTTCCCCACAGTGGGTCTGAAGTCATAGGCGGAGAAATGTTACAGCGAGAGAAGCAGGACCCTTAAATCAGTTTATAGTTCCTGTTTTCCTTCACCAGGTGACTAATTAGTCCCAGATGGGGCTAGTTACATTTCCCTGTTGGGAAAGAAACCCTGTGGAAAAATCCTCTTTTCCAGAACTGGAGAGACCATAAGCTACTTTATTGTGAGTAGTTCCTCTCTCTCCCCATCATTTCCTACCTCCTTCAGCTTCCCACTTTGTCCACAGCTGGACCAGAAGATCTCAGTTTCCATACTTCCCCAACCCTGAGTTATTCCTCAAACACAAGCCTCCATGTTCAGTGTTAAAAATTCCTATAAACATTGAATTTAAAATTTTAAAAATATTCATTCTTGTCATTCAGGATTTTTGGCCTAAAGATATGGGACCTAAAGTTGCTCCTTTTTTCATGTTATGTCAGAAAAAAAAACAGAGTGCTCTGGGAAGTAAAGGGTGCTAATAAGTTATTGGAGAAAAACCACATGCTATTCCCTCAAGTCCCTGAGGGAAGATGTTACCAGCAGAGGTGTGACAGTGCTCCAACACTCCAAGACTATAAACAGAACCTTAAGCAACTCATTCAAGACAAATCATTTTAGAAATGAAGCATTTACTTACTCATCTACACAAAACCTCCAGTCTTTAATTGTGTATGTCATTCTGTGAAAGCACATTGAAAATCTACCACCTTTATAAATAGAACTCAGTTAACAATCGCTTTGATGTCTTAAGATGAAGTCCACATTGCTACTCCCCCTGTCTACCTGTCTGTTTTTTGAGATTGTCTCTGTTTAGACCAGCATTTCTGGGCTGGTAGTGAGATAAATGTAAATGAGGGATGATGAAAGATAAATTATTTTTCATTGGAGGGAGTTTCTTACCAAGGTTTCCTATCTCACAAACATCCCAAAGTAGAGAAGGGAGATTAGGAAAAAAGGCCAAGTCCTCCCTGCTTCCCTCTGAAAAACAAATCGGGTCTTTGAATCATGATCCCCATTTTCAAGTGCCACAGAACTTGAATGTTGTCCTGATAATCTCTCAGCTTGCTACTGGGGTGCCCCATTTGGGTTCTGTAGGCACTCCACAGCACTGATGGTTCAGGGCGGGGAGATCAGGGCAATGCAAATCACTCACTGGTCCTGTGGTAGGTGGGCACACACAGAAGGTGGTCTGAACACAGCACCCAGAACCCCTCTGTGTCCCTTGCTGAACATCTCATCCCCAAAAAACTGAGAATCCTGTAATGATATTCATAATCTGTGGCATCCAGGTTTTGTGTCAAACACCTTATTGTGCCCTATTGAAAACCCAGCCCTAGAATGGCAGGTGGGGTGTGAGGGATAGTGTCAAGACCTGGCTGTGCTAGACGGCTGAGAAAGAGCCCACCCACATCTTACCTGACTTAGGCAAGTCACATCCATCCCTCATGTTCATAATTCCTCAAGTTGTTTCCAAAATTCAATGTGTGGGACCTGAAAAACACCTACCGTGGAGGGGGTCTGAGCACAGATAAACCAGACCTGTTGCCAGTACACTGGAAGCTTAATTAAAATGAATATGGCTTTCAGTAACTTCCAAGCTAAACAATTTGCCAAACTTGCTAAATATTGGAAGTGTTTTGCCTCTATTGGCTCCGTGCTCAGGCATCACAGGATGATTCGTTCCACCAATAATTCATGTACCTGCATGTTTTAATGACAACTGAAATACCCTGGCATTTCTGGGTTAGCATGTGTGCTGTGATCTATGAGCCTACACTCCCTCTGCCTTCACTTTGAACTGAACTGCTTTATTAAGCAACCCCACTACCCACCACTGTCAAACGTGCCAGGACCTGTGAAGTTCTCTTGTACAATGTTGTCTTTGAATCCCTTCCAAGACCCAACCAGTAGCACCAGTATTCAGACACTGTAGGATGATACCCACAGCCAGTGAACTAAGACTTCCTTTGGGAATCTGTAGAAACCCAAGGAGCCTGTTTTGTTGTTTGTTTTTTGGGTTAGATTTTTTTTTGTTTGTTTTTTTGGGGGTTTTTGACAAAACCAATTGACACACAATCTGCAGTCATTCGGACAGGGAGCTAGAAATAAGCTTATCTGCAATAAAAATCTCTACACCTACCTGCCTCCCCAGGAGACAAAGTTGCCTGTCCTAGAGGACTAGAACAGGGCACTCTGCAAAGAGGAATACAGCAAAAAGTGGTTCTTCAGCTTTATCTGTACTGCACATGAAGCTGCCTCAGAAGCTTATTTCTAAGGATTTTTTCTGATATTTACTCTTTTATTGTTACAAAGCGGGTAAGATATAGAGCCTTAGATATCCATGGTCAGATCCACGAACAAGCTCATGCATTTCAAGTGGTATTAGATATTCAAGTAGGAATTTGGAATGAGATTTAGTTCACAGATGAAGGTATCCAACTTCAGGTGTTTACTTGATGGCCTGTGAAATCCCACTGCAGCTGGTGGGAAGCCAGCAGTGTTGTCAGTGACTTCTTAAAATTTACTCAGCTTACCTTCAAGCAGATACTTTTGTTGGGCCATTAATCAGTTTTCGTGTTAGTAGAGACTGTATTTTCTAGGACCTTCTTCCAGCTGGCCACTTACCAACACCTGGAGTAAAACCCTGGAATATCTATATCATTTGCACCAGATTGTCAGAAATTATTTGGGATCTATGGAAGACCTTCTGAGCAACAGCAAGAAGCAAAACATGTCTTAGAGCACCTCAAAGGACACTCAGCACAGGCTCTCCACGAAGGTGGTCACAGCAGCAGTCCTACCAGAGTTCAGGGAGTGTTTGGACAATGTTCTCAGGCATTTGGTGTGGTTCTTGGGGTTGTCTTGCACAGGGCCAGGTGCTGTGCAAGAGCTTGATGATCTTTGTGGGTGCCTTCCAACTCAGCATCTTCTGTGACTCTATGATATACGTAAGAAATGAATACTGCAGGGAAGGCAGAATGTTTTTCGAAAGGGACGGAAAGAATCTCTATGGTTGATTAATTCTGTGCCATTTGCCCTCAGAGCCATGGTCTATTTGTTGTCACAGACAAGTCCTTTGAGTGTAACCTTTTGGCTCTCAGGCCTCTGAGCCTACCAGGTGGCTGGTCAGTATAGTGATGGCTGGTCATGTATAGTCAGTATATACTCAGGCCTCTTGTAAGTTGTTCCAGTACAACTGAAACTAAACAGAAAGTAAAGAGGGGAAAAAAAGACCCAACAGCCAAAAGCCTACCTGCTTATCAGTCTGATCTAATGTCTTCTCATCTTGGGATGAAAGGGCAAGGGCAGCTTTGCTTCTCCTGACCGTCAAACAATTGTTCTTTATGCATTTGTTTGCACATATATATTTATTTATACTACAGCACTTCATAGCAAACTAAGATGGCTCTTGGCCAAAATATGCACAGTGTTTTTCAGTTTGGTTTCTGTGAACAGCTCCCAGAAGTGTCTGGATAGACACAGAGAAATTTTGGAGCAAACTGTACTGCTTGTGTTTTGCTGGGTCCTAGCAAACACAAAACAGGATGCAGACTTGGCAAAAGACAGCAAAGGAGGAATTCTAGCTGTGCTTCAATATCTACTGAAGTTGCTATAGGATCTCTTCTTTCAGTTTCCCATTTCTCTTTACATGTTGAATTTTCCTAGAGAAATCCAAGGATGTGCTCCATGCAAAAGCCATGTTCCAGAGCCCTGATTCCTAAGTGCCAGCGTGAGGAATCATTGCCCCCTCTGCTCCCCATGTTAAAGCTTCTTTCCTGTGCAAATAAATGCACAGGGGATCCTGTGCACTTCTGAGACTCCTCCAATACAGAATCATCGTGTGGCCATGGCATGCATCCAGCCCCGAGAGCCCAGAATTTCTCCTGAGTTCAGTAGTTTAAACTCATACCTATATAATCAGATTAAAAAAAAAAATATCCCAGGAACAGGTCTTACCTAATGAATTAACCTACAGCTTTCTCCTTCCAGCCAATACCCCCAAGCCACAGCATTCTAATTCCCTTCCTGTCCCACACTGGTACATCTACACCAGCAGGTCTGCTCCGGTAGGTGTGAGTAGGATAGGGAGAAGGCAAAGGGTTTATTACTTTTATTATTCCAAGATAATTAAGCAGGGCAATTTTGGGCGTAAGCAAGGACTAAGCCCCCTTTATTGCTCTGGCAGAGTAAAGAGGCCATAAAAGGTATTTAGATTACCATTACCCTTAACAGAGGCAGTCCAAAATAAATTCTGTTCATTTCAGACTCACTGATTTTACTGGAGCCCCAGTTTCACAGCCTTGGAGAATATAACCTTATCAAAACAAGACTCTTTAACAAGTCATCACCCAGAAACGCTGTGGCTGTCTCATCCCTGGAAGTGTCCAAGGCCAGGTTGGATGGGGCTTGGGGCAACATGGGATAGTGGGAGGTGTCCCTGCCCATGGCAGGGAGTTGGAACTGGATGGTCTTTAAGGTCCTATCCAACCGAAAACATTCTGTGATTCTAAGGTTGATTCTGTGGTTACTGTTTTCTTTGAGGCAAGCACAGAGAGGGGACAATCAGACAAATGTCAGGAGGTGGCTGCAGTGACAGCAATGAGGCTTTTTTTGTGTCTGCAGAGAGCAGAGAAACCTAAAAGCCTCAGTTTTACAGGGAGCTGGTCTCCTTTCACCTGCCCTAACCATTGGCATCTTCTAGGTTGCTATTTTTGAATACACCCTGATAAACACTGCCCTTCTCCTCCACAAAACCTCCCAGTGGGATTTGCAGATGCTCAGCTTCAGGCTGGCTCCAAGTTTTCTTACAAGTTTAGTTCCTGCAGTTACTTGAGCAAGGATAGACTGTATCACCGAATCTTCAGCATTTCCTTTATCTGTTATTTAAAATGGTAAAGCTTACCAGGGAGATGAATACAGGAACAGAGGAGTTGAAAGCTTTTATATCAGTCCTGTGCAAACAAAGTTAATGTGTCTTCCTTGTGCACAAAGATTAACTGTGATTAAGTGCTCCAATATGAAAAACGAAGGCAGAAAAATAGAAAAGTGTTGCAGTGCTTAGCCATC
Source organism: Chamaea fasciata (assembly GCF_029207755.1). Lineage (NCBI taxonomy): Eukaryota > Metazoa > Chordata > Aves > Passeriformes > Sylviidae > Chamaea > Chamaea fasciata. Next base: position 4,528,173 of record NW_027094090.1, on the reverse strand, counting down.
CTTCTTAAAATAACTACCATTGTGTTAGGCTTAAAAGGCATTTGCTAAAGATTTTGTGAAGAATTAAGCTTATTTGTTATTCTTTTAAGATAGAAACAAGAGTAAAGGAAAAGCTGTTAGTCAACATTGTCTTAGAAGATAAAGGTTTCTAGATAAGAGCATATATGGGTCAATAGAAGCTTCAGTAAATATCTTTCTTGACTGACAGGTCTCTTGAGATTTTTTTAGCTGGTTTAATGTCACCTTCTTTCTTTTTCTTTGTCTTTTTTTTTTTCTCTCTTGCAGTAATATTGGCTGAGGAGGACAAGCAAGTTATGTCACATTTGTGTTTGACCAACAGTGACCCCAGGAAAACAGTGAGAAGCAACCTAAAGGCTGGTGTTTGCACCATGTCAGCCTAACTCAGGTATCTTATCACGGGGCTCAATTAAATGAATGAGACAGAGTCATCCCAAACACTTCTTCCAGGTTATTGCAGGAGCTGGACTTTGATGATCCTTGAGGGTCCTTTCCAACTCAGGATATTCTATGATTTTATGATTAATAATACCTCCAACAGGGGAGACTTTTCTCTGATTTACCTAAACTCATTTAAAATCATCCCTTAGAGAATGAAAAGAGTTGTATATTGCAAACCCCAGGTTTTAGACTTGCTGTGGGGAGTAGGCATTGATGCTTTAAGCTGTTTGTCTGCAAGGTGCAACTGTCAGGTGCTAAAAACTGCAAACCTACCTAGAAGTCCTAAGGCAAAAAATAAAATTCAAAGATATTTTAATTTTCCTTCTGTGGCTAAGGTTCTTTTTTTTTTTTTTTTTTCAGTTTCCACTCACAAGACACAAAGATTAAAAACAACTTACATCGCAGAGGTAAAAAGTAAAAAGAAAAAAAGAAAGTTGAGATTCTCAGATGATAAGCCTATTGCAGCAGCTGAGTATTTATAAGATATTCAAAACAAAATAGGCTGAGCCAGGGTGTAGATGTGTCTCTCCCCCTGGAAATAACACCTCACTCAGCAAAGATGCCCTTTGACTTCAGTGTGGCTATCTGAGGAGTCGAGTGTTGCTCAAAGCCCTGATGCTCACCACCCCTGAAATACATCCAGCTGGGTGAGAATAAAGCTGAGACCACAGGGCAGCATCCCTTGAATCTCAGTCTTAAATGATAACCAACCCCAAAAGAGGTTCCTGTGTTGAACAGTGAGAAAATAAATAGCTCAGCTTTTGTATCAGGGTGCCAGATTTTGGAGCGTTTGAAGCCTTTTCACATCTCTCCCAAAGGCAGGAGAGAGTGTGCAGACAGACAGACAGGAGGACAGGGAGGAACAGAGGTTTGCCTACAGTGGAAAACTGTTTAACTGCATGACCAGCAAAAAATCTTATTTCATTATGGACAGATTGAGACTGGAGCAGACATCTTGTGAATTTTTAGGGCAACCTACTCCACGAATTAAGGCTTTTAAAATGGACCTCAGGCTAATGACTGAGCACATATACCAGGGATTCACAAGAGCTTTCAGCCGTGTCCCTGGGGCATGTTGGATGTGGCAGAGCTGGGTGTGTTAGCAGAGATGCCCATTAATGTGGACATTGCCTGCAGCTCCAGCTGTGCTTTGGAGCTGGCTCCAAACCCATGTCCCAGCAGGAATCTTGCTGAGATTCCCATGGTTTGTCCCCTCTCAGCAACCATGGAAAGGAGCAGGTCCTCTCCTTGGGTAAGGTCGCTCACTCCACAGAGCTTAAGGGCTGGTTTTGGCTCTCACCATCCCACCCTGATGGCTCAGAAATGCTGACAACCTCCAAAAGAACCACCAGGATGGTGCCCTTCAGCCAGCAAGGAACCCCAGAATCCTGACATCCACAGAACACAGAATGATGGATCTTTCTAGGAGATGGATGGATGCTTCCAATATCAGAGCAGTGTGAATCTCCTGGAAATGTTGTCCCTCCCACTTTCCCCCAGACAGTTCCTCGGCTCCTCTGTCTGGGACAACCTATACCTGTGACTTGTGACACAGAGGGGACAGAGCTACAGCAGGAAACTCCCCTGGGAGATGCACTGCCTGGGCAGGAGATGAAAAAGAGATTTCTCCTGGGAAAACAGGCACAAATGCAATGCCTGATTAAAGCCTTTGAAATGCACTGCTCAATGAGGAACACTGAAACCTGGGGAGAGATGTTTGATGAGACACGTAAAACTGGAAGAAAAATATTAAGGTGTTTCAACTCATACAGTTTTCAATGGGAGTTAGTGCCAAGTGTATAGAAGGAATTCAAGTATTAGCCTTCCCCACACATCCCACTGCTGGTGCTGGCTACAGCCAGCTCATATGATTTGAAACTTGATTTATCCTCTGTGCAAAGTCCTGCTCAAAATTCAGTAACATGTTTATTTTTTTTCTTCAGGCATAACTCATTTCCCTGGCCTAAAGGCTGCCTGAGAGGCAACAGATAGTTCTGCCTTGAAATGTGATATGGCTAAAGCTGGGGTGATTTTGGCCTGTCTCAATATTATGATCACTGTTGGGAAGTAAAAGCCCTGCTCCTACATGCTGCAGGGACAGTGTGTGTGGATGATCATGTGCATTTCCAGAGCCCTCATATCCATCTTGTGTAGGAGGGGTGCTGGGAACATCAGCACGACATTTCAGGGCTGGCAGAAGCCACAAACACCATGAGAAGCTTGCTGAAGAATGCACTAACTTGTGAGCCAACCTCACCTGGTCTGAAAATGTCTGAGAGGTGTAAACACTGCAAAGGAGGGGGAACTGGCCTAATGTAGGAGAAGAAATCAATGGAGACAGATCTGTGATATCTTGGGAGTCACAGTCCACGTTTAGACCCTCTTACAGGAGACAATGGAATTAATCAGGGATTGTGTGAATCTACCCAGGCATTCTCCTTGTCTGTCATGAGAGACCAAGATAGAGGGAATTGGAAAAAAAAAAAAACAAATAACGCAACAACAACAACAACAAAACAGCCAAGGTAGAAAAGAAAAAGAACAGCATTTGGTGAAATGCTTATATTGTGCACACCAAGACCAATCAAGTGGTAGGTGGTTGATGCAAGTGTGTCTAAATTCTCATTTACTGAGGATATGCTTGTTGCCACACCAATAAGATGATTCAGAGCTTCAGCTCAGACTTTTGAAGGTCAGACCTTTGTTTTCCAGAGGTTTCCACATCAGCCATCCTTCCCTGAAGTGACCAGGTCCCCCTGTATGTAAAAACACAGGCCTCGATCACATTGAAGACAAACTGCTAAAATGACCCTATAACTGGTAGATCAATGGAAAGAGAATAATAAAACACCAATTTAAAGTTATTCTGGGCCAAAACTTGATAGATGAGTGGTACTCTCATGTGCCTACCCTGGGGTTTTTTTGTCCTGAGACACTCTGCAAATCCAAAGCCTGGCTGAGTACTGAGCTGAACAGAAAGCAGCAAACCCAAAGTCTCCATCTCTGCACTCCCACTCTCCTTCATCCTCTGCCATTATTAGCAAATGCCTGATTTCAAAGTAGGCCACTAGAAAATACCCTTTTAAGTTGTGGGGTTTACCTCCCCTTCCATGTTTTTGGTTTTGTTTTTTTTTTAATTTTGCACGTTGCCACCACTTGTTGAGGAGACCCAGTAGTTTTGTTTCTTCCTGCTGTTTGTTTTGCCCTTTGCTTTTCACATGGGGGAGGATGGCAGAGGGTGGAAGCAATCGTGCTCATCATCAACAAACGCAGGGCACAGGGAGGTCAGCCCAGCACCACACTGGGTGCCTGAGATGGAACTTCAGGGGAAAGAGCCAGAGTAAAACCAGCATGGTGAGGGGGAAGCAAAAAATAATGCATTTTTTTGGTTTGGGTTTGGTTTTCTGTGGACAGTCTCAGTGCAGGAAAAAAAAATCATGTGCATTTTCAAGCTCCTGGAGACCTGAAATGCTGAGGTGTGTTTAGGAAATCTAAGTCTGCGTGTGTGACAGAGATGTCATTAAGAAAAATAATATCCCTGAACAGGGAAGGCTGAAGAGGGTGGAGAAAGGAGGGAGGTGGAAGACAAGGAAAACTGCTAAGCTAAGAAATTATGAGGTAATGATAACATAATTTCCTGAACTGGCTACTAATTAACCACAACTCTGGAGCTTAATGCTGTGAGCCATCGTAACCCAAAAATCACTCTGAAAAAAAAAAAAATCAGCAGCACATTTTTCAGTGACAGGGTTAGCCAAAGAAACTAATGCATTTTACAGGGGTTTCCCTCCCCCCCTTTTTTTTTTTCTCCTCCAGACTTTTAGCTAAAACACCAAAATTTCTTGTGTACACAGCAGACAGAACAAGGGCAATTTTTGATGTGAAGTAAAACAACTAAAGCATAGAGGAAATTGCCTTTTGGTGCTGCTCTGGCAAAGCCGGAGGTGAACAGTGCCCAAATCAGCCTGATGTGCAGTCCCCAAGTGTTTTTTACACATGAGAGTAAGGAAGAGGAAAGACAAACACAAACTCCTTCCCTTGTCCAGCTCAGGGAGCCCTCTTTGTGCTCTGAGTCACCTGCAGTAGTCAGGGCCACTGGGGTCAGCCTGAGAGGTCTCAGGAGGAAATACAGCATCCTGAACAGTGGCAAGGGTTGGGCCTGCAGCTCCTGAGGTCCTGGTGACTTTTCCCATGACAGCAAGATGTCTATATTAAATACTCCTTCCATGGGAATAGCTGTGTAAGAAAGCAGGAACCCCTTGCTCATTTAACAGGCTTTACCTACACCCAGTTTTCTTTAGCGGAGGAGGAGGTCCAGTCTTCACCCTGCTCCACGCCCCCCCCCCATTAATTCCATATGCAAAAGGGCATTCTTCTAATTAATTACAATTAAATAAATCCAATCCTTAGGCATAATAAAGTGCAGCACAGCTTCAATGCAAAGCCTTGCAGCAACAAAAAACAGCCAGTGGCTCAGTAAAGTCAAAGACAAAAAAAAAATAAATAGTTAAATTTGCATGAAGCCATAGATACTAACTTATAAAAGCTGACATGAATACTGTGGGGTGATAAGAAAGGAGGGGATATCAGAAAAGGAAAAGAAAAATAGGTGTGACAAAATTCCTCTTTTAATGCTGGACCCCAAATGTTGGTAGCATAGTGTTGGTTGCTTCTGGCAACAGAGATGTCGAGTGGAGAAGGTGATGAGATGTTGCAACGGAGAAGGTCGAATGTTGAGCCAGGAACATGACAGCAGCAGTACCTCCTGGAGATGGAGAGAAGGGCTGCTTGGGAGACTATGGAAAAAACAGCCAATTTCCCAGCCAGGATCCACAGAAAGAAATATTTTGGGGAGTGGGTTTTGGGACAGGGCAGGCCTTGATGTTTCGGAAACACAAGGAGAGAAGGAGCCCAAGAGCCAGTGGAGGGGGCTGAGCCCCTCCATTCCTAGCATTCTACACCGTGCACTGGACTTGTCCCCTTGCTTTCTCCTCTCACACTTTCCTTCTCCCCACAGCTCTGCTGAGGACCCAGACTTGGACCAAAAGACCTTTGCCCATAAAGGAATGGAGGTGGAGGCTAATGAGGGGCCTAAAGTCCTTTTCTTTCCCCTCTCCTTGTAAACCCACACCTGTACATCCCAGCTGTGTTCACAGCCCGGGTTTTGACTGGAACCTTTCTTTTACATGGTGGAAAGAGTTTACCTGGATGGCAAATCTGGAGTGTACAGATGAAATCAGCCTCATGCAGGGGAAAGTCTCCTGCCATCGGTGCACATGAGCATGTGCAAATAAACCCTGCCAATCTTCACAGCTAAGAGATTTCCTCCCCATCACTCAGCACCAGCTGCAAAGGAGAGGGCACAGAGCTCCTGGCTCCAGCTCAACCTCCACTTTCCAAATGCTACATCCTCCAGGTGAGGGATAATCCATCACGAGTAGCATCCATTTCATACTGCTGCTCATGCCATGCTCTTCATAAATTTAACATGAGCAAAATGAGAGATTCAGGAGGGGATCATCAGAGCAGGGGGTTCAAGGAAGTTGGATTGTGCAGCAGACATGATGAATAAAAAAAACAGGCTTGGTTTCTCTTTCTCACTTTCTAGTTTGGTGAGTAATTGAAAGAAAAGTGTTTCCATGCACTGGGTCTCTGGAGTGCCCTCGTGAACTTCAGCCTTTGTATACAGTGAGAGACTCAGATGGTGCAAAGAGTCCCCTGTCTTTACAAAATGACCTTCTCATACCACAGCTTCCACCCCCAGTCTCACATTGTCAGATTCTCCCACCACCAGTGTTTTCTGCAACTGGCTGCAGCCTGACCCTCTCTCAGTCACAGTTTTAGGGCTGTCCTATGTATTTCAAAAACTGCTTTGGTGGTTTAGTGTTGGTTTTTTAAGATGGGGTAAATATTTATTTGCGTTCTCCTGCTTTTTCTTAAATATGAAAAGAAAAATAAAAAAAAATCATAAGCAGAAGTTTCAGGCACATTTTTGTGTCATAGGAGAGCAAAAGAGGACTAGTTTGCAGCTAAACCAAGGGTTGCTCTCTGAAAACAAGGATGAGATCCCCAGCTCTGGAAAATACTATTTTGCATCAACTTTGGAGGCTTCTTACCCAGAATGGGTCCTGCCAAGCCTCATACACCACACACCAGCTTCATTTCTTTGTCCTTTGGTCCATTTTCCCCTCTAGGTGATGATCATCACATTTGTTGTCACCCTGGCATCTCTCTTCTGCCCCAGGACCAGATACTGCTAGACACAACCCATGGGCCAATGCTACCTTGTGTCGAGGGCTCTGGAGCAGAGAAGAGGCTTCAGCCTGTGCTGGAAACATCCTCCTCACACACCGGCTACCCACAGGCATTTCCACCACAGGCGCAATGCTTCCCTGTGGATCAGGAAATCCCCTGTGGATTAGTGACCAGGGCATTATTATGGGCTACAAAAAACATGTTCAGGGGATGACTTGCAGGTGCTCCTGCCCCAGGCAGACACCCCTGAAACCCTGCTAGGCAGAAGACTGATGCATCTCTCTCCTCCCAAAAAGCAGAGAAACATTTGGGTCCTTTTGAGGACCTAGACTCATTTCCAGAAATCGTTAATGTGTTTAAGAACTACTGGGGTTAAACAGCTGAATTGAATAGTGCTTTCGTTTTAGCATTGCTTTTGAAAAAGAAAGATCAAAATGATGTTTCCTTGAAAGCTTTTCTTTTAAATTTTGAAATAGGAAATTCAAGCAAACCGTTTTGGCCTTTTGAAGGTGAGGGTTGGTTTTTGGCTTGTTTTAGTTTGGGGTGGTTTTTTTTTCCCCCAAAAGCATCTGAGTTTGAATAAATAATTGTTTTCCAAAAAAATTCAAGTGTAAATATCTTACCGGATTTTATTCAAAGTCATAGCTGAAACCATCACAAGGTTTTACAAAGCTCTCTTTGAAAACACGGCACACAAAACCAGGGAGGTTTACTCGAGCAGGGTGCTGCCTCTGGTTCTCTCTGACACCAGACAGTCCTGGCAAGAGACAAGAACAGGGCCATTTCTGAACAAACCTTCCTCTAGTGACTGAGGGCTCTTCCCATTATCCCGCAATGCTTAAGGAAAAGCTGTGATTCTTTCAAAACTGTAATTCCCTCTTGAGCCTGTGAAAGAAGTGGAACACCAGTGATGCAGCTACGAGCCACGTGCACCTCCCTGGTTGCCCGTGAAGCAGCAGGAGGCTGCCACGGGGCCACCCAGCACAGCAGTCACACCCCATCCACGGGGTGCCCTTTCAGCATCGCTGTCCTCACCCTGGCCCTCCCGTGACATTCACCATGTGCCCTCATTCACATGCCTCACACCAGGGCATTCATCATTCCCAGGGCCAGCAAACATTCCTGGCCCTGTGGGATGATGAAATCTCTTGCCACCAAGAACCACCTGACTCCCCCTTCCCCAAGGGATGGGAAAAGGAGAGAAAATGTTTCGTACCGTTTCTGGCTTCGTTTGGAGGAGGCACAGCAGATGAAGGAGGTGCTCTGGCACTCATAAACAGTTTTTTTCCCTTTTTGCATCTGAATTTGGCAATACTCACACAAGCATAGCAAAACCCTCCTTAATGCATTAAGACTAAAATCATAGCTTGTCTTGATTGGAGACTGTGTGTAGCAGTGCCCAGCTAAGTCAGGGCTTGCACTTTAATTAGAAACTCTAATGGTGAAATAATATGAGAATAATCCCAGTAAGTGCTTTGCCTCTGGCAACTGGAGATAATACTGACATTTCAGGTGTTCCCTAGTCTGCATCCAGTTTTTATGATTTTTTGTCCTACAGCATCAGCTACAGGTCCTTACACCTGATAGACAATATCTTCATAAATAAGCATGTAAGAGGAGCTCATTCCCCTGAAGTGGCATGGTCATGGGTATGTTTCTCATTGTCTGCATTTTGGAAAGCAAATGGACAGGGGGTGAGTCAGTGAAGGAAGCCCTGAAGGAGGTTTTTTTTTCCCCTGGTAGCTTTGCAGAAAGCCTGGGATCCCAACTTTGGGATCAGTGCTTCATGGCAGGGAGGTCCTGTTCACCAAGGAAAGACCCCTCTGTTCAAGACTGTTATACAGCCTGGACTGAAAAACAATCTTCTTTTTTTTTCTTTTTTTTTTTTCTTTTTTTTTTTTTTTTTTTTTTTTTTTCACAAGTTTTTGGACCTACCTTTGAGCTGGTTTTGGACAACAATTAACACAGTGGAATTTTGAATACCAGTTTGGGCCATAGGAGACACCCTGGAAACACCAGTAATAACCAGTTATCCTCTGCTGTCCTGAAAGCACTGCTGGGATATTTTAAAAATATTAAGGTTTCTTCTTGGGACTGATGTATTTAAATAGTACTTTTAAGGCATTTCAGCTTTTTGAACGCTCACTATTGGTGGAGTCAAATCTGCACTATGGCCAGTTGTGAAATGAAACTGCATGAGACAAAAATAGGAGGAAAAAACTCATCATATAAGGATTTAAATGCTATCTGACCCATTTTCCTGTGCACACAAAATTATTACAGTTTTGTTTTCAGATATGTTAACACTGTAGGCAGGATCTGAGTATCCAGCTGGAAAAATGAGGGAAATAGCTAAAACATAGTGCCTATAGATATACTTGAAGCAGTTGCATAAAAATACTTTGCTTCATTTGCTTAGGTCAGTCCTCTCCGCCTGTAAACTGGGCAGAATTGTGGTTTAACAGCTTTGCAGATGCTGTGAGGTAGAGAAAGAGCAAGTGACTCCTCAGGCATTTGCGCTGGTGGCCCTGTCTCTCCGTGTGTCTCTTTCTCCCTGACCTGCTACACCAGAGCCTTCAGTGAAAAAATGGAGAAGTACAGAAGCAAAGATGGTTCATCAGTACCTGAGCACAGAGACTGTGATGAACAACATGGAGGTAGTCTAAAATGAAGTTCTGTGAAGTGAGAGTGAAAACCAGCCCGAGTAGGGTGGCCTGTTTAAAACTCTTTGCTCTGCACTTTGGGCTCATGGGTATCCGAGGGGTCAGAAGTCATTACCAGCTCTGTGAGAGTGCTGAGTTATGCTCCCAGTGTGCAGTTTCTGATGGATTTGTCCACCCAAGTCACAGGTTTCAGAAGATCCACTGAGTGCTGGCTGACTAAGCTAAGCACACTGCTTCCTTTGAAGGTGCCAAACTGCACTAAAAGTAGTTAAAGACACAGGAAATGTTTCCTTTTTCCATTTAGGCAGTTGTTGTCCTTGCCCCAGGGATGTTATATGAGCATGAGTGGGAAAGACCCAGACCAGCACCACATGAGCAGGGTTAAATAGCCCTGGAGCTGGTGAAGCGTCCTGCTCCCCATTCCAACCAGGAATCCCTCCCTGTAATCCGTCAGCTGTCCACTGCCTGCTGTGGACCAGCATCATTAGGTACATGAAAGGGGAAAATAAACATGCCCAAAACCCGAGGAAACAAAGCAAACAGGATTCATGGTCTAGTGGTTAAAAGGCAAGGGCTGAGTAGTCAGGAGAGCTGGCTTCTCTCTCAGGCTGGGGCACTGTACTCTTGGTTAGCATCTCCTCCCCGTGCCTCAGTTTACCCAGCTATAAAAAAGGGATGGTTACCCCTCCCTGAATACATTAGGAGGGCTTTAAAACACCCACAAACCTAATCAGTGTTACAGGTTATTCCAGCCTTGGCAACCTGGGAAAAATCAAAGCTGATTTATACAGTCGAATCATTGTTGGCACTGAGGAACTGGTAGAGACAGTCCTGTCAAGTATCATATTTGAAACATAAGGTTTATAATTCATTCCTGTCATTTTTTTTTTGTTCCATGCAGTGGCAGATAAGTATTGCAGACAGTGATATCCCCTCAGTGTGTGCCAAAGTGAATAATGCCAGGGAGTTTCTGCCCCAGGGAAAGGCCACAGCGGAGCTTCCCATAGGTCTGCTGCCAGTGGAACCCCAGAGCAGAGGAGGTTGGTTGGGAGCTGAGAATTCCCAGTACAGCTCTTCCCTGGTTTTGTTCCCTGGGTCACTAAACCTGACACAATGCTCTTCACACACTGGACAACCATTAAACCCTGGTAACAGCAAGGGCAGAGGAGGGGAGAACATTTCCACACTGATGCCTTGGGAAGGCTGACCTGAAACAGAGACTAAACAGGGCTAGAGAATAAAGTAGGTATTTATTGAAAGGCCTTTAGGGTACACCTTGGGCAGCATAAGAGCCTGACCAGGGCTACACCCCAGGTGGACTAAGAATGGTCACAAAATGGATGACTGGTCACGAGATCTTACATTTTTATAAGTTTTGCACATTGGTGTTTAATTGTCCAATTACAGCCTCAGGTTGTGAGGTCTCATCCTTATCCCTCCCTTCAGTACACCATTGTTTATGCTGTTGGGCTGAAAGTTTCCCTTGGTCCTCAGCAGGAAAAGTTTTGTTTTGTCTACCTACTCTATGAAGAAACCTTACTAGCACTTAATATGAGGCTCAGAACTATACCTAAGCAGCACAGAATCTGAAAACATGAAAGATAAAACTTAAGGCATCATTTCTGTTGGTTAGACTTGGGATTTTTGCTTGTGTTGAGCTTGCTTGCACCTTCTAACCAAGAACATTAGCATAGCAACACTTCTTGAAAATCTAAACCAAGAAAAGTGTCTCCACGGGTTTCTTAAAAAAAAAAAACAAACCTGCAGCAGCCACACATCACCCCGTTCCTACGTGTGACAAATCCAGCAGCACCATCAAACATTCCATTTCTCCTTCAAGCGTATTGTGAATTCCAGCCCTAAGCCTTACCTTTTCACATTTCTCTAAACCTCTGACCTTTCTGGAGCATTTCAGTAGGGGTCTATGGGGTTAATTTAGCATTTATAAGCTCAAAATGAATAGGCTTCTTCACAGAGAGTTCTTAGTATGCTCTTAACATTGAGACAAAATGTTTTTCTCTAGGCCATCACTACAGGTCAGCCAGAAAAGTGGTGGAGTCTCCAACCCTGGAGTTATTTGAAAGATGTGTAGATTTGACACTTGGGGACATGGTTTAGTGGTGACATTGACAGTGCTGGGTTAATGATGGACTCAGTGATCTTAAGGATTTTTCCTAAACTAAATGATTCTGTGATTCTAAACTGACGATTACAGACTTGCATAAATTCTTTTAGAAAAGGTATGCACTGTGGAAAAACAGGAAATTTTTGTCATGAACTTGAAAACCTTCAAGTAAGCCTCACAAACTGAAAACATTCCATCTAAAATTCAAGAAATTCAGTTTTCAGCATTTCCCTCCTTTTTGGACACAGAAAGGTATTTTTCATAGAAAACATGGCAACAGAAAACAACCCACTTCCAGGGAAAATTCAATCACACATGACTGGAGCTGCACAGCACTAATAATGTATTAGGGACACAAGGTACACAAAGTACAGATATTAGTCCCTGCCTTTATTCAGGTGTTTAGGATATTGACTGCTTGAGGGAAAGATTCAAATAGCCACTGGAAATGGCTAATTTTTCTTTACTTTCTTACTGAGAAGATGCTTAGTTTTCAGAAAAGTCTGGAGATCATATGATACAGCTCCTCACTTCATGCAGGGCCATCCTTGAAGTTAGATCAAATTGCTTAGTGTCCCATCTGGTTGAATTTTGGATACTCCCAAAGAAAGTGATTTCACAGGTCTCCTTCCCACTGTTTGACCGACCACACACAAGATTTAAAAAAAAAATGTCCACAATGTCTGGCTCTCCTCTGTTTCCTTAGTCCTGTTGCTGTGCACACTAAGAAGAGTTTGATTCAGTCTTTTCTATTCCCCTCATTGCAATGCCCAGTCTCACAAGTGACCTTGAATTTTCTCATCTTACAACCCTGAGCCAACCCTGAGCAGGACCCTCAGCTTCTCTTATGCTGTGTGCTCCTGACCTTTCACGGGGCTTGTTTCAGTAGGCCCAGCAAAACTTTGATATTTATTATTATAGAATATAAATTCCTTCCTAGCCATCCTCTTGGTGAATAATCTGGAAGTCCAAGACACTCTGGGCAATTCCTTGCACTCACACAGGATGAGCACAGACCTTAATGATGAAGGAATTTCCAAGTAGTTGTTACATTCAGAATATCAATTGCATATTAATTTGCACTTTTATGAACTCCATGTAGACTGGTAACTGTTAAGGTTCCGAATCTTTGGATCAAAGGCCGCATGTAACTGTAATGTTATTTTTAAAATACAATCTCTCCTGCTGTTGGTCAAAGACCCAGTATGGTGTTGCCTTTGCTAAATTGTTTTCTGAGAAGTCCAAATGGCACAACTTTTTCTCAGAAAAGGAGGTGGAAATAAACAAGCAGTGGAGTAAACACATAGATCACTTGGCATGGAAAGTGGAAGCAGAGGACTGTAAAAAAGCAGGCTTTGTAATTATATCATCATTTTACTGCCAGTAAAAAAACAGGGAGGGAACAAAATTTTAAAAAGCTGCCTTCACTAGAATGAAAAACTGGGTCTACTTGCCCACCTAAAGGGTAATAATAGCCATTCTGGGAGTGATAAACTCTTTGAACTGTGTCTAAGTACCACTTTTGTTTATTTTAAGGAAGGAAACTGTCAGGTTCTGTTTGTTCGTAGTGAGCCATCCACAATGTGCTTGATGCATTCAGGACTAGTAAAATAGTGGTACATCAAGTATAGGAAACAAGAAGTTTATCATGGGATTAGTCTTACAGAGATAAAAGTAATCACGGAGCTGCTCAGGACTTCTTGTTTGCTGTGAAACTTGACTACAGGAGGTGATGGGTCTTTTCTTTTACAGCTTTTTCTGGTTGAGGAGGGAGGGAAGTGGGGTTAAAATAAAAACCGTTCATCTCTCCTTTATTTTGTTGTTCCCCATCATTTGGTACTTTGCAAAGGGGCAACTTTATTTTAAAGGTTCATGTTTCTACCTTGCAACAAATCCCAGTCATGATTTTTATGGGCTAATTGCATTCCTGAACAGGTCACGAACTCTGGTCTGTTTTATTTCTATTCCTGATTTTAATTTTAATTTTTAAAAAAATAGTAAAAGAAAAGCGAACTGCTGCAACCAAGACCATGCTTTTACTCACAGTGCTTGTGTTATGGGGCCAGTCATTTACTGTTTCAGGGAATCAGGTGTTTTATAAAACAACTGGCCCAGCCTATTAGCTCATCATCATGTGCAAGGGTTCCTTTATTTAAAAGAAAAATTATTTTTGATGGATTTTTAACCTTTAAAGCAGAGTGGCAACATCTCTCAGGGATGCCATCCACCAGTCAGATCATTCTTCCACACTTCATTTTTACCTCTTTACTTTGAGTTTCTATATTGCACAGTAGGCATATCAAAACTCTGGGAAAATGTTGTCTTGTGGAATGTAGATGGATCTCCAGGCAGTGCAAGGCTGTTGCATGAAGATTTGGATTATCCAAACACCTCGGAGAGGGTGGGATATGTCTGGTTTTATTTTTAGATCTGGAGAGCTGAGCTCTTCTCTCTGTCTGTTCAAACACCAGCAACATGGCAGTGGTTGAGACAAGCCCGGATTTCACACCACATCAAAAAGAATGGTCCAGTATTCACAGAGAGTTCTTTGGGACAAGATGCCCCTTACAGGGAAGTTCTGAAAGAAAACAATCAGTCCAAAATGGAGACAAATAAAAAATAATAATAAGGAAAAAAAGTTTTTGTCTTTTGCACTGTCAGAGTTCCATATAGTTCTAGTGCTGCTTAACAGAAAAGTGTTTGGGGTTTCCTCTGTTTTGCATTGGTTCTTTCAACTCTAAGTTCTGCTGGTTAGGAGCTGTCTGTGTGGCGATTATTTTTGTTGGTAAGTCCTGAATGAGCACAAAAACAGTGTACAACACAGAAATGACCAAATTACCTGCATTCAGGTAAGTTCCATGTGGGATGAATCTATCTCAGCTGTGTTGAGATGACTGAAATAGGATTACCCCCAAGTGAATATCAAGGATACCATCATAGTGAGATCTAATCACTGGAGGAAAACATCTGATTTCTCCACTTTTGAAGAAGAAAAATCACACCCTGCGCTCTGATGTCCCAGCTGGGTTTTGGGGGGTTTTTTCCCCATATACTAGCAAGGTGATTTTCTCAGGTTTGGATCTCCACTTCATAGATGAGCACTTTTGGTCAGGTAGCTCCCATGTTTATTATCCTGATAGGGGATGTAAGGTTCACCCATTCTGTCTCTAAAGCCTTTGGATAACTTTCAGAACTACTGCTCAGAGTAAATTTCAAAGCATCAGCAGAAGGTGTGAAGAAAGGACTTAAAGTTGTGGCTCTACTCACCCCATGATCCAACCAAGTGAGTGGAATTGGTGTGGATGATGGGGGTAAGTGCCCTGGATAAAGGATTGCAGTGGCTTATCTCTCTCTGCAGAAGAGATACAGAGGAAACAGGATGTTCCAACAAAATTCTGCTAAATATTGACCTAAATACTTAGCAAAAAACCTTGTCCATACTCAGAGACCTGTGAAAGGTCTTTAAGGAAAATATTTTTTCAAGCCCTTGTCCAGCACACAGAAGTTATTTGCCTGACAATAAATGTTTTTTAACATTTGTGCTAAACCAAAACAAACCAGGGCTAAGCACTCCCATAAATCATTATAAGTTGTCTCTTTCCAGTTCTGTGAACACAAGAGGAAAAATGCTGAAGGTGTAATGTTGGCCAAACAATGAGTTAAAGATATAAAATGGAATAAAGCAATGAATCCAAAGCCAAATTGATTTTTAGATGGCCAAATCCCAGCGAGAAAGTGATGATTATAATTTCAGACATTCATTATATGAAATAATAAATTCTTGCAATCTCTTAATGTCTGACAAAAGGCAGACAAAGAGAGGTAAGATAGACAATTCGAACAACCTCACTGCTCTACACAGTCTGTCTTTGCAAAAGTATCCTACAATTCTGAGTGGTGGTACTATAGCTTTCTCTTTAGAGAGAAACAGCAAAGTTTACTTCGAGAAAATCTCAAAACTGTAAGCAGTAAAATACATCCTGCCAGCTGACAGACTTTTTAAACTCTACTGTGTGCTGCAATGGAAAAGTGATACCAGGAAAAAAAAACAAAAGAAAATACTTTTTTAAAACCTGTTTTGCAATTATTTGTGTTTTGTTCACACCTTTACTTTTCTCTCTACTCCAGGGTGTGATCAGGTGAATAAATTTCCATAATTAGTGCTACGGTCTATCTTGTCATACTCCAAATCAGCAAGTTCAAATTTTTTTAGCATTGTTTAAAAACAAGCTCTACTTGTAATTCATATTCTCTGAATAATCGCATGAAAAGTAGCTTGGTGGCTAAAGGTGAGGTTCTGTGTTCTCTGCATGGATGAACCATGCCTAAATGTAGCATAATCTACAGTGTGAACTCCAAATCTCCCTGCCATGCTGGGAAAAAAGCCACTGTGCCAGTTCCATCACACATTTCCAGCAAAGAGCCTCACCACGGTCATGATCTGCTCCATCCTCCACATTAGGGCTTTCTCTTGATTTTAACCACCAGCATTTACCCTTCTTATTGTCAAGACGTCATTTTTGTCCTGGTAATCACAGACAATAGACATACCTTTCCAGCATCACACACAAAATCAGATATTTTTCGTAGTTTTTCTACCAGAAAGGCTGGCAAGTGCAGGTGACCAAGCTCCTCACCACCTCATCCCTGAAAAACCACTTTTCCTTCAGTCCTCTGGGAACTCTGTGGAAGCCATCCAGGGTAAAATTTAGATGGAAATATTTATGTTAAGTAGATTATTTCCAGCCAAACATTCAACGTATTCAGGTCATGCCTGTCTGCTTCGGGGAAAGCAACAGTTCTGCAAGAGAAAGGAAATCAGGAGAGGGAACAAAAAAAAAAAAAAAAAAAAAGAAAAAGAAAAAGAAAAACACCCGTCTGCTGAATCGAAAGCCAAGGACAGGCCTGGTCCTTCCCTTCAGAGGGCTGAAAGAGAATGAAGGGAAAGTCTGAGACTTCCTGCCTTTGTAATGAGTTTACTAATTAAATGTTAATTGTGGGCCTCGACTGACCAACATTTAAATGAGGCCTCGGAGCCAGGAATTGGGCTATTGTGGTTGGGTTGTTTATACGGACAGGAAAATGGCTCTCTAAACATCGGATTCCTGCGTGCTGGCCAAGCTCTGGAGGAAACTTCACATGGAGCACTCCTGGGGATTGTGCCTGAGGACTGCTCCCTCAGGGCTGCTCCAACCTTAGCCAAGGAGTGATCACACATTCTCCTGGAGGCTGCTGGCTTCTTCTTTTCCTGCAGTGGGGTGGCTTTGGTGGGGACATTGAGCCGCATCGGTGCTGCCATGGGGTGCACTTCTCTAACATAGACAGGAGGTTCCCCACCTCACGTGCCGTGTGTGGTGATTAGAGGATAGTTGTGCCTTATTCTTAGATTAGAAGTGGTTTGTGGCAGGAACTCTCCATTTTTCATCTGTGTTTAGTGCAGAAAGCAGCAGTGTGGGACTGCGCCTCACAGTCACAACTGCAGTACCAAAGCCTCACGCTTTAGTGTTTCCCTCTCTTCTTTGCTCCTCTTGATAGTGTCCATATATTCAGACTGGCTGTTGAAACATGTTACACTCTAAGCTGTGATGCATCTTCTATAGCTTTGGCTGAATCTTTGTCATTGGGGCATCCAGCAGAGATTTGAACTTATGAGTCTGACTAGTTTCATCACTCCTTCTCCATTTTTAATCTGAATTTCCTCTGACAACTTGAAGAGCCTTTTTCAAACCCATTATTCACATTACCTGCTGTTCCTCATCCAAAATCCTCCTGCAAAGGAGCACTCAATGGTTATGGCTCAGCCCTTCAACCACTTGGATCAGCTGTTCAGCCAATGTCATTCCTCCTGTTTTACTTCACTCCACATCTCAAAATCTAACCCATAATATGCTAAGCATCCTGTTAGTGTCAATCTTCAGTTTCAAAACCTCGTGCCAAGTAGTTTTTGAAGAATTTATACTATAGTCAGCCTATGTGGTCTTGCATTTTTCTGAAAGTATTTCAGTACAGTGGCATGACATGATGAGGTAAAAATGGTTTTGGGGCACCAGAAGCCCTGGAAGTAAATTGTTTCCCACATATCCGTTTTCCTTCCCTGGAGTTTTCAACCATGCTGATTAAAGCTGGCCACTCTACCTTAAGCTTGGTGACTGTGATTAATACCTGTCCCCATCAAGGCAAATAAATTTGACCTGGAAAATTCTTGTTGAACTTTCATCCTCATGTGAGCTTCCCCTTTTATTTCTGTGTTTAAGTCGTACCTTTGTATTGTTGGTAGTTTAGATTTGAAAATGTATTTGACCATTATATCTCAGGGGGGTAGGAAAAAAGTACTTGCCTGATTTACCAATTAGCCTTCTATTTTATTTTAGAAATTGATGTCAGGGAAGTGAAGTGATAGCCTAAGCCAAGCTGAAAGGTTCTATTAGTTTTGGGGTAGCCACAGTGTTAAGCAATTCCAGCTTACCTGGGAAAGGTCAGATGAGTCCCAGCGATAAAGCTCACAGCTGAATGTTGTGCTTTATTGTGGAACAGCTTCAAGCTGTATTAGCCAACGGTGACTTAAACTAGTAAACTGGGCTCCCATCAAGTCCAAATTGAGCTTTTGTACCAAAAGGTCCCACCGGATTTCAAATACTGAGAACTGAAGCAAAACCAGTTTTCCTGTTGTCTTTCACCCTCAAAAGAAAACAGAAATTTATGTTCACTTTTTGTTTGTTTCATTTGTTTTTATTCTAGTTTAACAGTGAAGATTAAGGTCTTCTACATCCATGGAATATGAGGAAACAAAATGCCTCCCCCATTGTCCATGCTCTTTGGAAATGGCAGTAGGCCAAAGTGTGACAGTTGATGAGAGGGCTCCTAGCATCCCTCATCTCAGGGATTTGGTTGCCTATCAGTGGAAGTCCTGTAGTACCACACCCTGAACTCTTCTTTTGTGAAATTATTTGGTTCTTGTCAAACAAAATCATACCCTGCTTCAAGCAGTTCCTTTTGGTAATTTTGCTCAGTTGTATTCCAGCTTTGTATGAGGATGCTCTGAGCAGTGTTTGTTGGAATATGATCTGGTCATAGTGTCAGCCAAATTCTCTGCTGGGATCAGTCAATACAGCATCACTAATGCCAAGGAAGGAATTTACTGGGATTACTGGTTGTCTGCTCAATTATATTTAAGGAATTTTTCCTCTATTTAAGAAACCGTTTCTTATTTCCTCCCTTTTTCAGAATAACATATTGATTTCACTGCAGGTACTTCCATCCAGCAGAAGTGCACCTGATGAACTGAACTGTGTATTCCTGCACAAAGTGGGTTTAGATTAGATGTTAGGAAGAAATACTTTACTCAGTGTGATGAAGCACTGGCTGCCCAGAGAAACTGGTGGCTGAATCCCTGGAAGCGTTCAAGGCCAGGCTGGAGCAACCTGGGATAGTGGAAGTTGAACCTTCCAGCAGGAGGGGTTGGAACTGGATGAATGTCCCTCTCAACCCAGACCCTTATAGGATTCTATGATATCCATTTTCCTGCAGAAGAATTGGCTTATGGTTTTTCTTAAATAATGGCCTACATGCCACTTTTGCAACAATTTTGTAACATTTTTGTCATGCATGTTTGTAGCAGCACAGAAGCACAGAGTAGCTGGGAGGAAATATTGCCACCACTGACCTACCAGCATCCAAACTTGCTGCAACAATTTTTGCTTCACCTTTTCACTGAGGTGAAACATCTGAGTGAAGTAAATAGTCAGTTCACACTTGGCCTGTTATGAAAGGGGTGGGTGGAGGTGGTGGCATCTTTGTCAGACATGGTTAGAGCTGCAAAATCCTCTTTTGGAGACTTTAGTGGCAAATGTGCTGCGTGGATGGATGAAGAGAAAGTGCAGACTGCAGAACAGCTCTCCTGGTTTGTTTCCTTGTTGTTATTCATTAGCTCTTTCTCTAATTTTTTATTGTTGCTGTTTACCATTTACTTTTTTTTTAGGAGATGGAGAAAGAGAGATAAAATGCACATCAAGAAATGTCCACATAATGTTCCTGAATTCAGGTCAATTTGACTGTTTTCTGTGTAAATACATATATATCATTTTTGCTTGGAATATGATTCTCCTTGTGCTAGGCACATGTGGATCTTACTTTTCATATACAAATTTACCCCATAAACTCAGCACAAAACCCTGGGAAAGATGGCAAGGAAAAAGGGTCTATTCCAGTATTTGATGGTTTATCCCCTGGCTCTAGACACCATATATGAGCTTTCCAGAGTGAGGACTTGGGGCAGGTACCCTGCATCTTGGTCTAGTCACAGTTATTTCCAATTAAAATCATTAAATCAAATGCAATTTGCATTTGTAAGTAAACAGTTGTCACAGGAGCCCTAATCTCAGGAGAAGCTGGCTGACTGACAAAGAGATGTTGCCTCAGCAGCAGGAATTTTCTTCCCAGCCTAACCCTAATCTTGGAGGATTTTACCTCAGTTTGTAGGCACATAAACTCATACTTGCACTGGTTGTTTATGGGGTACCTCACTTCTCAAGGAGTGTAAGATCAAGAGATTGAGGAGAAATTCCGACCTCCTCCCCTCCAAGCTGACAGGTCCTCACTCCTTTTACAGCCAGTTGAGGAAAATAGTCACATGTCTATGAAACACAATATTAGTTATTGTAGATAAGAAATGTCTTCAGACTATGGTGTCCTACATATGACCCCCCTGGGCCAGGCCTCAGTCCATCCAGCCCAGTTCCCCTCTCCAGCTAAATCCTGAATCAGAAGATGAAGATTCCATAAAGAAGAAATAAAAGTTTCACAGCAGAAATCATTTAAATATTTTGTGACTCCCCAGCTTGCTTCCCTTCTCAGTGACAGGTGGACGAAATTATTCTGTATTAAATCTTTTTGCTACACAAAACAACAAGCTTATATTCCCCAGATGATTTTGGGAAATTCTGGTTACTATAAACTCTGGTCAAATCATTCTAGTTAAGAGGAAAAAATAAAAAAAGAAAGAACAGGAAGAAAAATAATTGATGGTTTTTTAAAACTTTTTTTTCTTTTTGATAATGAATATGAAGTGACCCAGAAATCAATTATTTCCTCTAATATAGAGATATAATCCTCTGTAAAAGCTACAGTTGAGCTTAAGCCTTGAAGTGCAAGGTTTAATATGCCTTCCAATAATTTTACTGTCTTTAATTACGGTTTGTATTGTTATCCTCGGTATCTGTATGAATGGCCAATCACTTTCTAATATGGTCTCCTTAGGGGACAAAGTGCATGAGATGATATTATCTGTGCCTTGTATCTTGCTACCTGTTCTACAGTGAGAACTTATGGATTTGGGCCAATTTCACACATATTTGACAGAGAAGCAGAGATACCAAGTTACTAAATCCTGAAAAGTTTGAGTAAGTATGAGTGGCTTGAAAATAAAACAGAGTGAATGAGTGATACCAGGAAAACTGCACAGAAGGAAAACTTCATAGAAATCCAAATTTAACAAAGATTTGACCAATATTTGCAATATTGGTTAAATACACTTTATAATGTCCTAGAAAACCAAATCCAGAGACCTTTATTTTGTTTTCTTCAGGCCAAGGGGTTTTTTTCATAATCTTAGTAAAACTTTCATTGAGCAATTTGGTAGCAAGTTGTTTCCCCAGGCTGATAGTAGAAGGAATACAGAATGGTTTGAGCTGGAAAGGAACTTGGAGATCACCTAGTTCCAAGGTTCCTGTCATCAGCAGGGACACCTTTCGCTAGACCAGATTTCTCAGAGCCCCATCCAGCCCAACCTTGAATGCTTCCAGGGCTGGGAAATCTACAACCAGTCTGGGCAACCTGTGCCAGAGCCTCACCACCATTGCAATATATTTCTTCTTAATATCCCTATGGTACTACATGTACCCTTTATGCCACAATCCAGTTAGTCTGTGCCTGATGGCAAAGGTTAGAGGCTTTTCTGGATAGCTGTGAAAATAATCCAGATTGATTTTTGATTATATCTCATGTAATTTGGGGTCCTGACCAACTTCATCTAGTGGGCATCATCCTTGACCATGATCAGAATCAGAATCACAAGGTTGGCAGAGACCTCCAGGATCACCAAGTCCAACCCAACCCTAACCTCAACTAAACCATGGCACTGGGTGCCACATCTAGTCTTTTCTTAAACACATCCAGAGATGGTGAATCTACCACCTCCCCAGGTAGACCATTCCAATACTTTTTTATGCTTTCTGTAAAAAACTTACACTTTTACTGATGGGATGGTTGGAACTTGATCATCTTCAAGGTCCCTTCCAACCCAAAACATTTTTTGATTCCGTGACTTCCTTGCATGCTTTCATTCACTTCCCACCTCCTGCCTATGTCAGTTCCAATTGCACCTATTATTGTTTCTGTCCTTCTACCTTCTTTTTAGCTTCCTGTCTGTCCCCATTCCTCAGTGCAATGCACTTGTTTAATAGCTACATGGGTAACCTCAACAGAAGTTATTTTAAGCAATATTTGCACTGGAGGTCTCCCTTCCAAACACCTACCAGGCCCAGTGCTGCCTCATTTATATGAATTAATGGCAACACTGCCTAAGGTGCAAAAGCTCTGAGAACTAATCTGTTGCTCTGTAATGATTTGGTTCTTATTACACTGCAATGATTAAGGCTGCAAGTTGAAAAAAGTGTTTAAGTGCACATTAAATATATGCTTATATAACAATAACAACACTCCTAGTTGTAAAATAGGGGAGAGAAACCTGGACTGCCTACTAGAATAATATATTTTTATCCTAGATTAAAAGTGCAATGTGAAATGAAAAGATGAGATGAGATGAGATGAGAGGAAATGGATTTATATCAGCTTTTGTGGTGCCACAGGACAGCATTATCTAATTCTCATATTTAAAAGTCACTATTAAAAAGTAAACGGTCTGATTTGACTTCCTGTTCCATCTCATCCTGTTAGGCCTATATCTGGGCTTCAACTTGTGTTGGACTAGCACAATTCTACCTGGAAGGTGACTCAATTTAAATTAAGCTGGATGCATCAGGAAATGGAAACTCCATCATTCCTTTCTGTAGTTTCCTAATCAGCCTAATTGTTAGAAAGACATGTGCTTTCTTTCTGAGATGAACACGTCTAGCTTTCATATCCATGACTCTTGTTATCTGCCTTCTGACAAATTAAGCTGCCCTTTCACATCTGGCATTTTCTCTCTTATGCAGTGTAATCAAAGTATTTCTCAGTCCTCTTTCAATCAGGTTAAATAAAGAGTTTTTCATTTCTTACACCATCAGGCATTTTCCCCACACCTACGATCCTTCCAGTACTTTCCTTCTGTGTCCCCTCCACACCTACGGCACCCAACCCAAAACAGCATCCCCCCATTTCACTCACAGACCTCCAGATCAGGGGGAGCTCCTGATCTATAGCAAGGAACTCTTCCAAAATATTCTGGCTTGGCCTAATTTACTTTTATTTTTTCTCAGACAAGCTTTTCAATGGGCAGAAACCATGGTAAGAGAGCAATGACCCAGCAGGTGTGAGGGTGCAAGAAGCCTTTCCTTGGGGACAGCAGCAGCCTTGTACCCTGGCTACGTCCAGGACACCCCATCTGACTGTGCTATCAGCTTGCCTGAGGGAAGCAGGCTGGCCAGTTATTGTCAATTACATCAGGCTAATTAAGCTTTGATTTACAGATGTCATTTTACATAGTCATTTTATACTTGGTAGAATGTGGTTTGATTACCCCTTACTGTTGCCTTATCTTCAATAGCTACAAATGCTATTAGCAGTTGTGCAGCAACTTATTCATTTCTAACAATATAACAATAAAGCCTATACCATGGTTAACCATGCAGGAAATGTCACTTGCAAATTATCGTTTCCAATTATTCAGTATTAATTTAAGGGACACAGTTATCAGTCCAGTTACAATTCTTTTCTTTATATGACCTTCTATTTAGTAGCTAAAGATTTCTTTTCTTTTCCTCTTTATTTTATTTTTCCTTTCTTTAATTTCTTTTGCATCTTCTCTCTTCTCTTCTCTTCTCTTCTCTTCTCTTCTCTTCTCTTCTCTTCTCTTCTCTTCTCTTCTCTTCTCTTCTCTTCTCTTTTCTTTTTTCTCCTTTTCTTTTTTTTCTTCTCTTCTCTGGGAGCCTCAGTGGTTCTTCAGGCTGTACAGGGCAGCAGAAGTGGCTGGGAAAAGCCTGGGTGTTAAAAAATTCCTCCAGTGACCATTTTTCTCCATGGTACCTGCCTCCTCTGCCTGGGAGGAGTCACAGTCTTGGAGACATGCAGCTTCTTTCTTCTGTCAATACAAATTCAGGAGTGTCCCATCTCTGTCCTTTTACCCCAACGCCTCTGATACTACTCTCAAATTTGTTTGTGATTGATGTGGTAGCACACCTCTACCCAGCAGACCAGTGGAGGTATCTAGGTCATGCTTCTAGGAGGGATAAAGCCAGGCTCTCTCGGGGCTGAACTGTAAGATTTCACTTCCTAAATGACTGTTCGAACCAGTGGGCTATTAAGCGAGGGACATCATACACCACTGGCTGGGTTTGCAAAGCAAAGCAGCTAAAACAGCATTTTGTGAGGGCTATGATCCTATTAGAATATTTTAGGCAAACTCTGAGAACTCCCACACAGTCAGAAGACCAAAGTCCTTCTCCACCTAGATCAGGATCCCAATGGGGATTAGGCATAGGCCAACTCTTCCAGTGCTAAATTAAGTGGCTAAGAAGAAATGGGATATTTGAATCTGGAACTGCCTACCTTCCTCCATCAGCTACAGAGGGAGAACAGACAACTGGCTTAGACCAAATGCCCAAATGCATATAAATAGATAAGGCACATCCCCCTTTTTGAGGCTCAGTCCCCTATTTATAAAATGAGAAAACTAAGATTACTCCTCCCTTCATGGGGTTATTATTAGGGTAAAACTAACTGTGAGTTTCTTTTGTACTGTCAGGACAAGTTTAGAAACTATCCAGAAGCAGCAGTGCTCTGGGAGAGAAGAGATGTTTTAAAAATCAATTAATTTGCACTAGGAGAAGGGGGAATTCATTCTTTGCTTTATGTCTAACACATCAATTTTACTGTCTGTTCAGGCCCAGCTTGTTCCTTGGAGCCAAGGATCACAGATGCAGCAGAGCCGGAATAGCTCCTTCTCCTGCACTCCCTGCTGATGAATTAGAGGACACCTTGCCTCTGTAGCAAGTGGAGTATGTCCTTATCTACACAAGGAAGATCAGGGAAAACCTTATTTGAGAGTCAAGGGAGATTGAAATTAAGCAGATCTACAGCACAAGCTCCCATAAACCTGCAGAGACCCGGGAGAACCAAGGGCAGCTCAGGCTCCTGCAAGACCACACCTAACACAGAGTGAGCAGCAGCAGACCTTGTCAACTCATCAGTGAAGGGTGGCAGGTCCCCTCTGTGCTTTCTCAGGAAGTTTTGTATAAACATAAACTCATTTGTGGTCGCTGAGTTTGAAACGATTATTCCCACAAACAGACCAATAGAAAGCAGAAATAGACCAAATGCGTATTTTTCAGTTTGTGGTCTCCCCTGGGTTCAAATACAAAGAGAGAGTTAACAAAATGAATGACATTACACCTGAAGACGATTAGGAAACAAGATAAGCCACCCTTGTGTTTATCTTTGACAGCCATTACAACACAACTTAGCCAATATGTAGTTCAATCAGTTCTGATGACACTTTCTTTCTCTTTTTATGATAAGAGCCGTTAAGGTTTAAATCCTGCCAAGTAAAACGAGCCTAGATATTGGCAGCAGAGATAAGAGTTAGCTCTGCCTTTGGGCTAATAATAGTTGGTACACCTATTGGTCATAAAGCAGTTTGCAAATGTAAAGGAATTTGATTATCATTTTCCTCTAATTTATGCAGAGATTTATTGAGGCAACCAGACAACTAAACGTGCCACCTGGTAGTAATGGATTTTTAAAAAGTCCTTTGGATATTTAACTCTCACTGAGAGTCAAGAGAGCATTTGAACCCACATACAGATCCTGCCAGGCAGCTGCCACCTAAACACCACTGGATTCATTTCAGCACCCAGCAGAAGGCAGCAACCCCTTAACACTGTCCCAAAACCCAGGAGCCTGTAGCCTGAAAGCAAAACAGGAGGTAAATGGGGGAGGTTGCAGGACTAATGAGGAAGTTTTTGTCACCACAGAATGCTGTGCCTGCACAGAGCCCTTGTCAAGCTGTCTGCTGTCAATCCCTGGGCAATTAGCTCTACATCACTTATTGTGGAATTAATTTCACATAGCTCAGGCAGCTAAAACTGCTACCCCTACATCAGGGGTTAAAGTTAAATAAGTTCTTTCACTTGTGACTCACTCCCACTTTTGGCCCAGCTTTTCAATTCACTCCAGGGAAGGGGAGAAGAACAAGAGTACTACTTAATGAATGAGATTTTAAAAACAACAAATTACATTGAAGTATTTAAACCTGCATTGTTTCAGGCTCCCCATGCATCAGTATTAGCACAACTGAGCTGCACAAGGGCAGGAAGAAGGCTGGAACTGGAGGACACAGGCTGGTTTTTGACACGCACATTTCTTTTTGCAAACTTTCCATGTCTGTGGTCAAGGAGCTTAAGATGATGCTCAACTTCCAGGGATGCAAAAGTAACTTCTAGTCCTAGAGGACAAGTCAGAGGAAACCAAATGTGGCTCTTCATTTTTTTTTCCACCCAGTCAGGTACAGAAGGACTGATGTAGAATCTTTAATTTGGCTTGTGTAGTACACCTTACACCTCAGTAAACCTTTCTCAGATAATCAGATATTCATAATACCAGTCTAGTCCATCCATGTGTCATTTCAGGGGGTTGTCAGGACGTTTACTAGCTCTCTAAGGCTAAAAATGAGGATTTATTATTATTATTATTATTATTATTTTGCTATTGAGCAAGGAAAGAAGCTAATCTGTTCAGTCACTTTCAATTTGGTGGTAATTTGCTGTTTTCATTGCTATGTATTGAGAGAAGAGGCAAATAAAGAAATTGTCACTTATACCACTAATGGAATTAAAAATTGACATAGTCAAGGCAGTAACCAATGCCTTGTTCATAGTGTTCATTAGCTAAACAATGCAATCTTTACTTGTCTGCAAGTGTATTTCTCAAAAACCTCCCATGTACTGTAGTTTAGGTCTCTCTCTGAACTCTCTTTAGGCAGATGCACCTTTTCATCCAAGAGTCATGGTTTTGTGACAATTTGGGATCAACAAGAAGGTGCTGTGTTGACATGCCTGGAAATGTATGCTCCTTGAGACCTTGTCTTGCAAGGAATGTGGCTGTGGGTCTTGCACATCCAGAGGAAGTGGAAACTGAATTGTTTGACATCAGCAGAGGAAGAGAGCCCCAGGTGCTTCATGTGGCACATGGCTTTGTGAACCTGCACCCAAAATCAGAGCTTTGTGTAAGCACACAGACAGGCACCTGAATCCCACAGAGATTGTAAGACAGATACCAACAGTATATCCTTCCACAGGATGTTTTTTAGCTGGCAAATCTTATGCAATAAAGTCTCACTAACCCACATGGAGTCAGCCCCAATGATTGTCTCACAGTGAGTATGGAAACTCAGCACTGAACGAGGCACTGCAAGGAAGTTTTCTCCCCAAATGAAATAAATGTCAAAAAAAATTCTCCCTATTGTTTTGTCAGTTTTGCAATAGAATTTTGGTTGAATCCATGGAAAAATAGCCCAACAGCTTTGTCAGATCATAGCCCTGGTGTCAGTATTTCAGGTGTGGCTCAGTTAAACAAATGAGCAATGATAGAATCACAGAATCACAAAACGTTTTGGGTTGGAAGAGAACTTAAAGATCATCCCATTTCAACCCCTCTGCCATGGACATTTTCCACTATCCCAGGTTGCTCAAAGCCCCATCCAGCTTGTCCTTGGACACTTTCCGGGATGGGGCGGCCACAGCATCTCTGGGCGACCTGTGCCAGGGCCTCACCCCACAGAGTAAAGAATTTCTTCCTAATATCTAATCTAAACCCACCCTCTTTCAGTCTGAAGACATTCCCCCTTGTCCTGTCACTCCAAGCCCTTCTCCAAAGTTCCTCTCCAGCTATCTTGTAGATCCCTTTTAGGTGCTGGAATATGCTCTGAGGTCTCCCTGGAGCCTTCTCTTCCCCAGGATGAACAGGTCTTTCAGGTCCATGTCGTTCTTGATCCCAACTAGATATGGTCATCTCTCTAACAGCTTTATGTTCAGGCAGACCTTTGGCCACTGCCTTTCCCCAGAACCAAAATACCTACACGATATTCCCTCTAAAACACAGGAGAGGCCTTCAGAAAATTAAAGTAAAATATATATGTTCATGAAAATGAGGTGAGCAGGTCCTTAGAAACTGCAGCTCCTTTTTTCTTTTCTCTTTAACAGCACTGAGAGTAGAGGAGCACTAAGATGTATTGAAGCAAACAGAGAGAGTTTAGAAAGATAGAAGATGGTGAAAAGGCATAAATTTGGAATTAAAGGCAAGAAATAACAGCAGCTGTATCAAGATTTCTACTTCCACTCTTGGAAGACTAAAAGCCAATCAATACCAACAGGTACAATTAAGAGATTCCTTCGCTTTACATATCCACCCCCCCCCCCTCAGATTCAAGGTTTTATCCCAAGTGGCTTTGTGGCACCATCCCTAAATTAGATAAATGCAAGTCAGAGGTAATTCAAGCCAAATGTTTCCACTGAGATTGTTAACTTCATTCTTTCAAAAAATAGTGATTTCACCTCATCAGTATTTTTTTTTAAATTGTGATAAAATCTAAATATATTTATGATTTACAACAAAAAATTATTGCCTTCAGTGTTGTTGCCATATTCAAAACATTTCTATTTTAGTCCAGAATTGGATTACAAATCAAAACAGACAAGTCAAATCAATGAAGTAAAAATGAAATTGTCAATTCCACTTATCCTATGCATCATTTCAGAATTTTGGCCATGCAGGTGTTTTTTTCTTTTTCTAACCAATGGAAGACAGAAAAAAATAATGATTTGGAATCCCCTGTAGTACAATAACCCTGACTTCCTATTCCAAGTGCTTCACTCATGCAATATTTTCAGCTCAGATTCCCATCAGCTGAACTCTTGTCCTTACAGATAAGGAAAGTGACTTTCTTAATTTTACATCTACTTGGGATAGTTCTAGAAAAATAATTATTTATTATACTTTGAATTTACTTTGAATTCCCTAAAACTACTTTCCAGCTTTTTACCAAGCTTCGATTCACGTGTGAATCCACATGTGTACCATCCTGAAGAGAAAAACTCGTTTGATAATGGATAGGAAGACAGTGGGGCAAGGCTGCTGATACAGCACAGAAAAGAATTGGTGCACACAGCTAATCTGCGTTTATTAATTTTTTATCAGGTTCTTTCCTCTCTCCATTCTGTGCAAAGAACGTAAGTGTGCATTAAAATGATAGCAGATTAGTGATTCACTGGACTCCGGGAGACTACACTCCTGCTCAGGGTTGAACATGAGTCTAAAATTAAAGTTAATCGAATCCAGCCAGATTTACAAAAGTTTTTAAATGCCTGAGGATGCAAACAGTGTAACCTCTCAACCCTTACTCTAAGTGCATCTTTTCTTTTATTAATTTTTGCCATGAGTGCAGAGAAGACTGGCTGCACACAGGATGCAGGTAGATAGCACAGATGAATTCATTTAAGTACTGCAGCTGGGGTGGTCTCCACTCCTTCCTTCCTGCTCCTGCACTTCTTACCTACATCCCTCCACCACTCCCATCATCTCCCAGGGCACCTCAGGTCCCTTTCTGAATCAGATCAGCTCTGAACTGGCAGTAAAAATAACACAGCAACAGAACTGAGCTGGTTTTTTCCAGGTTCCAAAAGAGCAGTATCTCAGCAAAGAGCACGGTGTGTTTCAGCATGGGAAGGGGTTGGATTAATAAAATCAGCAGTTGGACTCGATGATCTTAGAGGTCTTTTCCAACCTAAATGATTTCATGATTATCTGATGGTGGCCAAGGATGAGAAGAAGGAAAAAATGGAAGAGAAGAGAGGGAACCCTTTTAGATTAGCAAGGTGTAGCACCGCAGCATACACAAAGCATTGTAATTGTTATTCACACCCTGGCTTCAGAGTAAAATTCAACCTGAAGAGGCTTTGTCTTCTAACAAAAATAACCACAAAGTTCAAAAAGGCATCTTTTAATGTTTTTAGAAGATTGTGCTGAATAATAGATGTGGCTTCATGTTTGAAACCTTGCCTGTTTAAACATGATATGACCACAATCTTGTTTTCGCACTTGTAATTTAGTTAGAGAAAGAAACTCAGAGAAAAATAAATCTGTAAATGTTCATTAATGGCTGTGTAAACAGTGAGTACTGGCTTCACACAGCCTTTTTTTTTTTTTTTTCAAATATTCACTAAGTAGGACATGCAATTCCCAGTGAGCTATTACTACAATGCCTGGATATTCCTAGATGGATATTTTATCAGCACTTTCTGGGAATTTGCAGCCACAGTCAGCAAGGTATTCTTCAGCAATCCATCAGCTACTCTTCTCTACTGTCCTGCACTACTCTACTGTTGTGAGACCTCACCAGAACTGCATCCAGCTCTGAGGCCCCCAACACAGCAAAGACATGGGAATACGGGATGAGTCCAGAGGAGAGCCACTAAGTTGATCACCGACTTTGGAACTAGATTATGATTAAGGTCTCTTCCAACCCAAACCACTCCGTTATTCTATGATTTCCATATGGTACTTCATTCATTTTGGCAGGTTTAACTGTGTCTCTAAACTGATGAGAAAAAAAAAAAAAAAACAAACAACCTTCCAATAATTACTCAGCTATTATATGAGTTTGTACAAAGTATGCCACAAATAAGTCATCATTTGTTTTTGAAAGCTGTGTAGCAAAAGTTTTCTAACACTTTTCCTCATCCTCCAGAAGGGTTTCAGAATTACAGAAGAGATCTCACTTTGCCAGTCCTCAGCACGTGCTGATGTTTGTTCTCATGAGAGGAGAACCACACGGCTTGATAAACACTTTCCAGGCTTTTAGGCTTATGGTCTGTATTTATTATTTTATGCTTGTAACTTTTTGCCTTAGAACGGATGACTGCCCCATTCTGTTGAACTCTGCATCTCAATAGTTGGTAGAGAGTGCTGTTTGCTGTAGCTCAACGTCTTGGTACAAATCATGAGGCTGAGCTCATCCCATCCCCATTGGAGCTGCAGCTGGTCTTCTTTGGGTTCACATCAGACACCTTTAAAAAATCAGTCAAAGGGACTTCAGAGGAAAATCTGTGAGATCCTGAGCTGGTGTAACCCAGCAGTACCTTTTGCAGCCTTCTTACAACTGTAACAAATCCTCTCTTTAAAAATTAATAGAAAATCCTACTCCAAAAGGCAGCAAAATTCCTTCTTTAGGGTGCAACAAAGATGGCCTTCATTTGTGTCTGACCTGAGTGGGGATTTTGCTCTTCCTTTGGAAGCCAAGTTTCAGGTGCAAAACTCCCAGGTGAAGCTGTGCCAAAGGGAGAGAGTGAGGGTTACTTTTTTCAGGCAGGGAAATTTACTTCTTAATGTTCAATCCATGTATAGTCCTTGAACAATGGGCTGGCTTCTTTTCCCCCTCTGGCAATTGAATCACGTTGTACTGTAAATAATGTTCTGCAGCGTGGCCCTCCCCCTTCCTAAGGAAAAAGGAAAAATATAAACCTCTCCCATAGCTGGCTATGCTGATATTATTACTCATTGACTGCATCAGCACAGGTCTACATTAGACACTTGTCAAAATCCCTGCCAAGAGAAAGTTTTCATTTTCATCAATTTATTTTTAGTAGAGCAGCTGGGAAATCCAGTGACTGGCTGAGTGGAGACCTGGAGATTGGAGTGGATAAGAGCTTTTTCCAAAGGCACTTCAGGCTCCCTCTGCCTACAAGTGAAA